>NC_133769.1:119096993-119258593 GCF_003597395.2 Chelonoidis abingdonii
TTTTTGGTGGTGTTCGCTTTTGGGGCTAAGAGGGATCGGACATCAATCCATGTTCTCCAGATCTTTCTGAACAAGTCTCTCCTATTTCAAACTTCTAACAGCCAGGCAAGGCATATTAGTTTATCTTTGTTTTCTCAACTTGTGAATTTTACCTTTGCTAGAGGGAGGTATCTCTGTTTTGTTGTAACTTTGAAACTAAGGCAGGAAGGGGTTCCTCTGGGCTCTTTTGAATCTGATTACCCTATAAAGTTATTTTCCATCTTGATTTTACAGAGATGATTTTTACATTTTCTTTTTAATAAAATCCTTCTGTTAAGAACCTGACTGATTTTTTCCATTGTCCAGAGACCCAGGGGTTTGGGTCTTTTTGATCACTTTGTAACCAATTGGTTAGGATATTATTCTCAAGCTTCCCCAGGAAAGGAGGTGTAAGGGCTTGGGGGGATTTTTTGGGGGAAGAGGAACTCCAAGTGGTCCCTTCCCTGTTTCTTGTTAAATCACTTGGTGGTGGCAGCGTACCAGGTTTTAACCTAAGCTGGTAGAAATAAGCTTGGGGGGCTTTCATACAGGTTCCCACATCTGTACCCTAGAGTTCAGAATGGGGAAGGAACCCTGACAGCAGTAATTTGAGTTCAAGATGTTTCGTCTCTATGGGTGCTCCATCTTCTGCCTTCCATCCCCCCTGTGATGGAGTCTTCCAGGCTCTACTCAGAGCTATAGATGCTGCTATTTACTGGGGTCTCTGGTCAAGAGTGCATGGGCACAATCACATCCTATAATGGAATACCATAAGAACAAACATCTAGAAAAACTCAAGTTAATATCCAAGTAAGTAACCTCTCTCTTTATAGTGTTGAGATGGTAATGGATGTTCTAGCAACAATTTTAATATTTTTCTCATGCTCATACAGTTTTTCAAATTCTCCTCTTCTTTTTCTTAAATTTTGTGTGCTTGGTCTCTAAAAGGCGAACACTTCTTCAGATAGCTTGAGCAAAATTCTTTCACCAATTTGAGTTATGGGTTGCTATAATTTCAGATTTAATTTTGAGTGAGTCTATTTTTAAAAACAAAAGTGTGTTTAATTTAAATTAAAATACCAAATTTTTAATTGGTGTTTATCAACACTGTTGGGCCCCAGTGGACTGTGCTTCAGCAATTCCAGCTGATGTAATAGGTTTTAATAGTATAATAGCTGTTATGAGCTGTCATGAATTAGAGCAACTCTCAGGCTGCTCTAATTTATGCAAGGAACTAAATCAGCATAAAGCAGTGATGTAAATAGGGATATAATTTTCACAGTGGTTATAAACATGAAAAAGTGTAGCTTGGAGGTGGTTACTGTGCGAAATATGTGTAGTTTACAATTCACATATATGCATGGATCTTTCTGTTAACACAAAGCTCTAAGTAGGAAATTAGAGGGGATGCTTTGGCCCAGAGACTTCTGTGGATTTGTACTTAATTATTTCAGGTTGAATTTGCCCTGGTGTGTCTTTCTGAAATTGTTATACAAACATGCTCTTGCTCTGAAGCCAGGCATTTTATTGTGTGAAATAAACTTCATGTGACTGCATAGTAGCTGAACAGTTTTGTGGCCAATTGTATTTACTTTTTCGGGGTTTGTTTTTGCTTTGTCCTCAGCCTTCACCAGCACAGGGTTTGACTGCCATACTTCTCCAGTGTTCAGTCCTGCCAATCCAGAGAGTTCAATAGAAGATTGCTTAGCTCATCTTGGAGAGAAAGTGTCCCAGGAACTGAAAGAACCTCTTCACAAAGCACTGCAGATACTGCTTAGCAAGTAAGTTGTCATTTGCTTTGCTCAGTGGGAAGGTACTATTTATTCCCTTTAAATGCTTATGGTTGTTTTATGCTGGCTATTTGACTATACTTTGTTTTGGTATTATTTTTCTTCCAATCTTCCTTTGCCTGCCCTCTTTATATATATCTATATCTATATATCTGCACATATCACAAACACTCCTTTGGTGTGTTGAACATTTAAGGCAATTTTCAAACCCTTTTAACTTCAGAGCATTGAGCCTCCAAGAGTCACTTTATATACTTTAAACTACTGGTTGATATCTGGCAAACCATAAATGTCCTAGATACTGGACTTAAACCAGGTTAGCATCCCTACTCAACACTTAATCTTAATGTTAGGTTCTTGATGCTGTAACTGCAATACCATGGGGCTAATGTTGTTGATATCTCTGTATTTTAGGTACCCCAGATGTTGCTAAACTTGTCTTGATTGCACATCTGCCAATGGAACTACTTCCACATTTTCATTGTGGGAACGTACCTCTCAGCTTGTCACACTCCTGGCCTTTAAAATGAGGGACAAGTAGGAAATAATAGAGAAGTTACATTCAGGTAGCGCAGAAACGTGTTTAAATGTAAGTCAGCTTTTTTTGTTACTTTAAAAAAAAAATTTGTGTAGTGGGATGGATTCTCAGAGAGCCCGCATGAGACAGAAAAGGGGTTATTTTACTGGTTGATTGACTGTATCCTTTCAAGAGAGTGTGGGCAGTTGGGCTATCTGTAGAGAATAAAGAACTGGCCTTTCATCTTAGGAATCAGTGTTTAAATTCCAGTAGGGCATGTAGCTGATGTCCCAGTGTCTTGGTTAAAGTGCTAGTGCTAGATAGTAGAGTTGCTTTGGTTGCCATTTTTTTTTTTTTTGTATGAATGAGCAATCTGGAGTTTTAGGGGAGCCAGACTGACTGCCTCCTATTCTGGTTGCACTGAATGACAATACCTCTGATGTCCAAAAATTGTGCATAGAAATCTTGGGTTCTGATGAGCCAGTTTGGGAGACTATCAATATAAATATGGCTTTGAAGACAGCATTGGAAAAGCTTGGGCTCCATTGCTTCTGTTTTGTAGATGTATACACTAATGGGGTAGGAGGAAATTGAGATTTTCAGGTGTCCTTTGCCCGTTCTTTGAGTATTACTCTCCCAGAACTCTTCTTGCATAGCTGTTCCTGATATTTTTAAATGACAGGATACTGAAATCCCAGAGTATCAATTGCCAAGTTTTTCAGTTCTGATAGTGTGGGCCTATAGTACCTTGTACGAGCGCTGGGGAGGCATCTGTGAGCCCTCATGAGGAGAGTGACTTTCATGTAGGCTTTTGGGAGGTAATGAGATGTGTAAGTAGTTCCTTGACTAGACCACCTTCTTGTGGTGAATCAAGTGGTCCAGTTGCTGACTTAATAAATTAAATTGGTATTAATGGAGAGTGAATTGTCACACTTTCTTGGATATGCAAATTGGGTCTCTTTGCACTTGTTCATAGACCAGCTAAGATCGCACCAGACTGAATCCCAAAGATGCTGCCCTCAGTTCCACAGAAAAGGTCTCTTATTACATCTAGAGTATCTGACCAGGACTGTTTGTGGAGCCAATCAGTTCTGTTCCTTGATCTGCCCAGCTGAAACGTGGTTTAGCCACTGTGTCTTCCATCTTCAGAAGCTAATAAATGCAACAACTTCCCTTATGTCCAGTTTTTTATTGAGCCAAGAAATGCGAAGTTGTCTTGTGTAGGGAAGGGCATAGTGCCGCCTATAGGCTGTCACATCAGCTAACGCTGAAATTTCTCTAACTTTTTAGAAAAAGAATGAGTACTAAGCACTGATTTGGTTCCACTTTAATTTTTTCCTGATGCAGTACATAGTGCTAATGATAATTCTGTGCTAAGATCTCTACAGGCTAACTGGTATTTGGGTGACCCATGTGAGTTACCTGTGTACGGAAATAGTAGTTTTGTAGATTTCATTTGCCTGGCATCTGATGTATGCTCAGAGACCGACTTAGTTGTACTAAACTCTTAGGATAAAATTATCTTTGTTGTTGTGCTCTACAAACTCTCAGATCTTGTTAACCATGTATGTGCTCCTTTAGAAATATACACACTATATCTTTCAGATGGCCTCATACAGAGAGGGAGCTCCTTTATCTTCCATTCATTTCCCTGCTCCTATTGGTAACTGGTAAGCAGGAAATGGAGAGCTTATGGACCATTAATGTCAGAGGATAGTTCCCCCTTTGCAGGATGATCAGTTTTTTTTTTACCCAATTCCCTAAAAATGAATTTGTTTTGTTTTATGGAAGGAATAACTCTGGATTATAGCACCGAGATATAAATGCTGTCTGGTTAATTTTTAAGCCGCACTTTAATTTTAAGCTTCATTTTGACATGCTTTGTAATTGCATGCAGTGGATGTGTGAATACTTAAATTACCTGGGAACTGAAAGAACTTTAATCTTTGTTTTTCCCTTTTATAACCTTTGGTGTTTTAATTTCTGCAGGCCAGTGACTTATCAGGAATACCGAGAACGCACTCAGGAGACAGATGCTCATGCCAGTGGATGGAGCAAGGTAATAACAGAATTATCTTAACTTGGAGTTCTTAACACTTTGAAACTAATGGGGAAGATTTGCCCTATAATGCTGCCATTGCAGGATATATACGCCTATGGACTTCAAATATTTAGTAGCACTTAGAACCAGAAATAAATGAGTTAGAGTCCAATATTGTCTCCCCTCAAAAAGGTGTGTGTGTAGATATGATGATTAGTCCTACTATGAGTGCTGGGGACTGGACTAGATGGCCTCTCGAGGTCCATTCCAATTGTATGATATGCAATTTTGTAATTTTTTTTTTTGCTGGACTGCACTTTAATTTGCTGTTTGTTAATCTAATCTTTTTACGTTGGTGTTGGGTAAGTAATAAGATGAAGAGATAGGGCTGCTGTTGTTTGACATCGATGCATGGATGCCAATTATTAAAAACTTAAAATTCCCTAGAAGCATTTGCTGTTGTAGCAGTTCTGTAGTGAGAATTAAGAGTGTTTCCATTATACTTCTCAGCAATCCCTTCTCAATTGTTTTGTTAACTTTTTATATTCTTTTCACTTATTAATCTAGTTCTGAGAAAAGTAAAGATAACCACATGCTCCAAGGTTTTGAGATTTTAATGGCTCAGAAAATTGAGTTAACCTTCCTACAGCAGTCTCAGCATCACTATCATAGGAGTGTGAGCTGCAAGAGGGCTTTTTATTATGTCATTGTGCAATATGTGATAGTCGATTTTGCTGATACAGCGGTACTGCATCTTTTCTATAATCTGAGGCCTCTGCATACCGCTTTGCACTACATTGTATGATCCATCTATCTTGAGATGTTTCTCAGAGGAATCGCAAAATTGCAAAATGAAATGCAAATCTATAAATGAAATTACTTCATCTAGAAGACAAAAGCAGCCACCTCTGGGATGAAATGCAGTGATTTATTAACAGTACACAGCTATACTATGCAGCAGGGCAAGACAAAAAGTTAGTTTCTTTTCTAGCTGAAACTTCATATGGAATTTAGATAGCCTAATATAATTACCTTAGTGAGAATATGGCCATTATACTGAGGCTAACTCTATTTTTACCCTTGTGTGTATGGGCACAAAAGCTGAGATTTTTTAATGGCCACAAATTGCTAGGTCCTTTTTTCTCATTCAGAAGAGAGCATAGGTCCAGCCTGATGTTAGCTGGAGCATTGGTTCAGCATTGACCCAGCAAAGAGTGCTACGTGTTGAATGGCAAAACTACTTCCTACTGATGTAAGTGATAGCTGCGTTGAGATACTTTTGATGGTGCCAGATTTGCTTGACCCTGCCTAATTTGAAATCTCATGGGATTATAATACAAAATGAAAAGACATGGAAATAGCTCAGTTGTTTGAGCATTGGCCTGCTAAACCCAGGGTTGTGAGTTCAATCCTTGAGGGGGCCGTTTAGGATCTGGGGCAAAAATCTGTCTGGGGATTGGTCCTGCTTTGAGCAGGGAGTTGGACTAGATGACCTCCTGAGGTCCCTTCCAACCTTGGTATTCTATGATTCTATAAGCCCAGGGATCCAGAATTGAAGTTCCCACAAAGTTCAACTCTGAATTTCCTGACTTCTTCAATTTAAAATCTGAACATTAACATTGCATTACTATATTTTCTGTCTAATATGTCATTAGAGGACCTAACACTAGTTTAAAAAAACAAATTAACTATCTGGTCCTTGTGTATTGCAGCTATCTTCTACTTTTATCATTTATACGGAAATTGAAATTTTATGCTGAAAACAGATCAACCCTAGATGTGGAGAAGTAATATCTTTTGACTATAATGCTTGTACTTAAGGCATAAGTTTCCTGTTGGAGATCCATTTTCATCAGAAAGGACAATAGATTTTCTTGTGGCCTTAAAAAAAAATATTCAAGTCTGCATATTTTATACCCTGTAAGTCATCTTGCCATGTGTGTTCTGCCTCTTTTAGCCACCCTTAGATAAATGTTAATGTTCCTCATTTTTTAAAAATAGATTGTACCACTCACACTCAGACACATACTTTGAGAATAGTTAGGCACTATATTTTTCTCTATTGTAACTGGAAAAAGCAGAAGAGTAAGGCATGAACCCCAAGAGGTGCACTAAATATAAGTTTTTCAAATATAGGGTCTTAAATCAGCTGCAGAATTAACTTTTCATGGGTTGAGGTTTCTCTTTTGACATTCTGGGTGATAAGTCTTTCATCCAATGACTAACTGTTCAGTGGTTTTTGGCACCAGAAACTATTGATGAACTAGGAGCGCAACATGGCCTCTACTGTTGGTCTCAGAATCCTGTCAGCTAGGTAGCTTATTGGATTACAAGCTGTGATGTTGTCTGATTTTAAAATATGACCATATAGATCATTGTTGCAACCACTGTTCTATATATTTGCGGGAAATCTTGTTATAAAGGTTGTCAAGTGAGGTGTTTATGAAAAGGTTACGATTTGCTGGTTATGATTGTTATCTGTATGCATGTATCATTTTTGTATTTGAAGTTATAAGTATTGGCTCTATACTTGGATTTCAAATGTTTGCTCCTGGGGTAATGCCCACAAGGTAGCTAGCCAGCACATCTTGGAGGGACTAGTCAAATTGAGTGACCTATCAAAGGAATATTTAACTGATAATGAACCATGGGAAATGCCCATCTACACTGAATGGAATTTTCTGCTGTGATTAGGCGAAATGCCTGGACATGGGAATTGCCCATGGGACTCCAAACTCCATCTTGTTGCTGTAATTTTCCACAGTAAGAACAGTGGGATGCCCTCCACATGGAAAAAAGCTAGAAAGGGCCCTGGAAACACCTCCATTTTGTCTTCAATCCTGTTTCTTACTCTGGAGGAACTTTGCTACAAACTGAAGCTCTGAACAAAGGACTGAATGACCCATCCAAGCTGTAGATGTATTCTAGAGATTTGACTTAATCCAGCAGTTCATTCCATTGCTGCTACAAGCTTGAACCAAGAACTTTGCCATTACTGTGTGTAATTGATTCCTTTAACCAATTTTAACTCTCACCTTTCTTTCTTTTTATGAATAAACCATTAGATTTTAGATACTCCAAAATCACGCTGATGCCAATCCTGTAGTCAGATGTAAATTATATATTGACCTGGGTGTGTGGCTGGTCCTTTGGGATCAGAAGAAGCTATTATTTGATGAGACTGGTTGTAAAGAACCACTCATCTCTGAATATAGTGTTTCTGGTGGTGATACAAAACCTGGAATGCCTGAGGAAACTGCCTATATGTCTTCTTGTTCGCCAGTGTGGTGAAACAGAAGTTTACGTTTGTTGCTGGTATGACATATCCTGTGGGGATTAGCCACCTGTCTTGGGGTGTATCTGCCCTATTTCTCATCAGTTTGTCCTGAATTTGGCATCCTCAGTTGTGACTCGCTGAGGCACGGTTACAGTGACATAGTCTGTCTAGGATGCACAGAACCCGGTCAATTAAGCTTTGGACCAGAACCCCATGCTATTTGAAATTTGATATTGAGAATTTTAAAGGTTAAAGATCAGTGACGATGAACCAGAAGGCATCAGCAGAAGCAATCAGACTTCAAGCTCCGAGAGAGAGCCTGTGTCTTGAACATGAACAAAGACTGACAGAACTTACAATACAGGAGAAGCAAGCCTTGGCCCAGCTGGAAAGAGAAGCTAGAGAAAGGATCGCTAAAATGGAAAAAAAAAAAAAAAAAAAACTACTCAAAGAAAGAGAGAAAAGCCCATGCAAGGCATATGGAACGGCTGGCTGCTGAGGAGAGAGTTCACCAGATGCAACAAGAAACTGCCAGACTTGAGCTCCAAATCAAAAAAGCAATAGAAGAATAGCAGGGACTGTATCCTTTTGAAAGTCCAGCTTATAACAATGTTGGTATGTTGTATTACTCTGAGCAGTTGTCTGTGTTTAACCAGTTTTGCTATGGCCAGGGAGAGGGTTACTCAAACCTGGGGAAGGTGAAAAATAGCTGTTTGTGATATTTCAGAAGTACATTGGGAATTAGATGAAGCACAGAGAGAGCTCGTTTATGGGGACAAGGTTTCTGTAGAGCAAATTAAAATTGAAGGTCAGGTTGAAACCCTACCTGAGGAAGAAAAAGGTACATTTTTATGAGTGATGGATTGTTGGCAAGTAAAATTTGTGAAAGTAAGCCTAAAAAAAGGTAGAAATGGTTTGTTTAAAGCAGATCAGTTATAATGTGGAGAATAGCAGTTCCACTGTTGGGAGTGGCAACTTGCCTGTTAAAGAAACTGTCTCACTTTCTAAGGACAGCTCTACCCCGATATAATATGACCCGATATAACATGAATTCGGATATAACGCGGTAAAGCAGTGCTCTAGGGGGCGGGCCTGCGCACTTCGGTGGATCAAAGCAAGTTCAATATAACGCAGTTTCACTTATGACGTGATAAGATTTTTTTGGCTCTCGAGGACAGCGTTATATCGGGGTAGAGGTGTATATGTCTGAAATCAGCCATGGGTACTGGGACAAAGGAAAGGATGACTCCAATTGTTTACCTGTTTTGAATAGCAGCATGTCTGCTGAGGAAAAGTGTCCCTCTAGTTCTTGTGAAGCAAATAGAAAGTGCTTCTCAGTTCATGCTACTTGAAAATTTATTAGTTGTCCCAGAATTGGATCTGGATTTAACTAAAGCACAGAAAGGGAATGTTCCTAAGGTTGTGTCTGCTAGGGAGAATGACATTATAACTAGATTGCATCCAGTTGGTATCATAACTAGATCCTAGACAATTCTGGTGCTTCTGTTTTACCTGTTGATAGTGTGTTACTGGGTAAAGGTGTGACAACTCTGTGCAGCCAGGTTAACATCATAGCCATAGGTGCTGACTCCATGGGTGCTCTGGGGCTGCAGCACCCATGGGAAAAAAACTGGGTGCTCAGGACCCACCAGCAGCTCCCCATGGCCCAACCCTGCCCCAGCTCACCTCCGCCATTGCCTCCTCCGCGAACACACCAGTGCGTCCTGCTTCTCTCCCCTCCTTCTTAGCTCTTGTGCCGCGAAACAGGTGATTTGCGGGGCAGGGAGGGAGGGGGAATGAGGCGTGCTGGGGGAAGAGGCGGGGCCGACATAGGGATTTGAGGAAGAGATCCAGTAGGGGCTGGGAGGGGACAGAGTTAGGGTGGGAACTTTTGGGGATAGGGTTGGAATGGGGACGGGGCCAGGGGCGGGGATGAGATGGAGTCAGGACGGGGCCAGGGACTGGGAAAGGGGCGAGGGGGGGTGGGTACCCACTGGCACTGGGGAAGGTTGGCACCTATGATCATAGCTAGGGCACAAGGAGAGCATTAAGGTGGTTTGACTGTGTTACCCACTAACAGTGTGGAAACTTCTAACAAGGAGGAAATGATTCCTAAGCTTGGTGTGGCAAAGGGAAAGAGAGTGCCTCTAACCTTTTATCTAGTAAGTCTATCAGCTTGCTTACAGGGGGGTTGTGTAAAAATCCTCCTGATGGGTCAGAGGTGATTCTGGATTTAAGTGAAACCCAGAGTCTGTGGTGTTGCTCAGAAAATTTTCCTTTAGAGCAAGCCCTAGCTGAAGAAGATAAGGGCAGAATTTCTGTGAAAGATGAATTGTTACTTTAAAAGATTCCTGAAGAGGAAAAATCTTCATGGTAGTTTTTCCAAGCAGTTTGCTGTGAATGAGGGGTGTGGTGAAAGTGATTTGACCAAGGTAGTTTGTTTCTAGCAGCGAGAATTTTTCTGTTGAAAATGGATCCACTGACTTTGCGTTAAAGACCCAATGTGGATAGCTTTAAGAAGGTTTCAGATGGAATGAAAATTGTTAGGGAACTTAAACAGCTCTATGATGACCAAGTGGCTGTGTTTGGTCAGCCTGTTGGGGAGACTGTGTTGTTGGAACATGAATGTCTCCATGCTAAGTCTTTAAGTAAGCAGCCTGTGACTCAGGTACTGGGGAAAGATTGGGTTACTGGTTTTTCAGAGCAGAACAGCCTTATGACTGAACTCACAAGGATGTGGGGGAGAGCAGGCAAAGTTCTCACCCTTACTCTTTGGATTTATTTGGTATCTCTTTAAAACAGAGTCCAGTCTCTAAGCCGCTGCAGGTGGTGAATTCACAAGCAAGCATGCAGGAGAGTGTCTGTGTAGAATTTCATAGCACAGAGGGTCTGCAGTTGGTGAATAAACCTATCCAGCAAAGAAATTCCTGTGAGCAGGAAGTTTGTTTTGAACCTTCTAAAAAAAAAAAGGGGTTGGGGGAGGGGGGGGAGAACCCAATCCTGCTGAGGGGAAGAATGAGTGTCCAGCCTTGAAATTGGTAGCAAATGAAAATTTGAAAGCTAATGCCTGGGTTGATACAATTTACCTGGCTAATAAGGGAGGGGGAAGATTTGCCCCATAGCTGGTAGCACTGAGGACACACCTGGCCAGCCAAGGGATTTAGTAAGACAAAAGTCATGGTATGACCAAAATGCTTGTAATCCCTGACTTGTTACAAATTTAGTATTACTGTTAAGGTTTAGCCTTCTACTGTATTTGATTTTTATCTCAACTCTGGTAATAATGTACAATGTGCCTAATCTTTTTATAAAACCCTTGAACATGTTAAGAGTGATACATAAGAACACACTTTGTTAAAAGGCCTTGTTATACTGCTATTTCAAAGTTAGGGCCTGTAACTAGTTAAGGAGAAAAAACACTGCAGACCTAATGTGCTGTATGAGAAGGGAAACTGAAGCACACTACCATATTGCTTTTCTATACTATGAAAAATATTAATATCTACATTGACTTGATGTTAATTGGGTTCCAAACATTTGCCAGAACTTGTATGGATAAATTAGCTATTTTTGATAGCTTTTGACAAGATCGCATGCAGAAATTATGCTGCAAGAGCAGATCCAGTCCACTGTTGGTCTAACCAAGTTTTACCTTGGGTTTGTAAAGGGATTCAACAATACTGTTAAACGTGATTTTGACAAACCTTTCTCTTATACACTGATACTTCTAATATTGGGTTAGAACAGGGATGAGCAAACTTTTTTGGCTTGAGGGCTACATCTCGGTGTGGAAATTGTATGGCGGGCCATGAATGCACACAAAATTGGAGTTAAGAGTGCAGGAGGGGGTGAGGGAACTGGCTGGGGGTGCGAGCTCTGGGGTAGGACCAGAAATGAGGAGTTCAAGGTCTGGCGGGGGCTCCAGGCTGGGGGAGGAGGGTGAAGGCTCTGGCTAGGGGTGCAGGCTCTGGGGTGGGGCTTGGGTTGAGCGGTTTGGGGGCAGGAGGATGCTCTGGGATGATAGAGGAGTTCGGAGGGTGTGAGGGGGATCAGGGCTGGAGGAGGGGGTTGGACATGGGAGGGGCTCAGCGGTGCAGGCTCCAGGCGGCACTTACCTTAAACAGCTCTCAGAAACAGCAGCATGTCCCCCCGCTCCGGCTCCTACTCAGAGGCACAGCCAGGTGACTCTGTACGCTGCCCTGTCTGCAGGTACTGTCTCTGCAGCCTATTGACTGCAGTTCCTAGCCAATAGAAACTGCGGGGGTGGTGGTTGGGGTGGGGACAGCATGTGGAGCCCCTTGACTGTCCCTACACTTAAGAGGCGGCGGGGGGACATGCTGGTGTTTCTGGGAGTCATGCAGAGCCATGGCATGCAAAGTTGAGCAGTCCCTGACCCCACTCCCCAGCTGGAGCAGGGCAAGCACCAGACCCCACTCCCCAGCAGGAGCTCAGGAGCCGGATTAAATCGGTTGGCAGGCCATATGTGCCCCGCAGGCAGTAGTTTGCCCACCCATGGGTTAGAAGCTGTAGTAATACAGAACCAAGATTGGGAAATTTCTGTGATGCATTCAGTAATGTATGGAACACTGCTTCCTGCATCGGTTTTGTGTTGGAGATGTGACATTATCTGATTAAAATATAACTATACAGATCATTGTTGCAAGCACTGTTCTGTATTTGCAGGAAATCTTGTACAAAGGTTGTCAAGTGAGGTGTTTATGAAAAGATTACGATTTGCTGGTTAAGATTATGCCATCTGTATGCCTGAATCATTTTTGTATTTGAAGTTATAACTATTGGCGCTATACTTGGATTTCAGATGTTTGCTCCTGGGTTAATGCCCACAAGGTAGCTAGCCAGCACATCTTGGAGAGACTATTCAAATTGAGTGATCCATCAAAGGAACATTTAACTGATAATGAACCATGGGAAATGCCCATCTACACTGAATGGAATTTTCTGCTGTGATTAGGTGAAATGCCTGGACATGGGACTCCAAACTCCATCTTGTTGCTGTAATTTTCCACAGTAAGAACAGTGGGATGCCCTCCGCATGGAAAAAAGCTAGAAAGGGCCCTGGAAACATCTCCATTCTGACTTCAATCCTGTGTCTTACTTCTGGAGGAACTTTGCTACAAACTGAAGCTCTGAACAAAGGACTGAATGACCCATCCAAGCTGTGGATGTATTCCAGAGATTGACTTAATCCAGCAGTTCATTCCATGACTGCTACAAGCTTGAACCAAGAACTTTGCCGTTACTGTGTGTAACTGATTCCTTTAACCAATTTTAACTCTCACCTTTCTTTCTTTTTATGAATGAACCTTTAGATTTTAGATACTAAAGGATTGGCATCAGGGTGATTTTGGGGTAAGATATAAATTATATATTGACCTGGGTGTGTGGCTGGTCCTTTGGGATCAGAAGAACCTATTATTTGATGAGACTGTTTGTAAAGAACCATTCATCTCTGAATCCGGTGTTTCTGATGGTGATATAAAACCTGGAATACCTGAAGAAACTGTCTTTATGTACTCTTGCTAGCCGGTGTGGTGAAACAGAAGTTTACTTTTGTTGCTGGTTTGGTATATCCTGTGGGTGATTAGCCACCAGTTGGGGTGTATCTTGGTATCCTCAGTTGTGACCCACTGAGGCACGGTTACAGTGACTTAATGGTCTCAGGATCCTTTCAGCTAGGAGGCTTATAGGATGACAAGCTATAAGAAGACATAGGTGGAGTGTGTATGTCTGCATATGTATGTAAATATAGTGTTTGGGCTTAAGGGGAAGAGCTGTAAAATATTGCCCAAATGATGGTTACAAATGTCATAAGTATTTAATAATTTGATAAACTAAAGGAGGTATTTTACACAAGCACTATTGATTTACCCTTGGTGGATATCATCATTTTGTGTTAGCTGTCAGCCTTTTTTTTTTTTTTTTTAAAACATAGTACATCTGAGCATGTGCAATATGTCAACCTTGAATATAGACCAACTAGCCAATGGGAACATAAAATTTGGACTTTCTGTCAGTGGTTTTAATGTAAAGTAGAATTGTTGTTGCCAAGTTAATTCTCATTTGTTTCTTGTATTACAGTTTCAGAGGGAGAGGTTATTTTTTTGTTCCCTTTAACCTGTTAAGTAGCTTGTTTTGGAGATAATTAATTTGGATTTATATTCTCCTCCTTCCTTGACTGCAACCACCATGTAAGGAAAGAATAAAAGATTTATTTACAAGTATAATAACAAAATTGTATAAAAGTAGAAAATAGTGACCCAGGCTTTCAAAAGTAATTACCAAAACTCAAGAAATACCTTAACAATTAACTAAATGCATGAACAAATTATTGAATATTTTATTTCCATAACTAAAATCCTCTGCACTGAAATTCTTACCAAATTTTCTTAAGAATTTAGTAGTCTGCTACCCATATAACTTACTAGAACTAAGATTTTGCAGCCACGTAGATCTTCCACCTTTTGGATCTGGTTATTCAGCCCTTTAATCTGCAAGCCTGTGCTACTCCTTCCAGCCAATGGAGTTTCTGGTCCTAAACTAGCTTTTGATTGAGAATCTCAACCAAAATACATCTTAGATGCTTGCATCTTTTTTGCTGGAGCAGCCTCATCAGGACAAATATTGCGTAGGACCTGATAGAATTAACCATCCAGGGCTGTCAGATTTTATTTCCAGTGGAAAAATTTTTAGTCTACAAGATACTGTTTCAGCAAACCAGAATGGAAAGTTTATAGTATAAATACAGTATATGCCTACATCGTTCCATGGGGCATCCTTATCCTCCAGGAATGTGTAGCAGTTCCTCTAATAATACTTTTTTGAATAGATGGAGTATGAATGTATTGGTTTCATTTCCTCTTAAATTCCTCTCTCTCTCCTGGACAGCATTTTGTAGAAAAACAACAGTTAGGATAAGAGAGAACAACTCTCGTGTCTTTTTATAGCAGTGTAAGTCTTCCCCAGTTCTCCTTATCTGTTTTTTTCCCCTTTGGAGAAGATGCTGCTAAGATAAATTAGAAGAATCTATAGTTAAATGTTGAGGTGTCTTGACCTACCAATTAGATTTGACTACTACAAAGTATGAGGCTAGACTGGTAAGAATACTTTGGTCACTTGCTCTGTGCCCTGTTACAGAATTCTTATTATATTCTCAGAGCTCCAAACATTTTAGGGGGAAAAATTTTGGAAAGCTTTTCATTGAGAAATAAATCTGCTTGTACGTCAGATTTCTGTCTACTTTTTTGTATTTTTATTACAAGGAGCACTTTGCACAGAAATGGACCCTGTTTCCCTTGGGAGATTATCTGCTCCTCATGTTCACTTCTGCTACCTGAAGTTGTCATCGCAAACAGAGTGGTGTCATTTCAGGAGGGGAAGCCCAACATTAGGAGCAGATAAATTCCTAAGGAGGGGCAGATGCTGTTTCCATGCAAAACGTCCCCAATAATAAAAATCTGAGGGAAGATGGCAGATTTGATATCAGTTTTTTTCTAAAGAGAATAGTTTTTCAAAATTTTCATCACCCATGCATGAACTAACATTTGATCTTAAATTGTACTTAAGTGCCCTATCTAGTTTGCTTTTGTCAAGGAATGCCATTCCTTGCAGAGGAGTCATTTAGCCTTTTAGTAAAATTCTGAATAGGGATGCTGAATTGAAATAAGCCCTTGCTTGACTGAAAGCAAGCATCTGAACAAAAAAATTTCACTCCCCTTCCGTGCTGCTTAACACATCTGTTCCAAAAAATTACATGGCATATTAAGGAATCAAAGATGCACAGGAGATGCAGCAGAAAACAGAAAAGGTTAAACACAAATGCATTTGTCTTCCTTCAAGTGGAATGCCTCAGCACATGTTTTGTCTGGGTTTATGTTTTATCTGGCTTAGAAAAAAATAAAACAGAAGCTGGAAAGATGAAGTTATTTTGTTTTTGTTTTTTTAAAAAAAAAGCTACACCCATTTTGCTCAGCAGAGCATCTGGCAGTTTATGCAGTGCAATGCTTTTCTTGCCACAGATAGCCTGTGACTAGTACTAGAAAAAAAACTTCACATTCAAACTAGTTTGAGCTGCCTTCTGCCAGATGAAAAATGGCGTGATGCCCTTTAGCAATACAGGCATGGCGACAAACCCAATGTCAGAATAAACCAGTTTCCACCATGATTTGATACTGGTGTAACAGTCAGAGATATCTTGAATATAAAATTAATACAAAATACTTTGAATGCCTTGGATCTCAAAGCACTTTTCAATGCCCATGTGAAGTAAGTTTCCCCATTTTACGGATGGGGGAAACTGAAACACAGAGAAGTTAAGTGATACCCAGAGTCATTAAGTCAGTGAAAGAGCTAGGAATGGCTGGCTCCCAGATCCCAACACAGATAGTTCAGCTTCTCTACGTTATCTAAAATTAGGTTCTGATTCTGGTCCCTGTCCTGGACTCTGTATGTTTGTTGATATGGCAGCATTTAGGGGACATAGAGGTGCTGCAGCTGGCTGGGGAAGAATTTTCTTGACCCGGTGCTGCTCCACGTTCAGCTTCCGGCCTAGAGACAGGAGTGGGAAGTGACACAGCCTATAATCAAGTTGGATTGAGCTAATTTACACCAAGAGCCATATGGAACCCTAGATGGCCCAGAATCCAGGTAGAATGATGCTGTGCCTTCTGTGAGGCCCAGCATAGAATCTTTCTATTGGTGTTGGTCTGCAGTGATAAAATTGGTTGATTGAGAAATAAGTATGCGTGTGCGCTTCATCAGTCTGGTGTAGAATCAGGAACATGTGCCATATTTAAACAGTACAGTTTTTCACAGAACTTATGCACCTTGCAAACATGAGCAGAAAGGAGACAATACTAAATATAGCTGCATTTGTTATTTTCAATGGAAAACTCTGTAGAATGTTTCCAATATGGCAGAACTGCCTAGTGACTCTAGACCAGGGGCAGGCAAACTTTTTGGCCTGAGGGCCGCATCGGGTTTTGGAAATTGTCTGGAGGGCTGGTTAGGGGAGGGTTGGTAAGGAATTTCAATAGTCAAAAATGCTTTCTCTTCAGAGTCTATAATATGAAAGTAACATGTAGGAGCCTTAAGGCTTCTCCTGTGCTGTTTAAATGTTGTCCTTTAACTTTTTTTAGGAGCAGCCTTATTTCAAAGAGTAAATTATTGTTTCTTTAAGAAGATTGATCTCTCTAATCTGTTTTAGAAATCCAGCTTTAGTAGCCATATTTGAAATCTGTGAGCTAGATACTTTATTTTTATCTATACCTCCAAAATACATAATTACAAAAAAATGTAATTCCTTAAATATACCACTCCAAATAATTTTGCAGTAGAATCCTGGTTTTGTGAATTGAGTCAGAAGATACCAGTTGCGTAAGGATAATTGAGAGTCGACTACGCAGGTAAATGGGCTGGCAGTTTGTAAGAAAAGGAAGTTCACATAATCATGAAGCTAGAAGATGGGCCATTAAGAATGAGTCTGCTGAAGGTTGCATGTGATATGACTACTGTGAAACATTACACAAATAAAGGAGCTACCCTATTTTTCCTACACTGCCCCTTTAAAACCTGATTGAATTGTGTACTGTTTGTGCTAAATTTTCTTGGTTACACTGGTGTAGCCTTGCTTGCTTAGTGGAATTGTAGTGCTGTAACTAAATGGAGAATTATCTCATTGTTACAACTAGTCAGAAAGTTGTGGATGACAGTTTTCCTGATGGGGAAAAAAAAAAGTGTTTTTCTTCAATAATTTGTAAGAGGTTTCCCTACTCTCCCCACTCCCCTTTTCTGATGAGTTCTACTTAGTCCTAAGTAGCACACTTTCTCTGTGCACTATAATGCACATAGCCTTTAGTATTGCTGTATATATTCTGGGTTATTATGTAATGAAGGGCCCTGTTAATGCTTATGTACAGTGGTGGAAAGAGCCATGGTAGCTTATGGGACTTGATTCTTAATTTTTTTTTTTTTTTTTTTACTTTTGTGTAGGTAAAATCTCAACTCTGACATTTAGTCATGCATCCTTTTTGCACATAATAAATGTAAAAAGGTAACCGTGATTTAATCAGGATGGGGATATTGTAGGCTCTTGAATCCAGCCTTGTGGTAGCACTGTGGCAGCCTGATCCTGCCTCCCCTGTAGTCAATGACAGACCTCCTAGTGATGTCAGTGGGAGCAGAATCAGACCTTGTATGCTGCTGTGCATGGAACTGAAGATCAAGACCTGAATTTGGTGTCTCACTCTTCAGGCCTGCTCAGGTTTAGTGAGAATTAGGGTATGTCTACACTATGGGATTACTCTGATTTTACAGAATTTGATTTTTGGAAACAGATTGTATAAAGTCGAGTGCATGTGGCCACATTAAGCACATTAATTTGGCGATGTGCGTCCATAGTACCGAGGCTAAGGTCTATTTCCGGAGTCTTGCACTATGGGTAACTATCCCATAGTTCCCACAGTTTCCCCCGCCCATTGAAATTCTGGGTTGAGATCCCAATGCCTAAGTGGGTGAAAAACATTGTTGCGGGTGGTTCTGGGTACATGTCGTCAGGCCCCCCTCTCCCTCTCTCCGTGAAAGCAACGGCAGACAACCATTTCGCACCTTTTTTCCTGGATTACCTGTGCAGACGACATACCACGGCAATCATGGAGCCCACTCAGCTCAACGCAGCAGTCATGAACATTGTAAACACCTCACACATTATCGTGCAGTTTATGCTGAACCAGAACCTGGAAAACCAGGTGAGGAGGAGGCGGCAGCACAGCAATGAGAGTGATGAGGACATGGACACAGAATTCTCTGTAACTGTGGGCCCCGGCACTTTGGAGATCATGCTGTTAATGGGGCAGATTCATGCTGTGGAAAGCCGATTCTGGACCCTGGAAACAAGCACAGACTGGTGGGATCGCATAGTGTTGCAGGTGTGGGACAAGTCCCAGCGGCTGCGAAACTTTCGTATGCATAGGGCCACTTTCGTGGAACTCTGTGACTTGCTTTCCCTTGCCCTGAAGCGCCAGAATACCAAGATGAGAGCAGCCCTCACAGTTGAGAAGCGAGTGGCGGTAGCCCTGTGGAAGCTTGCAGTGCTAGACAGCTACCAGTCAGTCAGGAATCAGTTTGGAGTGGGCAAATCTACTGTGGGGGCCGCTGTGATGGAAGTAGCCAAAGCAATCACTGAGCAGCTGCTACTAAAGGTAGTGACTCTGGGACATGTGCAGGTCATATTGGATGGCTTTGCTGCAATGGGATTCCCTAACTGTGCTGGGCAATAGATGGAACCCATATCCCTATTTTGGCACCGGAGCACCAGGGCAGCCAGTACATAAATGGCAAGGGGTACTTTTCAGTGGTGCTGCAAGCACTAGTGGATCACAAGGGATGTTTCACCAACATCAATGTGGGATGGCCGGGAAGGGTTCATGAGGCTCACGTCTTCAGGAACACTAATCTGTTTAAACGGCTGCAGCAAGGAATTTACTTCCCAGACCAGAAAATAACCGTTGGGGATGTTGAAATGCCTACAGTTATCCTTGGGGACCCAGCCTACCCCTTAATGCCATGGCTTATGAAGCCATATACAGGCAGCCTCTACAGTAGTCAGGAGCTGTTCAACTAGAGGCTGAGCAAGTGCAGAATGGTGGTAGAATGTGCATTTGGACATTTAAAGAGTTGCTGGCACACTTTACTGACTCGCTCAGACCTCAGCCAAACCAATATTCCCATTGTTATTGCTGCTTGCTGTATGCTCCATAATCTCTGTGAGAGTAAGGGGGAGACATTTATGGTGGGATGGGAGGTTGAGGCAAATCGCTTGGCCGCTGATTACGTACAGCCAGACACCAGGGCGATTAGAAGAGCACACCAGGAAGTGTTGCGCATCAGAGAAGCTTTGAAAACCAGTTTCATGACTGGCCAGGCTATGGTGTGAGAGTTCTGTTTGTTTCTCCTTTATGAAAACCTGTCCCCTTGATTGACTTATTCCCTGTAAGCCACCCACCCTCCCCCCTTCAATCACAGCTTGCTTTCAAAGGAAATAGTCACTATCGTTTACAAACCATGTATTCTTTATTAATTGATTATAAAAATAGAGAGAGAACCAACAAGGTAGCCAATACGGGGTATGGGAGGAGGGAAGGAAGGAAAAGGCCACTTCAAAACTTGTTGAATGACAGCCTTTTTCTTGGGCTGTCCACTGGGGTGCAGTGGCAGGGTGCACGGACCCTACCGCCTGCATTGTTGGGCATTTGCGTGAGGAGGCTATGGAACCTGGGGAGGGTGGAGGGTGGTTATACAGGGGCTGCAGCGGCACTCTGTGATCCTGCTACCATTCCTGGAGCTCCATCAGACACCAGAGCATGTCCGTTTGATCCCGCAGTAGTTCCAGCGTTGCATCCTGCCTCCTCTGATCTTCCTGCCGCCACCTCTCATCTCGAGTGTCCTTCCTGTCCTCACATTTGTTGGCCACTTTCCTGTACTGTGATACTGTGTCGTTCCACTCATTCAAATGAGCTCTTTCACTGCAGGTTGACTGCATGATCTCAGAAAACATTTCCTCTCGCGTGCATTTTTTTTCACCACCTTATCTGACAGAGCCTTCAGGATGGAGGAGGGAGGCTTGAAAAATTTGCAGCTGTGGGAGGGGAAAAAAGGGAGAGAAGTATTTAAAAAGATACATTTTACAGAACAATGAGTGTACTCTTTCACAGTGAACAACAATATTCACATTACGTAGCATGTGGTTTCGGTACAAGGTCGCATTTTGCATCTTAATATTGAGTGCCTGTGGCTTTGGTGTTTAGAGATCATAGACGCAGGGCCAGGCAAGAGAATTTGGCTTGCATGCAGCCATGGTAAGCCATTGTCTTTTTGCTTCTGCAACCTTCATTAAAGCAGTGCCCTCCTTTCCCATACCAAGCAAAGGCCGTTGAGTGCTGCGGTTTTCGTGTTAACGTGCAGCAGCAGCAGAAATCAAACTAACCCCCCTCCCAATCCAATTCTCTGGGATGACTGCTTTATCCCTCCCCCCACTGTGTGGCTGGTATCAGGGAAGATCCCTGCTAGCCAGACGTTGACAGCTCAGTGCCAATGCTCGCTCCCTCCCCCCCCGGCCATTGGCTAACTGCAGAGAAGGATTTCTTTTCAGCTACAGGCAAACAGCCCCATAGGAATGGCCACCTCTATCTCCTTAATTAAATTCCTGTATTTCAACCAGGTTACCGTGAAAGATATCACTCTCCTGAGGATAACACAGTGAAATAAAGAACGGATGTAGCTTGAATGCCAGTAAACACGAGGACCATAGGCTGCCAGGCTTTGTCATGCAGTGATACCAGATTAGTTGCTTCTAGCATGGCGTGGTAAAGTGTCCTACCATGGAGGACGGAATAAGGCTGCCCTGCCCAGAAACCTGCAAAGGCTTTTGGAGTACCTCTAGGAGAGCTTCATGGAGATGTCCCTGGAGGATTTCCGCTCCATCCCCAGAGACATTAACAGACTTTTTTCCAGTAGCTGTACTGGCCACGAATGCATCTCAAGTCCTCAGGGCAAATTAATCATTAAAGTTTGCTTTTAAACCATGTTTTATATTTACAAAGATACACTCACCAGAGGTCCCTTCTATGGTTTCATGGTACGGAATACCACCTTGGGAGGGTTGGGAGGGTACTTCAGTCAGGCTGAGTAAAAGATCCTGGCTGTTGGGGAGAATGGTGTGCTGTGTGCTCTCTGCAAGCTCGTCCTCCTCTTCCTCCTCCTCCTCCTCCTCCATCTTCCCCATCTGCAGAATCCTCAGCCATGGTTGAGATTACCACCCCCACCTCGGAATCCACAGTCAGGGGTAGGGTAGTGGTGGCGGCCCTCCCGAGAATTGCATGTAGCTCAGTGTAGAAGTGGCATGTCTGCGGCTCTGCCTCGGACCTTCCATTTGCTGCTTTGGTTTTCTGATAGGCTTGTCTGAGCTCCTTAACTTTCACACGGCACTGTAGTGAGTCCCTATTGTGGTCTCTCTCCATCATGCCCTTGAGACTTTTTTTAAATGTTTTGGCATTCTGTCTTTTGGAACATAGTTCTACTCGCATGGAATTGTCTCCCCATACAGTGATCAGATCCAGTACCTCCTGTATGGTCCATGCTGGAGCTCCTTTTTGATTCTTGGACTGCATGGTTACCTGTGCTGATCAGCTCTCCATGCTGGGCAAACAGGAAATGAAATTAAAAAGTTCGTGGGGCTTTTCCTGTCTACCTGGCCAGCGCATCCGAGTTCAGATTGCGGTACAGAGCGGTCATAATGGTACACTGTAGGATAGCTCCCAGAGGCCGATACTGTCGAATTGTGTTCACACTAAACCTAATTCGAACCGGCAATATCGATTTCAGTGCTACTCGTCTGGGAGGAGTACAGAAATAAATTTTAAGAGCCCTTTGTCGAAGTAAATGGCTTCGTTGTGTGCTGTTAAATTCAACCTAAACTCATAGTGTAGGCCAGGCCTAAGGAAGATCAAATGCTTTACATGCAAGGGAGGAAAGACACTGTCATGTGCAGTATGCGAGTATTCATTCTAATGTCTTTGTGATGTTGCACCCCATAATGCTTTATGGGAATATGCTTAATGCGAATATGCTTATGAATGCATATATGACATAACTGGAATATGTTTTATGCTACATATGCCATGTAACACATCTCTGCAAAGGTTACGATCTACTGAATATATTCATTCTATTTGTAGGCATGTGTCATTTTTGTACTTGAAGTTATGAATATTGGCCGAGTACTTGCTTGATTTTAAGTAGCCTTAGTAAAGCATTTGGTCAGCTTCTTGAGAAAGGAATGTGCAAATTAGGTGCCCAGTCAAGAAAAACTTAATGAACAGTGAATCTTGGAAGACTCCAGTCCTCATAAGAAGTCTTCCTGGAGACATTCAAGATAGCATATGGGCAATGGCTGCTGCCTGTAAAAACTGAGTCATGCATGGACATGTGACTTGCCCATGTGACTCCAAAACTCCATCTTGGAGCTGGACTTTGCATAGGGGAGAAGAGGGGGTCTCCATCCACAAGAGAGTCTATTTATTTAAGCCCCTGGGACACCCCTCCATTTGATCTTCAGCTGGCTCAAGAGAGAGCCTCTCTACCCCCAAAGGATACCTGAAAGAAATTGCAACAAAGGACAATAACCACAGGGGTGCGTGTTTGCTGGACCCAGACTAGAAGAAGGCTTGTCTGTAAAAGAAGCTCTTTTGGAACATCTCTGAGGGTGAGATTTCATCTATATTCCATTTTCTTACTGTATTAGGCATAGACTTGCATGTTGTTTTGTTTGGTAATTTATTTTGTTCTGTCTGTTACTACTTGAAACCACTTAAATCCCACTTTCTGTATTTAATAAAATCACTTTTTACTTATTAATTAACCCAGCATATGTATTAATACCTGGTGGGGGGGCAAACAGCTGTGCATATCTCTCTATCAGTGTTATAGAGGATGAACAATTTGAGTTCATCCTGTATAAGCTTTACAGGGTGAAAGGAGTTTATTTGGGGTTTGGACCCCATTGGAACTTGGGCTTCTGAGTGTTGGAAACAGGAACACTTCTTAAACTGCTTTCAGTTAAGCCTGCAGTTTGGGGGGATGTTGTTCAGGCCTGGGTTTGGCACAGGCTAGCATGTCTGGCACAAACCAGGCAGGGCATTCAAGTCCCAAGCTGGCAAGAAAGCAGGGACAGAAGTAGTCTCAACACATCAGCTGGCAGTTCCCAAGGGGGTTTCTGTGATCCAGCCCGTCAGTCTTCGTTTCCTAACTAGTCTTTTTTCCTCTCCAGCTTTAAGTACGTGCTCTTCACTGAGGGCTAACGTATGCCATGTTTGAGGTTTAAAAGTTAAAATTATTTTGGCCCCCTAGGTGTGCGCAAAGTACCTGAGGGACTAAAGCTATAACTTGTTTTAAAAAAAAAAAAAATCAGTGCGTGCTAGAGAAATTTTAATGTGCGGCAGCAGGGTCCACACAGATAGGTGGTGCATGGCGCAGTGGAGTGCTTTGGAATTACATATCAACTTGCCATACAATGTGTTCATGTAGATCTGGAATTCAGAAAACTGAATAAAATTTCCTGACTCTCCCCCTTCCATTTTGTGCTGAGACAGTGTGAGAAGCTTCATTCCAAAAGAGCAAGAAGTATCTGAAAATGTAGTTTTAAAATGAAAGTGCTATCTCCGTCACAACTGTATGAATGAAATAGTTAACCTTTAAGATGGCAAGGGTAGGTGTAATACACTCTGTCCTTCCTTTTTGACAAGACCCCTCCCCTCTTCCATGTTCAGTTGTCAAACAGCCAAAACACCCAATACCTTTCACCCAGTGAACAGGCATCTTTGTGTGCCCCATCTGGGTTTTCACAGCTGTACATCTGAGTAGGAATCTACCCTGGGCTCTGTACCAGGCTCAACCCTTGGCCTGTTTTTCCTATGTTGCTTTCCCCATTTTTCTCCCTGAGATTATGGCCAGGACCAACACAGGAGATGCTGGTTGGAGCAAGATGTTCAGGCTGGAGGAAGAAGAGGTAGCAGCCTTCCCATTAGAGGAAAGCTGTCATTTGGAATTCATTCTAGGAGATAGTCTTGACTTTGACCTGGCTCCTGTGGCCAGAAACCAAACCTTTTCCTCATAAACCACTTTCTAGTGACCCCTTAGGGGACTGGTCAGTCCTTATGGAGAATAGATGTGCAGTGCATTTATTGGGCAGTGGGTACTTTAAAGCTTAGTAATGGTTTCTCCTGTGCCTGCTCAATATGCTCTTTTCAAGTGTTGATGACTCTAATTCAAACCATTTTTCCCTAAACTTGGCACTGAGGGCAATTTATGTGCTTGCGGAGAATAAGCTCAACGTTTAAAAGTTCAGCCATTTTCTGCTTAGGCAAAACCAAGAATAGCGGGGTATGAAGACCAAGAATAGAAATTGGAAGAACAAAAGGCAAATACCTTTTGGAAGGCTACAAACATGTTAAATTGGGCACAGAAGAGAAGGTTTTATGAAGAAGACACTTTTGTAACATTAGGTATAACCCTGTGTCATGCAGGCCGTGCTACACTACTTGGGCTCTTGTTCTTTCCCACCCATTCCAAAAGTACACACAAGCCTTCTGAAGGATTTCCTAACACTAGGCATCTGCCCAAGAGTGTCTGTGAATTTGCTGCTTAGTTACATTTTGCGTTACTATCCTGTTTTCCCCTTCAAATTATCCTCACTGCCTCCATCCGTATTTGTTATAGGTTATGTAACATCTGTGGGGAGCAGGGGGAAGTCTTGTCACCTATCTAGTTATCTACCCTAATCTTGTGTTGGAGAGGGATGGGGCACAAAAATGCATTGCACTTGTCTTCTGTAAGAGGGTCTACCACAGAAGCTACTCTGAAGTGGAAATCTCTTTACCTCAGATGAAATTCTGCTGCCCTATGATTTTGTATTTTGGTTTTATCCCATGGCTGTGTAAAACCGAAGCATGTAGTCCAGCATAGCTTTGTATAACTGTAGACCAGAGGTTCTCAAACTGGGGGTCGGGACCCCTCGGGGTCACGAGGTTATTAAATGGGGGGTCATAAGCTGTCAGCCTCCGCCTTAAACCCTGTTTTGTATCCAGCATTTATAATGGTATTAAATATATTAAGTGTTTTTAATGTATAAGAGGGGGGATCACACTCAGAGGCTTGCTGTGTGAAAGGGGTCACCAGTATAAAAGTCTGAGAATCCCTGCTGTAGACTAAGATCATTAGCTTTTAAACTATATGAACACTCCCTTTTCTCACACAGTGGTGGTGAATCTAGGATATGTTATCATTCTCAATCATTGTTTGTCTTTTTAAGGTGTTGGTCCCTCTGGTTCTGCTACAACAATTCCTGATGGAGCTGACAAAACGAGGCCAGGAGCCACTCGGTGCACTTCTGCAGTTTGGAGTGACGTACTTGGAAGACTATGCTGCAGACTACATCATACAGCAAGGAGGATGGGTAAGAAGGCAGTGGTTGGTTGATTGCATAGCCCTTTGAGAGTTTGCTTCCATATATGTTGTTTAACTCACCCTCTGCTGGTCATTCTACTAATGAGGTTAAGAGGATTTGCTAGTGAGTCAAGAGGTAGAAATAAGAGCAGTGGTTTGCTAGCCTCCAAAAAGGAAGGCTTATACTCTTAAAGAGGGATATATGATTTGGGATATGGGCTTGTCCATTGAGTTGAAGTGGGTCTCCGATGGAAAACAATCACTGATCCTTGTATTGAGCACATCAAGATACAAATTCTATTCCTGTGGTGGTTAGCGTCTTTTCTTCTGGTGTATAGAGTATTGTACTTTGGAAACAAATGTACATAGGCCAGTAACCACAGATGTACTTTGTGGGAGAGTTTGGTCTCTTGAATTTTTTGCCCCTCTGGTGAGTGCTGGAAAGTTTGTGTACAATATTTTCCCCTCTTTGACATAATCTTTGAAATGTCTTTGGCAGAGGATGATCTCCTTCATAGTAATTCCATATAGGAATGTCAGTAGGCATCCCGTTAGAGACTTGAGTGCCTTTTATTATATCATGTTATCCAGTAAGTAATTAAATTTTGCACTAAATCTTGTTGCAAAATTCTTAAATGCATAGTGACCTGGAGCTGGAGATTCATGATGTATTTAAAGGTACATTTTAAAAATATATATCCACACACTTTGTACTGGAGTGGGTAGATCCAATTTCTGTGAAACCCCTTATTCCTAGCCCCAGCATTTTGTGTTCATAGTTGACGTGCTGGGTCTCCCAGGCTGGACCTACACTGTGGGAGGTTGGGCTTCCAGATTATTTGTCTCAGTAAGGTAGAACGTTTTCCGATTGAAATGGAATTAATCTGGGATTAGTGAAATGACTCCAGCAAGTTGGTTTTATTGTAAAGTAAGCTGGTCAGGGAAATCCAGTGATTAAAAAGTCCTAACAGGGAAAAATCACATTTGAACAGCTTCTCATATTTCAGTATTTTCACTGAATTTTTCTTTGGCAGTGGAGTTCCATACTCACTTCCTCCTTGTCCCCAACTACTTTGCCTCTTGGCAACAGGATGTACTGGTTTCTTATATTGGTGCTAATAGGTTGTTTTTCTGGTGCAATCAGCCATTTTGTCTGTCTGACATTCAACTTGTGCAGGATGGGCAGGGACAGTTGTACTTGACATGCATTTCAGACCTTGGTTTAATTAATAACTGCACTAAGATTCAAATGTTCATTGCTTTTGGTTAAATCTCTGTTTGCAATTTTAAGGAAGAAGACTGTTGGTGTTGTGCCTTATATAAAGCTGCTGTTCTTGATGGTGACCTCTGAAAAGGCCATGCTCCATTCTTCAGCGTCCTTTTTGAAGCCTTTTGTAAACATACTTGTTACAGCCCAGAGCTGCTGAAAACAAGCAGATTTCCAGTATGGCCTTGGAGGGAGGGAGTGTGTGCTTTGTGTTGTCTTTGTGACTGTGCATGTGGCTGGGTAGACTGCATTCCGTCGATCATGAGCTTGTCTGTATGCACCCACTCAGGCATAAAATCAGAATGACACAAGTGGCATAGCAAACAAACTAGAGCTATTTTTGAAACAGAACAGAAAAGGCAGGGAAAGAAACGAGGTGATGGAAACTTTCCAACTGAATAAACGTGGCAGCAATGACCCATCATCATTTGCTCCATAAATGCAGTGGGGGTGCCTGTGCACATGGTTTTTTCTAAGAAAGAGTGTGTTTTTGCCCTTTGTTCCATGTAATGTAAATATTCAGTTTCATTAGGCAATATCAATTTTTCTTTTGGTTTTGGATTAGAGAGATCGTATTCCAGATGCTAGCTAGACTTGAAACTGTGGGTGGGGTATGGGTTACTGTTTGGGCTCCTGAAATGAAGGTAGCTCAATTATTTGTAGTATCTGAAACCATGGCAGGCTATTAGCCAAAACCTTTTTCATGGCAGTTTCTAAGCAGTACTCTCCCTAGGAGTTCTGTGTGGATTGTAGCAGGTTACTAATAGTGCCACTCTGCCATGTTATATCCTCACAGCTCTAATCTCCAGTGAATGGTGACACAGGGACAATGAGAAGTGTAGTTGTGGTGCTGCCCAAGAGCTATTTGAGGATAAGACAGACAGGTAACACTGGTCTACAATTTTTGAGAAGTCGTCTGCTTCAGAGAGAAAATGTGGTATTTATTATGTATTTTGACGTGCTGAATTCAAATATGACAATTAAAACAACTGGCTACTGTTTGTAAGATATTTAAATTTTTACATTTTATGTCTATGTATATTGTGTAGATAGTAGAGTTTTAATCATAAATTGTAAACCTAGGTCTTTTCATGTGTTTATGGTTGCTTTACATATAATACTTTCACCTATCGGGTTTATTACAGCTTAAAAAATCAGCAAAAGGGTTAATAAATAAAATTTTATGAAAAGGCAAAAACGACTATGTACATAGTTTAGTCCTATCAGTGTCTACTCAGCGCCTTCTTGGCTTGTCTCTTGTATTCATTAAATGGAGCATCGCTTGTCCTGTCCACCAATAGTCTCAAGCATTGATGGCCTCATTTGCCCTGAAGCGTTCTCCATTGTTGATGTCCTGGTGAAATTGCTGCCGTGCTCGGGCTCACTGCTCCGCAGTTCGTGGAAAAAATCTAGACGGAGTGGCAAAAATGTATCTTTAAGTGCATGTTGCAACTAAAGGCTTTTGTACTTGAGGAGTTTCCACCAACAGCCTGTAGTTTGTCTGCCCTTGTATGTTTCCCAAGAAATTTATTGCCACGTAAACTGAAGATTCCATGCAGTCTCTTTCCTTGCCACGCAAGTGCATGGTCAATGCATCATCTGTGAAGAACTTCACGCAATCTGAGGACAACAAGACACCTTTATTTATCTTAGCTTCACTTCAACTTGGAAATTTTTCCACAGAGGTACTTGAAACTGCTGTGTTTTGTCAATGGCCTTCGACAAAGTTCTTTCACAGACCCAACTTGATGTGTAAGGGGTGGTAATAAAATCTTCCTTGATTCAACAAGTGTGGATGCTGAACACTTTTTCCTCCCAGGCTCCAATGACTGTCGCGAGTCCAGTCTTCTTGATTAGTGGGAATCTCTTCACGACTATCCCATTCGCGAGAAAAAGAGTACTTTGTGTATCCATCTGCAGACCAGCAAGAGAGCAAACACCTCTCAAATTCACCACAAAGCTGCCCAAACTATGTTGGTCATACTTAGCACTCAAGTTGTTTCGTCATAAGTCCTTCATATGGACTGCATGACCAATGGAATTGATGGCAAAACATCTGCCATATGCAGCAAAACAGCTTTAAAGACTCGCTTCAATGATACAGATGAACAGTCTCCAGCTCATCTGGATCGTGAAACGATGTTGAGGGCTGCCATCACACCACGATGTTTTGCAGGCTCAAGATTCACTTCTAAAGAAGAATGGGACAAGATCTTTGACAGTCCGGAACATGGAACCCTAACATCACTGCCAGAGATTCCACTGTCTGTAGTCTGGAGCCCAACAGCTAGACTAGAGCCAATCAACAATTTTAAGCATCATTTTCGTTCTCAGTGACCCAGAATTAGTAAAGTTTGACTACATTTATTTCAGAAGCATTTTGGCTGTAGAGCAGTGTAATCAGTGGTGTCTAGTTCATTATTCTTGTCATCTTGAAGCTGTGCAAATGGACCAAGCAGCATGTGCAGTAGTGTCTGTTTAGAGCGCATTTAAAACTGAAAAGATACCAGAGTGGCTTAACCCTGTCAGCTTCTGGACCGAAGGTAGAGGAAGAAGACTTGCTGAGCCTCCTTTGCAGAGTAAGGCCTTTGAGGATGTATGATCTCAGAAGCCAGGAGCATCATGTGGGCTGGAATACACCCTAGTTTTTCCAAGAGAGTGTGGGCTTTTAAACTGGAGCCAGCATCTTCCAGGAAGGAATTATTCAGTAACAAGGAGGAGGGGACTAGCTTAGCCTTCCCTCTCTCATACTATTTTTTTCCTATAGAGCCAGGATTTTGGGGACACATGGCCCCATCAACCCATGTCTGCAAACAGCATCCAGAAAGAGTTGGTTCTACAGTGTCAGGGGTCCTGATTATGTCAGTGATTCTAGACTCTTTGAAAGGGGGAAATGGGCTAGGTAGTGGTCAGGAATTTTAACATTAGAGGCTAAATCACTTGGGCAGGGGAATGAAGGTTGGCGCTTCCCTGTGAAAGTCAGTGAAGTTAGCATATAGTATGGTGGGGTGGGAGGCAGCCTCTACTACCAGGGCTAGTTCCAGGCACCAGCCCAGTAAGTAGGTGCTTGGGGCGGCCACAGGGAAGGGGTGGCACATCCGGCTCTTCGGCGGCAATTCGGCAGCAGGTCCCTCACTCCCTCTCGGAGCGAAGGACCTGCTGCCGGACTGAAGCAGCAGCGATAGAGCTCCTGCAGATCGCGATCATGGCTTCTTTTTTTTTCTTTTTGCTGCTTAGGGCGGCAAAAACCCTGGAGCCGGCCCTGTCCACTACTCTCCAAGAGCCTCTGAGGCTAGAACTGCCTTTTAGATTTATCATCTCTCTGCTCAGTGGCGATGTGTGCAGAGTGAGAAGGTGGTGCAGGGAAGGGCAAAGGGACAGAGGATTGGCTCACTGTATTGAGGGAGAGCAAGTGTTCATAGATAGAGATGGTTTAGTTAGGATTTTAGTAGGTTTGAAAATTGAGATTTAAAGTAACTTGTGTTTGTAGAGGAGGGTTAGCTCAGGAGATAATGGCTTGATAGAAGGGCATTTGGGAATAGCTTTATATTTATCAAAACATGCACCTATTGTTATCCTGGTCATTTTGCTTGAATGTTGCATTCCATTCTCTTGTTAAACATTTTTGTTGTCTTTTTAGCTTGTATATTCTTCAGGGCAGGGACGGTCTTCCTCTTTATTAAGGAAGTGTATGCCACATGCAATTGAAATATAAATAATAGCTGCCAACTAAGAATGGAAATGATTACTCCTATCTGGTTTGCAATCCCTGAAAACCCAGTCCTTCTGGAGATAGATGTGGGTTAAGTTTTTAGGGGTGCAGGAAAGAAGTGGGCAATTTCATTAGATTGCCATCTCACTTTCTCTTTGTAGAGTGATAGGTTAGTAGACTATATCTTTTGGATTAATTTGCGCATTGTCAGTTTATGCATGGTTTCTGCTACAGGGCAGGTATGATGTTTAAAGCTCTCCGGACAGCTCATTATGTGAGTTGTGGGCATGATTCTTTCTGTCCTGACATTCTGCTTATTAAAACTTGAATGGTCATGTGAAAATCTTGTTCCTTTCTCATTTTGACCAATTGCAAAGCAGTTCCCCAGGCTGATTTGGCAGCAGCTTAGCTCTTCTGTTTGCTCTGCAGCTGTATTAGGGCACAAACTACTGACGTGCAGTGCGCGTGCTCTCCCCCTCCCTCTCTAGTTCTCTCTCTCTGTTCTGACTTCTCCAGAGCTTAGTGCTGCTGTATCAGAAGCGACTCTTCGTCTCTTGGAAAAATGCAGAGTAAGACCAGACAGTCTGGTAAGGCTTTTTTTCCCTGAGGCAATTTCTTTGATAGTTTTCAAGCTCAGCATGCCCTGTTCCCCAAAGTTAGGTTTCATCTTCATTGAAAAGAATCTTTGGGAAAACCTAGGAGAAGAATTACAAGATTGGTTTCTTGAAATTTAGCTGCATTACTGTTTTTCTCCCCCAGCTTTGCATTCTTGTCACCTCCTGCTTTTGGCTTGTATGAGAGAGGGCTGAATATGAAATGTGTGTCTGTATGCTTTTTTTAATATAAGAGAGGTGCATTTGGAACTCTCAAGAATTTGCCTTTCTTCTTACTTGTAATAGTTTGATTTTTCTTTCTGGGTTGGTGCTGAGTTTGTAAGAAGACTTCAATACTATAAGGAACTGGCCCCTAGTACTTGGATCAAGGTTTAATTTTTAACTTTGATTTGCTTTGTCTGGAAGAGGCAAATGTTAATTCAGAAGGGTTATATGTAAGGTATTAGACTTCAAGCTGCTACCAATGTCTGGAACTCTTGCATGGGTTGGAGAGAAGAAATTTTTTTCCCCACTGGTACTTTGGCTTTTCCCCTTCTATTATGGGGGCGAATAGGGTTTTTATTGGAGTTGTACCCCTTCTTGCTTCTCAGATTGGCAACTTGTGAAAGCAAGACAGTCAGTTTGCACAATGGGAGATTAAAATCGCCTTCTGCAGCATCCCAGGGACTCTGCCTTGGAGATGACAGTGCAGAAATCTACAGACACAGTGTGCATTGTAGGCAAGACAAACAAGTTTAATGTGGTGGAAATACAAGGAAGGAGACTCTAACTGGGAAAGTTTATATAAGGAGTTTTTATTTCAAAACAACTGTATTCAGTGGTAGCACATATTAATCAAACAGTGTCAGCTTTGCCTCATAAGAATGGTCATAGTGGGTCACACCAATGGTCCGTGTAACTAATATCCTGTCTTCTGACAGTGGCCAGAAGCCTCAAAGGGAATGAACAGAACAGGGCAATCAAGTGATCCATCCTCATCATTTAGTCCCAGTATCTGGCAGTCAGAGGCCTAGAGACACCCAGAGATTGGGGTTGCATCCCTGACCATCTTGGCTAATAGCCATTGATGGACCTTTCTGCCATGAACATATCTAATTCTTTTTTGAATCTGGTTATAGTTTTAGCTTCACAACATTACCTGAAAATGTATTCCACAGGTTGACTGTGTATTGTGTAAAGAAATACTTCCTTTTGTTTGTTTTAAACCTGCTTCTTGTTAATTTCGTTGTGTGACCCCTGGTTCTTGTGTTATGCGACAGGGTAAATAACACTTCCTCCTTCACTTTCTCCTCCTCATACATGATTTTATAGATCTCTATCATATCCCCCCCTTAGTTGTCTCTTTTCCAAACTGAATAGTCTTAGTCTTTTTATTCTTTCTTCATGTGAAAGTTGTTCCATATCCTCAATCCTTTTTGTTGCTTGTCTCAGGCAGCTTTTTTTGTGGCAATATAGTGCCTGCATTCCGTGCTTGGTAATAGGGAAGGGGTTTTGCATGCTGGGTGGTTGGGCAATGGTGGGTAGGAAATTAGATCTCTGTCTGGCGAGAAAGGAGAAAAGTTATACGTATTCAGGCTCTCTAAAGTGAAACTGGTTGAAACAGCAACCTTTGTGGTGTTGAATTAAATTGAGGGATTTAATTGGTAAGGCTAGAATCTTAAATGGTGGTAATTTGAACCTGCTCACCGCAGGTACTCGGAAAAGAGAGTGCAACAGGATCACTTCATGAGGCCACATTAGCCCTTGGATGTGGTGGAATCACTGGTTATAATGCCATTGTGGTGATTTCTGATGTGTTAGACATATTTGGTCATGTTTTCTTTGTATAAAAATAAATCAAAGGCAGACTACACACCAGCGATTGCAGGTTATTCCCTATTTCAGAGTGAGATAGATAATCTCCTTTCTGTTCATTCTCCAACTTTTTTTTTTTTCAGGAAAATGGAAAACAATTTTTTTTCTCCCAGGTCTCTGCAGCCCCAGTCTGCTCCTAAAATTTAATATTGCAAATGTTTAATCCTTGATGATCTGGCCAGTGGGATTTCTGGATCTCAGAATGACTAAATTAACACTTTCTCTGACCATTTGGACTTCCAGCCTTATCTATTTGATGTATTAAAATGTTTTAATTCATAGTTGTGTATCCTGAAATGTATAACTTAGCTGTTTGGTGTGTAGTGATGGTGTTTGTTTTTTATGTTTGGAAGAGCGGGGGGGGGAGGGGGAAAGGAAAGGAAAGGAAGCTGGGAGAGCTCTCCTTAAGATGGTTAACATAAAGTGATAGAAGAATCTGTGAAGATAGGCATTCCTTTCTGGCTTATCTGTGGCTCCACCTATTCTAAGAGCTCTGTTTTGAACCACCCAGTGATATGCTCAAAGCCTGTAAAGATATACTCTATGCTGGGTGGGGTGCTCGTTGACCCTTGTATAACCCCTCTAGAGAACTGAGACTGTATTGGTGACGCATCTGGGCTTAGCGTGGGTCTGTAAATGTACCGGCATCTGGAACAGATGAAATGGATTCCATAGCATGTGGGACAGCTTGGGCTGAAATGAGGCAGCAGTGATTTTGTATATCAGTAAGGAATCTGATTCTAGGGCATATCCTCTCTTTCTTGAATTGGCTCTGAGTGCACATCACCCTTCCATTTAAAGTAAAGCTTCTCCTGAATTTTAGGCCTCGAAACCACATGGCTTGTGCATCCCTGTATTTAGGAAAACCTAGTAATGCAAGATTGATGCCGAGGTCCTCAGAAGAATCTGATTGCACGAGATCTCAGGGCGTTCTTAGTGCGTGACAATTTATAACTACTTGGTGCCTTTTTTTTTTTTTTTTTTTGGACAGCTCGATCTCATAGGCACAAATACAGTAGAAAGCACTGTTCCAGGGTAAAGTTTGTAATTTAGGCCCATGAAACTTATTAACTGAGAAGCACGCACCCTCCCCTTATTTGGCAGATCAAAAATGTTCCTGATGTTGGCCACACCCATTGCCTCATCTTTTTTTCCTCTTGCCTCCTAGTAAGGCATTAGCCTTCTCATGATTACATATGGAGCTATTTAACTACAAGGGATTCAAAGGATATTAAAGGGACATCAGTTTCTCCACAAGGTGGTGCTCCTGTGTGGCTAATAAGCAGAATTTTTTTTGTAGAGAGCTTGTGTTTTATTTTTTATTTTTTTTTAAAAAAGCCATGCCTGATTGTTGAAGGGAAAATAGCCTTGCTCTTAGATCTCGTAGTAATGCTACAGCTCACTGCTGGTAAACTATAGTCCCACAGTAATAGGCAGTCAGTTTGTGGTATGGTTTAGTGACTGAGTGGTTGGTACTGTGGATAAAAGATGACTCATCTCTTTAGTTCAAGACCTAGGCAGCTTCTGTGTGTGTGGTTTTTTTGTTTTTGGAAAGTGAGATTTGAGAGAAGGTAAAACTTTTTCTGAACTGATCATGCCTTGCACTACAGGAACTGTGTGAACAAAGGACTAGATCCTGGGACACACTGCCACTTGCCAGGGTAAACGTCACTAAGAGCTGACCCTCAGAGACATTCCCTTTACAGAACATTTTTGTTAAATGTAAATTATTTGTGAATTACAATATTAGTAACCTTCTTTTTAAGGCTACTGCATGTTTGTTCCTGACTAAACTTCTCTAGTTCTCAGAATGGCGGCCTTCTCTGAGGTGGGAATAATGTGGCATCAGCTAACAGGAGACACCTGGCAGGTGTGTCTGAGCAGGGCCCCAAAGGAGATAGAGGTTGGGGAAACATTCATGAGAAGACAACAGTTATACGCTGCTGCTTGCCCACACCAGTAAGCCTCTGCTGATCAAGCTGGCTCATGGGCTCACAAAAGGGCTGGGTGGGTATTACTAAGCAGATTACTTTCTGTGTGGCTGCAGTCCAAGCCCATGCGTAACTCTCTGCATGTGCCACATTCCATTAGCCCAGATGGATAAATGTGAAAGGCAGCCATCAGCCAGAAGCTCTGATCATGATGTGAATGATGCATGGAATGCTGGGTGGCTGCGAAAGTATGGCTGTGCCCTAATGTGGGGCGTCGGGGGGGAAGCTGGAGCAATTTACTTGTCCAGCTCAGCTGGACAAGTAGGGCACATGCTAACCTCAGGAGCAGGAGTCGCAAAACATCTAAGTCCAAGTAAAATAACTTTTTAAAAGATAAGGGAAGGGACTTGCTGTGTTACCTTGGGCAAGTCAGTAGTCTGGGATAGAACTCTTGCATCTCAGCCCCTTGCACTAATTGGTAGACACGTAGCTTCACTACACTGTTGCATTAAGCCCTGGTTTTATACAAAAAGTCAGGAAATTCCAAAGTATAGCTTCCAAAGCAACTTTAACTTGCCTCTTTGTATGTTGTGGCATGTACTTGTATAATTCTCCTTCACTAGGGTTGTCAGACTCTCTTTCTGAGGGCTTGTCTACATGAACATTTAGTTTGCCACAAGCTGGGTCTGAATCTACTCCACACTAGCCTTTAGCAGGCTGACTGTCCATGTGGACCTTGCTGACGTACTTCAATAGTTAATTAATGTGCTTTGATCTATTCCACTTTCAAAGAGGGGTGTAGTTAAACCGATCTAAGTCCCCGAGTAGCCAGTGCTAGGTCAATGGAAGAATTCTTCAGTTGACCCAGCCACTGCCTCTCTGAGAGGTGGATTACCTACCCAATGGTTCTTATCTATGGGTACATGTACCCCTGAGGGTACACGGAGGTCTTCCAGAGGGTACATCAACTGATCTAGATATTTCCCTAGTTTTACAACAGCCTATATAAAAAGCACTAGCCAAGTCAATACAAACTAAAATTCCATACAACTTGTTTATACTGCTCTATATACTAGACACTGAAGTCTAAGTACAATATTGATATTCCAATTGATTTATTTTATAATTATATGGTACAAGTGAGAAAGTAAGGATTTTTTCAGTAATAGTGTGCTGTGACACTTGTATTTTTATGTCTGAGTTTGTAAACAAGTAGCTTTTTAAGTGGGGAAAATGCAAGACAAATCAGATTCCAGAAACGGGTATAGTAGTCTGGAAAGGTTGAGAGCCAGTGACCTACCTTGATGGGAGAATCCCTCCTGTTGGTGTAAGTAGTGTCTACACTGAAGTGCTACAGCAGCACAGCTGTACTAGTGTAGTGTTTTAAGTGTAGACAAACTCTAAATGTTTGTGTAGACAAGCCCTAAGATGTGGTTCTACATCTTACTGGACTACTTCTTGGACACTTCCCCTGCCATTCACAATTTGTGTAGATAACCACCTCTACCATTCACAATCACATAATATCCCTGTGGGAGGTGCAATAATTTTCTGCAAAGAAAAGTAACACAAGGAGAGTAATATTTTTTTTAAGGTTCTTTTAATACACCTGGTTGTAGGGCTAACTGCACTGTAGGCCACTTTAGTCCCTCTTGAATGCACCTCTGAGGTGACAGGTCTGGCTTTCTGCACCTCATTCTGGGTGGAACCACATGCTCCAACCACTTTTGAGTCTCTGGACTGCAGCCCTCCTGGTTCCCAATTAGTGTGAACAACACAGGCCCAGTTTGGATCTGGCCTCTGTAATAGTTCCCCTTTGCGAGCCTGTGATTGCAGTGATACAGACAGTGTCCTCAAAACAAAATATTAATCATACTTAATCAAGGTACAAAGCTCATAGAGCAGAGCGGGGAGGGAAGGCCTATATGCATGGGTCCTTCTTACACCTTAAACTTTCCTTGCTAGCTGCTGTTAGATCCCTTCAAACCAGCTAACTCCATCTCACATCATCTGTCTCTCGCTCTCTAACCCCTTGCTAGCTGGTCAGCTTTTGCTGGCACCCAGAGCAGTCTTTCTCCTAGCTCAGGCCAAATCCCCTTCCTTTTCTGGGGTTTTTGTGCCGTTGATCCCAGGCTTTAGACCTGGGAAGAGTAAACCATTCTAGCCTGGATGTGGCCAGATAGACTGTTACTTCTCTATTGATGGCCCAACCACTGTTATCTTAATTCCTTTGAAGGTATTTAACCCTAAGGTCTTGTCTTTTATCTTTGCTATTATTTTCATTTCCTCTGGATTTTCCCCTTGTGGCTTCCTTTGAATTAACTCTGTGTATTCAGGCAAGTTAATGTCAAACAGATAACCTGAAGGGGATGTGATATTTATAAAAAATGCTACACGTAACTCCCTTATTTTCACATATGGATCATTTGAAATAGGGATTCATGTTTTGCCCATAGTTCCTGGGTATGCATATCTGTAGGTATAGGAGTGATTTTTACCACTCTTAAATGGGTATGGGGGAACTTGCAGGTCCTGGTTCTAGTCAACTTTTGACTTGGATTGCCCTCCTGAAGCTGAATTATTACATTTTGATTAAGTGACAAAGATCTTCCAGTGGAGTAGCAGCTTTGGGCAAGGACTCCTGACTGAGGCTGTGCTGGAGTTTAACAGTTATCAGCACTTGTTCATAGGGGACCCATTGCTAATGATGGTTGTCAGCAGTGAGTCAGTTTCCTAGTGCAGGCAGACATACAGATACTGAATCCAGGCTGAAAGGCTGTGTCTGAATAACTAACTTTGAAGCAAATCTCCCACCATTACATTACCAGTGGTGCCACTCCATCAATGCACTAATGTGGCTCAGCCTGTAACATTTATATGGCCATGACCTCTAACCCAGAGGGTCTAGACAACGTGTTGATAACAGTGCTGGCAGATGATCTACATAAGCGCTCCCACAATCGCCAACAATGGTAACGCTGCAGTGGTGGGAAGTGCATGTTGTTAGTAGCGTTGTGTCCTCTCTTTACAAGAGCTGTAGATGCTCAGATTATAGCCTGAAGCAGGGAATAGAAACCGCCTTGCTGGTGCAAACAGGAAATTACTTCGACACCTGTGAGATCTACATTTAGTGATTCTTGTTTTTCCGGTTGTTAAGGGAATTCTGAAAAAGTTGCTGGATCTTTTCTTTGCTTGCCTGCCTGCTTTGAGAAACAGAGGGTAATGTAGGCTCTTGTATTGTGAACTTCTGTTCATATGTTTGTAATCACAGCTTTGTCAACCATTAAGGGCAGGAATTTCCCTTCTGTGGGAGTTCTGTGCTCAGCTAGAATGGAAAAAGGTGGGGTTTTCCCTACTTTTCCAAGACCTCTTGTAGTTCTCCCCTCCCACCTACCAAATCTGTTTTACTGCACCTGCTGGCATTCCTGTGAGCACCACAGGCACATCTCTTCCCAGATTTCTGTGTCTAGAGGCAGAGATTCTTCTGAATTTTCCTTTGGCTTCTGCCTTTTCAGACACTTATTTTCCTCTTATTTTCTCTTTCCACTTTGGCATCGGTCTTCACAGGAACACTTGGGGACAGGGCTGGACACTCTTCTAACTTTAGAATAGATTCCCAGCCTGCTTACTTGCACAGAAACCGTTTGAACCAATCACTACTGTATGGCCAAAGTTGCAGCTCCCTAGCTCTGTTCTGTGTTTGCAGCACATGCCCTCACATCGCAGCTTGTTGTGCAAAGTATGTAGGGTTGCTTTTTTCAGCAGCTACCTGGACTTTGGGCAGATTTTGAGCCACAGTCCCTCTTTTTTTTTTCTAACTAATGTTCTTGCACCATGAAAGCCAACACAGGACGGATCAGTCTGAGGAAGAAGAATCAGGGGATGTGTGGGGACACCCCAGAGGACCACAGTGGCAGGCTTCTACTTTTCCCAGTACTCCCAGGAGATGCTCTTGTTACAGTCCCCTTTTTGTGCCCTGCTTTTCCTGATGTTAATACTTCAGTTTGTCTGAGAGCAGGCAGGCTCTCCTCCAGTGAAACTCTCACTCTCTTTGAATTAAAGGAGGATATGCAGTTTTCTCCCCCTCTCAAGGTGCCTAATGTCCCAATGCCTTTCAGGCATCCTTGTCTCATCCTGCAGTTTCTTTTGACTATCTGCACGCAAGGTAAGCTGTATCAGTGCCCTAGTCATGAGTGCCACTGTTCTCCTTAGATAACTTACCTTCTGTCCTCATTGGTCCATTCTTTGTGAAAAGAGTGAGGTTCATCAGCCCCTGCTCTAGTATCAGAGTCATCGAGTTTAAGGCCAGAAGGGCCCAGCAGATCATCTGTTTTGACCTCCTGTATATCACAGGCCGCAAGTACCACACAGCACCCACATACTAAACCCAACAACCAAAATCAGACCAAAGTATTACAACCCACAGGAGACTAGATTATTATGTGCCACAGCAGAGAATCGGAGGAACTGAGGTGTACCAGGGCTCGAGTTTCCTGCACTGGCAGGGAAATGTCTCATTGATAGGGACACAGACACCATCCCTTAAAAAGCCAGTTGACCTTCTCCTAAGCCAAGATTCCCCCTGGTGCCACCGATGATCACCATGCTTTCTGGCCAAGGTTGGGTGTTCTATTCTGAGCACTCAGACTCAGCCCATCTCTTCCCAAATGGTGGGTGTAGTACAGGGGCAGGCAACCCATGGCATGGGTGTCGAAGGCTGATTTTCGGTGGCACTCTCACTGCCTGGGTCCTGGCCACCAGTCTAGGGTGCTCTGCATTTTAATTTAATTTTAAATGAAGCTTCTTAAACATTTTAAAAGCCTTATTTACTTTACATACAATAATAGTTTAGTTTCATATTATAGACTTCTAGAAAGACACCTTCTAAAAACGTTAAAATGTATTACTGGCATGTGAAACCTTAAATTAGAGTGAAGAAGTGAAGATTCGGCACACCGCTTCTGAAAGGTTGCTGACCCTGGTGTAGTATATGCCTGAAGTTCCATACGTGCTGTAAAACTGCTGAGTAGGAGAAAAAAACTACCAGGATGACATCTTGCACTGCCTCAGACTTGGAAAAGGTTGGAAAACCCAGCGGTTTCCCAATCATAATGGAACAGTGGATTTTCATTCCGAATAGGGAAAACTACAGGTACGGAAACTAATTACCTTGTACATATTTTATTTAATTTTTCCATCTCCAAAATGTGGTTAATGGTTGATCCCACATTATTAAAATCCTTCTAAGCTTTCCATCTGGCCTTAGTTAATCTGTCTGTAGTAGCTCTGCTGCAGGGTCACATCTGTGGATGAATTTACGGAAATGCCCTAAATATCATTCATTTTGTACTGTGGCTGCTTTAAAAAAAAAAAAAATAGCTTTATCCTCCTGATTTCCTGAATAACTCACTAATGAAGCTCAAGGAATGTTAATCTTGTGTCCTAAATAATTCACAATGTATTGTCTGGCTTCTCCACTAAAACTTTGACTCTTGCTTCATTTTTTTAATTCAGAGATCAAAGTATTAAATACAGTCATTTAAATATTTGAGTTTTCTGATGTCCAAATATCATTTTCATTCTTGGGCCTGAATGGCTGTATCTACACTGCAGTTGGGAGCATGCCTCTCAGCCTGGGTAGACAGACTCAAGCTAGCATGCTATAAATAGCAGTGGTGGGTACTGTGGCACAAGTGGCCGCTCAGACTAGCCACTCAAGTCCAAGCTTGCCAGACCTGCTGGGCCTGAGGTTGGATGGCTAGCCCATGCTGCTGCCTGTGCAGCAGTGTCCACACAGCCAACTTCACTGCTCTAGCTAGAGCAGAGTTAGCATAAGTTTGTCTACCCAGGCTGGGAGGTAGGCCTCCAGCTGCTGTGTAAACACACCTGAAAGGACCCTTGATCTCTCTCCCCCTGCAGGCAATGAGTATATAGTTAAACTAGGCCATGATGGTTTTGTTGGCAACTGAATGAACAGAGCCATATAAGTGTGTGGGAAAACTGTGACCTTAAATGTTAAATGTTTTACTTTGTGAGCTAATTTTTTTCAATACAGAACAAGAAATTTTCATATCTAGAGTTTCCTCCTCCCTTATACCTGTTGTTTATTTATATTTTTTCATAGATGTCCTTCAAACCCTGAGGCTGATACATACTTTCCCTTTAGTCTTCCCGTTCCCTCTCTCTTTTCCCTCCAAAACTGTTGTACTGACTTCTCTTATAACTAAAATGTACATCCGAACCTTGCTTCTCAGTCAGCCGAAGCAGTCACTTCAGGGAAACGCAGTTCCTCGTCCAGCAGTGCATCCTGCTTCCATGATTCCCCCAGATCTGTCAGGTTAAAATAATTAACTCTGATCCTCCAAATATTAATGTAGTCCAGTGTTATCATTGAACTGCCCCCTTATTTTCTGTTTTAACTGAGGAGCAACTAGTGATGCTTTGTGACTGGTCTAAACATGGTTCATGATGGCTGCAAGAATGTTGGATTAAATCATATGAGCTAGAGCTTTCTTTTGTCATTCTTGTAGTTTATTAGGTGGCTTACCAGCCCATGGCCCAGCTAAGGTAATACCTTGCCTATTACAAGCACTCTGTTGGGTTTGTTTTGCATGAGCTTTGTAAAACTACCTCCTGTTTTTCCTTTTTAAGAACAACATTGATTTTCCTTTGTTGTAATTCAGAGCCATTGAGGGGAAAGGGATAAAGCAGATGAAAATGGTGGAGGATCTGCAGAGCTCCAACAGAGGTGGAGAACCTAGTGGAGTAGGCGAAGAGGGAAATACTAAGGGAACATTTTTAGATATTGTGTTTCAGAAGAGATTTGTTAGAAACACCAGAGATGACAATTATAAAGATAGACGAAGCAAGTTAAAAATACTTTATTCAGGTTCTTAATATCAGATCCATCACTGTGGTATTTGAGCACCTTTGAATGGTGGATTAAGAAACATGACAGGTATCTGTCATGACTCCTTCTTCATTCCTGTCCCTGAGGGTGGGAAAGGCAATTGCATATGGATTGATTTGTTGTGAGTACTATAAGCAGGAAATAAATTTGGTTGTGGCCTGAAAAATGCAAAACTAATACTGAGTAAAGCGGAGGATAAACTCAGACTGCAGAAACTGAGAAGAGAATTTAGCCCATAATTCAGGTTATTGTCTAGCTTGCAATTCTCCTGGGACTGCTCAGACTCTGAAAATATTTAAGCTCCTTTGTTATGATCGTAGATGGGCGTTATATTTCTGTGCGCTGCATTATAATGAGCATTCTTTATCACAGTTTGATTACAAGGAAACAAATGACTGATTTCAACAGCAAGTGCACAATACTAAAAAGTATTTGAGCAGCAGGCTGACTTTTCAGTATATCTATCCAAACCAGTTGAGATATGCCAGGATAATTTTTGATCTTCATCCTGAGATTTCATCTGAATAGGACAAAAGGATATTATGTCTGAAACTCTTTTCTTGAATGTGTCTGTCAAAGTGTCTCTCTAGCAGTCTTCAGAGTTGGGTGCAAAGTCTGTCTGTCTGGGTTTGATAATGTTTGATTTTATTGTCTCCTTTTTGGGTAATTTTTGTTTTCTTTGCCCTGGTTTTTGGAAGAATGGTTGCTTCTCACCAGGCCATTGACTGAGCTTTTTTAAGTTAATGGTGAGTTCAGACTATTCAGTATTTTTCAAATTAAATATAATTTTAGGAAATAGAACTAAAGTCTTGCATTCTCTTGTTAGTCAATTATTGTTCATGGCACAGAGCATGTTTTAGAATTCTAGGTACATGTACATTATCTGCACATCTTAATTTCTTTCAGCTCGTTGAAAATGTTAAATAAACAGCAGCTAGCGAACACCTTTATCTGTCCCCAAACCCTACTTGATGAATTGCCCTTTATCATTTCCCTTCTCTGGTTTTGCAGTTAGTTTTTAATCCAGATGATACTTCTCACATACAAGCCACTTAAATGAATTTTTCTAGTAAGGTATCTATCCTGCATTTTACCAAATGCTTTAATAAAGTCCAGATATTTTGCAAAACTAGTGAAATAAGGGAATAAAGATTTTTAAACAACCATGTTTTAATTTAGTATTTATTATTTATTAACCTCAAGTAGTTTATTCTCTGTGTACTTACATAGCCCCTGTCACCGCAGTATTGCAGTGCCTCACGTGCCTTACATGCCTGTAAGGTAAAATATTATCCCATTTTGTAGATGAGGAACTAAGGCAGAGAGAGCTTAAATGACTTTCCCATGGGCCCCACAAGAAGCCTGTTGCAGAGCCAGGAATTGAGCCCAGATTTACCAAGTCCCACTTCACGGCCTTAATCATAAGACTGTCACCTCTCCCTTTGCTCATAGTTGCATTAGTCTCTATGATATACTTATTTTCTTCTTAACTTCCCATTACTTTTATGAAGGGAATCTTCCCCCGTCTAGCTCATCTGTAAGTTCTGGGGTCCTTGGCTGGCATGTGTTATGGAGGCAAGCGATTGAGGGGGAGATATGAACAGTTGTGAGGCATCCAATCATTTTAAGTGCTGCTTTTTCACAGAAGCACCAGTCTCTTGGGTTGGTCATTAAGGAGTTGGTTGACACACCTTGCAGAAAGGAGGGAACGGTTGTGCTTATTTTTATTCACTTTATAGGCAACTGCATTCGTTGCATATTAGAAAAGCAATAATAGATTCAAAAGGCCTAACTGGCAGTTTGGGCTTATCAAAATGGAAGTGTATTTTTGTTTCTCTTCCATTGTAACCCCAGCAGTACAGTCCTTCCCACACTTGTGGCACCATAGTACACCTGGGCACAGTTACTGTGTGCACTGAATGCTTTCACTAATACTGTAGGCTCATTCTTGCTATTGTTCTTGGTATCACTAATGGTCTTGAGTGCAACACTTAATGCTTTAGGATTCAGAAATGAGTTACTAGAGACACATCAAGTCCTTCCTTGTATAGTCTGGAGGCATAGTGCTGCTTCCAGCAGAGGAAAGGATGATACCTTAATGGCAGCTTGCTTGTACAGCCTCTCTTTCTGACATGGCAGTCTGTAGGTATTGGTTTTGTCAACTGTTGCAGTTGTAAACCAGATTTGGGCACTCTCAGAAAGAATTTGTGTGATGGGTGAAGACGGAGAGTTTGGAAGAGGAGCATAGAGAGGCAGTACACAAAGTAAGCATGGAAAGAGACAGAAGTAGGACAAGGAACTTGAACTCATAGATGTTTTGGGTGGGTATCACTCCTGTACGTACTGTTTTTGTGAGGTGATATGAAACACTGCCTCCAAGAAGGAAGAAGGGGTGTAAGTATTTGAAGTGAAAAATTACTTGGAGCAAATTTGGAAAGGTTACTAAGTTTCAGGTTTGGGGGAGTCCATGTTTTCTCATCTCTTTCAAGCGATGATGGGATTGTGTAGGGAAACTTGCTGATGATCAGGCAGAATGTAAGTGGAGAGCTGAAAATACTCGAGAGAAAGGGACTCAGTGGAAGTGGAAGAATAATGAGTTGTATAAAATTCAGTATTGCAACACTGACCAAATGTTCTTGGAAAATGAAAAATGACTTTTGTGGTGGAGAAACAATCCAATTGTGTTTTGTTTCAAATTCTTTAAATCAAGTGCCACTTGGCTAACATCAGGATTTTTTCTCTGAAATCTCATTTGTTGTCATACCCACTGGAAGTTTTCCTTTGCCTTTAGAAATAACTTCCTCTTGCAATTTCTCTCTGAGTGAACCTCTTCAGAATAATAAAAGACTTGGTCAGTGGTTCTTGGATGGTTGTCTGTGGTCAACTGAGTGTCCACAATGCTGCTCCTGCCCCAGTGGGAGGGAGTCTTTCAGTCTTCAGACACTGACATTTCCTATTGATTGGAGTCCAGTAGCAAACTTTTAGGATGTCTAGAGTTTTTACGCAACTAAATAAAAAACTAGGCAGCTCTCTGCCCTTTGTGTGGCTGCTTTTGGTTGTTTCTATGGTTTAATTAAAACTGTCGTCAAATCTGTGAAGGATGCCAAAATTGAAGGAGTAACAAAAAAGGATGGAACTCATTTACAAACTAGTGGGGCAGATTTTGAATAGCGGGGTCTGCAAGTAACAGGTTTAGTATACACGAAAAGCCTCTAAACAAGCAGTATAGAGCATACATAAAATGGGAGAGTGGAGATGAAACCAAGCTTTTGCACCCATTTTGTTAAAGCAACTTAACTTCATTTTTTTCTGGTTACTGATGTCCTGCATTTTATTCGTATAACTAAGCACTATATTAGTTCCAGAGAAGGGTGGGATCCAAGGAGCAGCTGTGTCTTAAATCGTCCCACTTTCCGAAAACTCCACTTGGAGAAGGCGATTCTTGTAACCCAATCTGAAACACAGAAGAGAGAACTTGCCCCTTGGCAAAGGCCAGCAGATCTTGTTGCAGAGCCTTTTGATGCTACCAGCCTGTGTTGCTCTTCCATGGAACTGTTATACGGGAGGATATGCTGGGAACTCTGCTGTTCTTTACTGATCTGGTGTGTTCTCTGCCTTTCTTCCAGGGTACTGTCTTTAGTCTGGATTCTGAAGAAGAGGAATACCACGCAGTCATTGCAGAGGACAGCAATGACATCTACATCCTAACCAGCGAAAACTCTGGACAGGTGAGCCCCCCAGAGTCTCCCACAGTGACTACATCTTGGCAGTCAGAGAGCCTGCCTGTCTCTTTATCAGCTAGCCAGAGCTGGCACACAGAGAGCTTGCCAGTATCTCTTGGACCTGAGTCCTGGCAGCAGGTGGCTATGGATCCTGAAGAGGTAAAGAGCTTAGACAGCAATGGAGGCGGTGAAGAAAGGAGCGAAAATAACTCTTCCAACTCTGACATTGTTCATGTGGAGAAGGAGGAGATACCAGAGGGGATAGAGGAAGTGGCAGTGTCATCGATGGCTCTGGAGACTGAGACTGCAAAGGAGGGGTTCCTGGAAACTCCTTCTTTGCTAGAGATGAAGTCTGAAGCTGGGATTGTGGCTGTTGAAAAAGCAAGCCCCTCTGCACCTTCGCTTACAGAACACGAGGAAGAGGGAGAGGTGGCTGAGGAGCCTGTTGAACCAGAAATCCCCATGTTGACTAAACCTGTACAGAAACCAACCCCAACAGAAGAAAAAGCTGCACCAGAACCGGAGAAAATACTGCCTCCAGAAGGGGAAACAAAAGTAGGAAAGGAAAGCCATTCGGAAGAAATGGAAGAGAAATCCCCAGCTGGAGAGGAGAAACCCATCCTGTTGCCAGAAGGCAAATCTATACTTCTGTATGGTGGGGCTGCTGCAGTAGCTATTCTGGCAGTGGCAGTGGGAGTAGCACTGGCGCTGAGAAAGAAGTAATGGGGCTCTCTTGCTGAGGAGGGGGGAGAAAGTAGGATCCAGATTTTTTAGTTGCATTAACTAAAGGTTCAGCTGCCTGCTGTTAATTGGACATTGGTATAACTTAAATGGTAATGGGCTGAGATATTTGATAAGGCTGTGGACAATCATGTTTTTTAGTAGAATTGGAGTGGAGAGGGTTTTTTTTTTTCCTGATTAAAGTACAGCGGTATTTTAAAAATGTCAATTCTGCAAATTTCAGAATCGAGCACAGGTGCTGAGGAAAGGGGGTGCTTGTACACTGGAAACTGGAACAGAAAATTTCAGGGGCAGGAGAGGGCCAGTTGCTGCTAACCCCTGGAATTTTTAGCTTCCCTAACTGAGCTGCTATTGCAGCTACCCTGTTTGTCACTTCCCTTTGTGCCCCTTAGACCCTCTTAAAAACAAACATACACAATAAACCAGCCACCTTAATCCTGTAGTGTGAGGCTGGTCTCCCTTTTGTCTCAGCTTCCTCTCAGGTACTGCACTGCTCCTAACCACCTAGGTTCCTTCTAAACCTTAGTGGGAGAGTGCTCATACTATACCTCTTTTCTCACACCTATTTAGCCCGATGCTTCCTGAAGCCCCATCTTGTAAAGATGCTGCTTCTATATATATCTTTTCTTTGAGCGCTCTGATATTGGTAGGAGAGATGCACAGGCCACCAGCTCTGTGCTAGATGGGAGTGTGGGGGAGATACACTACTGTTTGCTCATCTGAGAAAACCTTTGGCTCCCTCCTGCGCATCCCACAGATCAGGCACCAGAGAACATCTTTCTCATTTGGGTCACTGTGCCATTTTCATAAGATCTTGATGCTAGTGCTTATTTAGCGGATGAAATACAACTACCCAGGATTTATAATTAAATTCAGAACGCTGTGAGGCTGACATCACCTGTGAAATCAAAGATTAAATGGTTGCTTTGTCCTTATCTTGGGCAGCAGTTCTCTATTTTCTTGCATGAGTTAAGCACAGAGTGTATTTAGTCTTAACTCAGCCTTGGTTATGACAAACTGACAGAATCCTTGATATTCAAAATAACTGATGCAAGTAACTAAACCACACAGCATTAAATATTTCCTTTGTTGTTTGCCTGTGGCTTCTGGCCCTAGGGTGAATGATGTTCTGGGAGCCAGCGTGGTGCAGTTTCGTAATGCAAGTTCTGTGCACTACGCAAAAGTAATTGGTAGATGTTCCTAAATACTTCGCAGATTCAATAAATGATAATAAAGTTACTTTGGAAAAAAATTCTAGCCCCCTTTGTCACAACCTTTGTTCTTAAAATTTGTAAGTGAAATCCTTAAGGTATTACCATGTGCATTAGTTGGCTCAGATAAACCACGCATGTTTCTATTTCATAGCACGTGTGTGTATATGAATGCATGTGTGTACTGCAGCTTTATGGACATGGTCTTTGATTCTCTAGGTAAACCTGCTGGTTTCCTTTCGGTGTTTATGCTGGTTCGGGACAGATGGAGGTAGGTGAAAAGGAACTTGGGATACAGTGAAAATGAAACCATAATGTATGCTTTTTAAAGCACAAGACAACCTATTTTATTTCTGACGACCTTCCTTGCTGCCTAGGATGTAATGGACCTGTCTCTTACTAATAATTTGGATGAGAACAGTGTATCCCTTTTTGTCTTGAGCTTTTTATTTCCAAGTGAAATGAATTTGTATCTCTGTTCCTGTCCCTTCCCACCCCCAAAATGTTGGCAGTTGCCAACACCCAGTAGTCCAGGAATTTTGCACTCTAATCTTGAGCTAGGGAGGGTTTTGTATATAGGCTTCTAGAGTTTTGAGCTGAAGGAATTTTTCTGAGGAACAGAGAGAATGGTGGCGAAAGGGTCATTAAAGCTGGTGCCATGACTGTGGAAGGAACCTGCTTAGCTCAGGAAGTTTGGACTCTGCTGATCGTATCCCTGTATAAGCTGGGCTGCTCTTACTCCATACAAATTGTAGCAGGCTGGCCTTAGAAGGCTTTGTTGTAAAACTGAACTAGTTCTTTTCCCGGCCACTTCTTGGTGCACTGTTTGGGATCCTCATTGCTGTGCAGTGAGTGTTCAGAATCGTCATAGCAAGTATTGCCTCATGCTGCATAGATTTTTCTGTGAGGGTGCAGTTACAATAGAGTGACACTGCTGTTTTCCTTGTCATAGCTTCCTTATCTTACCTCCCTTCTTGGGAGCTCTTTGCTGTAGATATTTTATAGGAAGGACCCCACTGTTACTTGTGCCACAGACATGATACAATTTCCCATTTAGCTTCCATTTAACTAACTAAAATCAGAAGCATTTAAAATAAGAGTCCAATGAGTAGAAACCACCCCAACCAGTGAGGATTTTGCTGTTCAGTCTCTAGTTTCTCCTTTAGGGAAGGTACTGCTCTATTCTATTACTTTTTTCACACCAGTGTGATAGGCCCCTTTATTAGTCTACAAAGAGCTGCTGCTATTCTTATGGCTAGGGGCTGCTATCATCTTACTAGTGACAGTGGAATTTTGTCCATAATGCGATATACTTTTATGCTTGGCAAATGAGAGACAGACAGGAGAGCCCCCCTGTCCTTAGTTTCACAGTGGGTGCTAAAACTAGCCTCAGCTTTAGGTTAAGATCTGAGTACGTTTCCCAATGCATTCTGGATATTTGTATGCAAATTGTGAAATGCGCTCTTCTCACCCCACTGTAAAAGTTCCCTGTACTAGATACTCACACTGGGAGTGGAGGAGAATAGTTTTTTTACAGGCCAGGGAAGGAGAAATCATTTTCTGCTATGTATGTTGAGATCAATAGGGATACAAGATTCATGTATAGTTAAATTGAAACGTGTTACTGTGATGGAAGAAAACACACACTTTTCCTACTGTGTACAATTGTTCACTGGCACTCTAGTCCCACGGTTGTCAGCGTGGGACTAGAGTGCCAAAGGGAGAGGAGAAAGCAGTGGCAGCAGCAAATAAATTCTTGTCTTAGGATTTTGTTAAATATCCCCCCCGCCCCATCAAGAAAATGTTCAGGGCCTTGACTGACTTCTGCTTCAGTGGAGAAGCAGCCACAATCCTGCTTTTTTTGGATTCTTTATTCCCCAATGAGGATTCACCTCATCAGTTCTTACTACTAAGTTACAGTTGGGAAAATATTCTCCTCCCACACTAGACTATATAAATTTGCTCATCTCCATGAGTTTCCACTGAGAATACTGACTTGCACCTTTTTGTGTTGGAACCAGTTGTAGCCAGCCCTAGCTCTGGCCATTTGGTGGAAGTGACCCAATAAGGGGCAGGATAAACAAAATAGTCACTGGTTTGGTGGCCATGCTTTTGTTCTACAGTTGATTAAGGAGGGGGAGCAAGTCCACCTCTTTCCTAATCCACAAGGTATGTGGAGGCAATCCTGAAGGTGGTGCTGATCTGAAGTGAGCTGGCCAGCTCTCCATGATAGAATGCTTAGAGTTGGTAGAGGGGGAGACGCTAACTTTGTCATTCATTGTAATGTGACTTTTGTACTGCCATTCATATGAGTATTACTTCCCCTCCTTTCCAAAACTAAGTGCCTCAGTGGGTTTTACCTTAATGAATTTTCTACCTTTGAACCCTTTCTTGCATTTCCCTGCTGCACATCCTCAAGCTGTCACGAAACTACCTACCAAGTGTTCTGTATTTTTTAGCTCTAGACTGCTTTACAAAAGTATCAGGCTGTCCCCGGTTTTACAGAGGGAGAAACTAAGTCTAGTGGAAAGGATGGGGCCTTGGTCCCCCTAAGTCAGACTCCAGGTAGGAACAGAACATGTAACAATCCTGTTTATCTGTCCAGTGGACTGTGTTGCCCACTACAGCAGCAGTTATCAGATAATTGCTCAGGCTGCCTTTAGTAAGCACAGCCCCTCCCCACGGGGCCAGAAACTACTTTTGGAAGCTAGCTTTGTGTTTGGTATTGTTTTAAAAAACCACCCTCCTGCGACAGCTATGCTGCCAAAACAAGTGTAGACATGGCTTTCAGAACTCTTTATTCTAAGGATGAAATCTCACAGGCCTCTTCCTCTGAAATATATGCAGATGAATTATTCTTTTGTCTGATTCAATGTACATCCCCTTGTCCACTAGGTTACAGGGGAGAAATTTTGGTATTCTCCAGTGGACTACGGTGAAACAGAAATTAAAACTGCATTTCTCTCCTCTTCAGGAAACTGGGAAAGCAGCCGAAGCTGTGTATGGTTTTAATAAATTGGGATAATTTTTGTACTGAGAAACAACAGTGGCATTACTTTGAGCCTGGCTGTAGTTGTGCTTGTGAGCTCAGCGAAGGCAGTTTAAAATGCACCTCACTCTTATTTGGAACTATGACCAGTTTGCTGTATGGCAGCTCTTGAAAGTAACATGGAGTAGGGAGCATTTAAGTTATATGCAGTTGTTCCTAGGTTGGGATAATCACATTTGCTGAGGTTAAACTAGAGCTAGGTTAGTAGCTATTAACTACACCCAGCTTGGAACATGTGAGAGCTACCACCTCTGCCTACAGCAACTGAACACTTGATATAGTCCATGTTTGTTGCTTTGCTTTTTAAAGGATTTTCTATCATTTTAATTTATCCTTTCTCCTATTTACATTGACCCCCCCCTTAGGTCCCCTAGGCAAAGTGCAGCAAATACCCATTTGTTCCCTCAGGCCACTAGCTGCAAGGGAAGTTCGCTGCCTAGTTAATTTGCATAAAAAGCAGCTTCTGATTTCCTTGCTTTAGCTGCTGGGAAAGTGAGTGGCCAGACACATCATTGCTGGGCAGCTGAGGATCACTCCCATACTCTTGGTTTATGACTAAACAGTAGCAAGCCACCTTCTTATGCAAATAGTAAAGACCCACTCAGACACGCCCTTGGTTTGTTATACAAGCAGCAAAATGTAATGGTGTACTTACAATCTTCCTCTATGCTTCCAGTAACTCACTTTTTTTTAATGTTTCTTTTAACAGGCAAGTGCAGCACCTGGGGGTGGTGGGTAATTAAACTATCAGAAGCCTCTTGTGCCATTTGGTTAATTAAAATATTTCTAGTGTTTAAACCTTTGGAGCTGGAGAGAACTTTAAGTGAGAGGTTATGTACACTTTTTCCTTCCCCAAATGGGACACTGCTGTAAGACCATGGGCCCAGCTTGCACTTTAATAAATGGTACAGTTTTCAAAACCAATGTGTGAACCTATTCTTATGCTAGTTCCTTCTGTCATCCTGTGTGTACCACCCCAAAGGCATTCCAGTAGTCCAGCTCCTAGAGCAACAGCATGCTCTTTAACTGAGGGAATGGTGCAGTCAACCCCTTCTGTGCCCAGCACCAAGAGAGAGAGAAGCAATCCAGCTAGGTACATTCTCCCACCACCCTTTCAGCTCCAATAACCAAAAAAGCTCATGTTTCCCTTTACAAATTTCAACAGCCAAGACAACAAAGTGCTTCCATTTCAGAGGGACAGCAGAAACCTTTAAAAAAAATTAGAGACAAACTTCCAAGGGGATTCAGTGTGTATTGAGTGAGTTTTAAGTACTTCCTTGCACCTCCAATTTGAAAATAAACAGTTGCATTCACAATTTTATTTAATATTTACAGATGTGAGAAACAGTAACTCAGAGTTTAGTTCATGTAAACTGTCAAGTTGAGCCAACATTCCTGGTAGGCCCACCAGGCATGAGTTAATGCTGAGAGATGAACAAGGGTACCAGCCTCTTAGTCATTAGATCCCTTCCTGTAGTTCTTGAGTGGAAAGTAAAACTAGTGTGTGTTATGCTCAAGTATGCCCAGATGAATGTTATCTGACCTGATCACATCACTCAATTCTGTTGCTTTTCTATAACTTTGCACATGTAAATCAGACATCAGCCAGAGGCTCAAAAGAATAGTGGGGGAGTAAACCCTGAGCATACAGTTTCCTCAACAATGGCTCTCCCCAGCCTGTAGTGAAGACATACCTTTGGAAACAAAGGCACACTACTCAGGTGGTTGTCTCCAACCCAGGCTAGCAGACAGGTGAATTTTTCACCCCCTACTCTGACTGCTTTAGCTATGTTGCCCTACCCACTGCTGCTATGATAGGTGGATTACCTATCAATCATGACTGCAGGAAGGAGTGCTTGTCAGAAGAGGCTACACTAGCATAGCTGCTCTAGGATAATGTGCACACTAGAGACATTAACCTAACGTCTACTTTTACCTGCATTGGTAACCCACCCATTTTGCAGTGAGGCTAGATCACTTGCAGTTGATTGATAGGGAAAACTGGGGGCCACTATTAGAGGATTGTGCTCAGAAAGACAATTCAGTGGGAAAGACTACAGGAGCTCAGCTTACTGCAGCACAAAAGAACCATAGGCTGTCTCTCCAGAAGACCTAGCACTACAGACAGCTTTGAAGTAGGGGTGTGCAGTGTGGCTGCTCTCACATGGGGTAGGCCAATGTCACTGCTGATCTCATGCATTAACCCTGCAGGGAAGACACACCCTATCCTCAGTACATGGGATAATGAGCTCAAGTTTCAGTAAACACACCTGAGTGCACTGCCAACTGGTACTTCTGCTTAAGCCATAGAGGTCTGCACCAGCACTAAGTCACATTCAATATTTGGTAGAAGAAAGTAACAGGCAAGCAATACTCCTCCATGTCTCTGCTGAACAATCGCACAGCTTGAACATTTCTCCTGTACTGATCTCTGAAAAACCTAAAACATAACTAAGCAGTTGTGTTTCCCTCTTCACAGCTGCATTGCGAAGAATTTAAACAAGGGGGGAAAAAAGCAACATCTGAACATTTAAAGTAAATACTCAAAAAGCCATCTTCTCCACAGAAGTCAATGGGACTGGCTCCGCTCTCATTCTTTTCTAGAGGGGACATACAGAACAAGGGTTAGCAAAGGCAACAAGCCAAGACAGTATACCTAGTCTTAGTGAAATCCCTGTCGTTCTTCCCTGAGAGGGAGAGTGTGAATGTTTAAGCAGGACTCTGTCACAAATTCATCACCAGGCGAATGGAGAGAAGGAGCTCTTGGAGAGGAATTTGCCCCTCAACCTACTTATGTTTCTAGTCCAGCTGTTTTAATGACCACCACCCCATTTCTGGGTTCATTGCAACATACTTTTTGGCCCTTTTGGGAAATTGGTGCTATTTATGACTCCACCTGCCAGATTTCTGTCATTCTAAGGCCTGATATACATTTAAAAATTTTGCCAGCATAAATCTGTTGATTAGAGGTGACTCAAAAAAATCACTCCTATGACGCACAGATGCAGCTATACTGGCCAAAAAAAGTCCTTTTGCTAGTACAGCTTATTTCATATGAGGAAGTGGTATAAGCTATAATCAGTCAGAGTTCTTTTGCCAATATGAGCTGGGTCTATGGAAAGGGTTTGCTGGTATAGCTGCACTGTCTAGTGTAGACAAGACCTAAGTGTAAGCCAAGGAGCTTAAGGCTGGTTCTCATGGCAGGAGCTCCCCGCCCCCCCCCCCACTAGCCCCACCCAGACCCCTTCTCTTCTCCACATCTAAATCTTGGGGATTGGCCAGTTCCCAAGGCAATGCACACCTGGGGAGCTGTTTCTGCAGTATTAACCTGTAGGAACTGGCTCTGTTGCACACTCTAAAATAAGCTGCCCCAAGGAGTGCATTAAAATGAGTCACCTAAGAAGTGTCACTCATTTGGCCTTGTGCCACCACTCAAGACAGAAAGGCATTGGTAACCCACTTAACACACCTGCCGGTCAGTTTTCAGACAATTATTGTAGCCAACACAATCTACACCATTTCCTAAAATAACTACGTCCAAATCCTGACTCCACTGCAGCCTGAGTAACAGGACTGTGCAGGGAGGATCCCCTCCCTCCAGACTGAGCAGCTGTTCTGGAGCCATTGCACTATGTCCCATAGCTCACATGCCCTCCCTGTGTTTGTGCAGGAGGACAGAGAAGAGCTTGTGGATCTGAATAATTCCAGAAACTCTACCCCAGCAGACTAGGATGCAGCTCAGCTCTACAGTGCAGACAGTGCTGACCACCTCCCAAGGATACTCCATCACCTTCTGCAGTGAAATGACACTGCTCCCTTTGCTCTCAGGTTCTTCCATGTCTGCAGACTAACAGGGAGCAAGTCTGCCTCTGTGGCAATGCACCATCACTGCCAAGGTTTCAAAGACCCAGTGGTACACTATGGGCAAAATAGTTATTTAACAACTCCCCTGTCAATTTTGTAAAGGCAGTTCCTTATGTATCAGAGCCCAGCTGCCTTTTCAGTAACAGCTTGGTTTAATGCTCACTTTCTGTATCTCTAGCTTTGAAAACACCACCTCCTCAGGACACTTGGGCCTCTAACCTCTTAACTACAGATCTTGGCTCACTGTTACTCCAGCTGTGCAGTAGCCCCGCAGACAGAAAAGAAGAATGGGGTCTCTATTTACTATTTAAACATTTCCCCATTCTCTTGTTGCTGTAGCTGTCCCTGTGGCACTAAAATTACCGTAACCACTTAGAGTGGCCGTTTCAGGTGGGGAACAGAGAGAGAAGGGGAACCCAGCAGGACAGATATGGGGGCAGAGACAAGTGGAACATGATCAGAATTGGGGCTCAGTCTGGGCAACTACCTTCTTTGCCCTGGAGGAACTGATCACTCCTGGGCCCATCCATGCCACGCCCAGGAGAAGCTGCTGTGAGCAACATGTGACTTACTATTCACACCTCCCCCGGCCTAGGGGCAGGGGCTTGTGGACACACTGTGCTGGAAGAGGTCAACCTTTGGATTTGAACTCAGGTGAGCGAGTGGGTGGGGCTGCAAGTTTCTCACACAGCTTCCCCGCAACTCCCCTTGGCCAGACACATCCCACAACAGTATTAGTACCTATGTAGGGTGGTTCTCCAGTTCCTGCTGCAAAGCCTTAAGTGGCTATAAGGTAGTAAAAAGACACCATTGATTTTATAGGAATATAGATAGCAATTAGAGCTGGAGGGAGCTCTGCTAGATCACATACAATCCCAGTCTTATTCCCAGCCAGGATTATTCCCTAAACTGCTTTGCCCAGTCCTGAGTTGCCATTTTTCTTGGGAGACTCCCACAGCTTAAGAGACAGTTTGATGATTCTTACTTGTTATTCCAGGTTGACGACGTAATCATGGAGGTTCTGGTTGATGTAATTCACAGTGGTGTTAAAGACACGGTGTAGAAGGGATGGCATTTTGTTTGCTACTGTTCTGGCTAAAACCATTGCTAGCACCAACATGGCTTTCTCCCGCTCCATTTCCAAAGGTACGGCTCTCATGAGCCCCTCCACTGTATTAGACAGACGCCTCATTATTTCCTGAATAGAGAGGAGAGAAAAATTACAGTAAGTCTCTCTCTAAATATCCTACTACAGCCTGTAAGAGTGGCAAAACATTCACCCACCCAACTGCCCCAAAACACTGCTACAATCCCTTCAACTCAGAAGCACACATGGACTCATACTGGGTGGCATTTCCCACCTTGAGTGGCTTTTATGCAACAGGGGTCAGCATCATGAACCACAGGATTTACACAGGACAGAAGTTACATATAGTGCTGGTAAATTTAAATCTATCTTTACAAACATGGAGTGAGATGTGGTCCCAGCCCTGAAGAGCTTACACACACATTGCCAGAGCCTGAAAGGTGCCGAGTGCTCTCCCACTGGACTTGGCCCTAGATTAGACAGGACAAAGACCCAGGACAACAGAGCAGGTGATGGAGGGTATTGATGAGAAATTAATCCAGGTGCTGCTCTGGATCAGTGAAAAAATACATATATCCCCAGCAACAGAATCTAGATCAGTGGTGGGCAACCTGCAGCCTGCGGGCCTCATGTAGCCCATCAGGGTAATCTGACTGCGGGCCGTGAGACATTTTGTGGATGTTGACCGTCCGTAGGCCCGGCCCCCCACAATCACTGGGAGCTGGGGGGCTGTGCCTGCTGATGGTCAACTTCAGCAAAATGTCTCGCAGCCTGCAATCAGATTACCCTGATGGGCCGCGCACGGCCCGCAGTTTGCCTGCCACTGATCGAGATGCTGCACAAACTAAGATGCGTAAATACTATGAGTAAGCAATGCGCAAAAAGCTTATTAGTCCCGTGCAAAAAAGGTGCATGTCTCTGCCTCCTACATTGCTGGAGTTTAAAAGTTTTATGCCAAAGTCATAAATTGGAGGCCTAACAAGGTCCTGAGCACTCTCAGCTGCCACTGAAGGTCAGTGGGAATTGTGGCTACTCAGAGTCTTTCAGGATCAGACCATTAGATTTTATGCAACAAGGGGTTTTATGATATGAATAGACAGATTGTTTAAGATAATCCAGCATTGTCTACCACACACCACTTGCTGAGAGTGTGACTTTGGAGCATAACAGATCACTGCATTGCCTGTAACTTGCACAGAGATGCTTGGGAAACATATCCTGGGCAGGAGTGGATGAGCCCAAAATGCCACACTTATTTGAAGATAATGAAGAGCTACAAGGAGGTGAACAAAACTGACTCGCAGATCTAGACCTGGGTCCTTCTGAGAGGAAGGATGGTTTATGGCTAAAGCACATGAGTGGAGCTGGAAGAGCTGGTCTTTATTCCTTCCTCCAAGGGTTTTCTGCAACACCCAACACTGTAGTATCTAAGGGTTGTTGAGTTTCTGCAACTGATAGTATTACTTAAGCACCAGTGTGCCTACCTGTGTACATGAAACAGCTGAGAGTCTTACAATCTTAACAAATGCACAAGGTTCACTGTCAGCTAAGTCACTTAGGGCACATCTACACCGCAAAAGCTAAACTAAACCAAAAAACCCCACAAATCCACAGCAGCGAGTCTCAGAGCCTTGATCTTCAGGCTAAAATGGCAGTGGAGTGGAGATGTTCCTGCTCAGGCTGGAGCCCAGGCTCTGAAACTGATGATGGAAGTGGCTTTAAGAGCCCAGAATCCAGTCTAAGCAGGAATGTCTACGCTGCTATTTTTAGTCCTATAGCGTGAGCCTTAGACAGTTGACTCAGACTCTGAGACTCGCTGCTGTGGGTTTTTTTGCAGTGATTTTTGGCCTGGTTTTCAGGAGGTGCTGGGTCCATGCAACTCCCACTGATGTCAGTGGCCACAGAGTGCTAAGCACATCTGGAAGTCAGGCCTTTACGCTATCTGTGCCTTAGCTTCCCCACTGCAAGATGAGGATGACAACATTGCTGGACCCACCTCTCAAGGTGTTGTGAAGTTGATGTAATGTTTTCTGAAATCTTTACATGGAAGGTACATGCAAAGGATGGATTCTTGACCTGGTCATGCTGAAAGCAACAAACTACCTAAAATAACAACGCAGGCAACTCTCCATTCTGCTGATCACATCCAGAGGGATCTGTTACATTTTCATCTTTCTTTAGTTATTGCTAATCAGCTGAATTCCTCACTTACCGCTCTGGACAGATTCTCATTCAGAAATTGCAGCACTAGATCATTTACTACTCTCTGATCGATCTCCCTAGCCACTTGGTCCCCGATCTCAGCAAGCCGAGCGCCGATGAGCTGGAAAACTTCCTCATCAAAACCAGAACCTAATTCCAGCAAAATAAAGAGATGGTTTTAAAAAGGATTTTGTTCACATACAGACATGACCAAATCTAGGTCCAGCGCAGATGTACAACAGGCTCAAGTACCCCAGAAGCACTCTTGCTTTCATCTGCGCACAGCAGCTCTCCTCACAAAGTGTTCAAAACCACTACACGCCCCAGGGATCATTCCACTTATCACTGACATGCAGCTATCTCTGAGGTGGAACACGATAGCCCTGAACGGAGAACTGAATCTCCAGCAGCACTACATAGTAGATCAGGAGAAATATCTGACCCAAATGATACTGCAGGGAGAATTTAAAATATAGCTACTGAAATGAAATTTGGCCAGGCCACTGTACTAACACCCTCATCCTGGAGGGTAAAAAAGCCACGTGATCTTTCACAACCATGGCCAGGACCTCTTACATCGCATCTAGAATACAGCATCTCTATTACCAGAGCCACCTCTGACACCATCCTGGGGCATTAGTTCAATACCGATTTGGAGGGCAGAGTGCCACCTACCATAAACACCCGGATTGATCTGAGAGGTCACCCATCCAAGAGTAGCTAAGCAGGCCCAGACCTGCTTAGTCTATGAGACTGGATGAGGTCACAGCCCAAGGTGGTATAGCAACACCCCTGGGGGCACTACAGTGTGGATAACAGTACTATTCCTGTTGCGTTAGCCATCTTTGGATACCATTTCCCCGTCACACAGGCAAAGCAAAACGTGGTGAATTTCAGCCGAAATAGCAGAGATACAAGTTGTTCCTAAAGTCCTAGTTCTAAACTAGCCAACAGGTGCCAATTATCCAAACACCTTCTAAAACTTAAGGCCTAACAAAGTAAACTGGAGTTTGGGGCTCCATTAAGGCAAACTGCAAGGGTGTGGAAGAAAAGGCATCTAGGTACTATGGTGAAGAGTGCTCCAGAAATACCTAGACAGGGAAGATAAAGTGCTAAGCATCAGCTGTACCTTCTGAACTGAGAAAGCCCAATTTGTTATCATCAAGAGCGACAGCATAGCAATATTCCGCAGAGAAAATTCTCCCTGTACCATTCTGCTACAGAAGAGATCAGCTTCAGGACAGTGGGATAAGGGAAGGAGGAGAGTACTTACCTGGCTCACCATTCTGGAACCGGCCACTCCGATTCCCATCGGTCTGAAGCTCCTCATCATCAAACTCAACACACAGGAAGTCTTTTGGTGAGGAAACCATCACCTGGTTTCTCAGAGAATCCAGCTCTTTGCTGAAATCACAGTTGTGACAGTTCTTCAGAAACGAATACACGAGGATGCGCTCCACCTGTACATCGCCACGCAGACCCTAAAAATAAGCCCCCAAAAGTCATCATGAATCTGACAGCTAACAAGACACTCCTGCCTGAGAGGCCTTTTCCACTACTGTCTCTCTTATTGCGGACCAACTGCAGGAGCCTAAAATAATGTTCACCAAAGAGATTGCACAGTTGCATGACTGCATTCTGATTTTCATGGCTTTGTTTATGTGTAGGACCTACAGAAAGTGCTGCATGATTTTTGTTTTTACTAATCCAGTGGTGGAAGGATTAATTTAAGATGCTCCATGTATTTCAAGCTGCAGTTTAAAACTACCATTTTAAAACATGTACTTACACAAACTCAGACCATAAGCCTGTTACCTTGAATTTGGGAATTGATTAGTCTATTTCCTGTCATAAATATAAGCAACTGATGTCCATTTACCATTTAAAAATAAGCAATGTGAGATATTAACCAGGGGAGGGTTCTCACTCCAAAAAAATACAGATTCTTCAAAAGTTAAGAGCACATCTTTCATCTCACTGTTTGACTGGGACCCTGACAAGGTCAATAATGACCATGTTCAGCTAGCATCAGAAAGAGAGCAGGCAGCTTGAGTCTGATGTCAGATATGCAAGCACACCCATCCACACAGACTGGGGAATGAGCTGCCTGTATGAGCGGCACCATGTTGGCAGAAAGTCCAAGCTGTACAGAAACGTAATGCCTGCATACCCAAACTTGCACAGGGAGTAGGAACCAAAATGAGTTCAGACTGCGTATCCCCCAAATTATTAAATGTTAAATAATACACTTTTTTTTGGCCCATATTTTAAAAAGCGACTAAAGTTGAGCACCCAAAATCACTAGATACCTCAAAAGAGGCCTGATTTTCAGAGGGTCAGGGCAGAGGGAAATCACACCCCTTAAGCTGGGCACATAAGATCACCAGTCACTTCTGAAAATTTAAACTTACGGCATTTTGAAACATAAAACCTTTTGAAACATAAAACCTTTTGAAACTGACCTGATCCATGCTGGCTGCTGGGCTGGTGCAGCTGTGTTACCCTTAGCTTTCAACGCACGAGTCCTTTCCCTGCAAGGGAACAAAAGGAAGATGCCAACGAGCCTGCAAGCCACTTTGTCCCAGAGATTCTCTTTGACAAGCCCTTAGTGATCCAGCCCTGCTTCACGAGCATGGGCCTTCCCCAGGAACACATGCTTGGTGATTTGGCAGTCATAGGGACCACTGTGAACACTGGACCAGATGAGCAAGTAGGCCCCTTTTTAGGAGTGAAGGGGGAGGGGATAGGAGGACACAATGCCTCCCCTCACTGGTAGTTCTGCCTTCCTACTTTATGAATAGGCATGACAATGGAGAGGCCTGGGGGTTGACAATCACCATGACAGAAAGAGACATAGAAAGGAACAGGGGCTTTTAGAGTCAGGGCGTTCTGCCTTAGCTGGGGCCAGCTGTTGGAATGCAGAGCAAGTTTAGCTCCAGGTGGACCTCTGCTGTGGCTAGTGAAGGATCCAAGATGTCCTGATCATAGGCACTGACTCTGGGGGTGCTCCAGGGCTGGCAGTGTGTTAGGTGTCAGCACCTAACACACTGCCTGCCCCCTAGGTGTACAGGAAATGACCCAGTTCAAGTACCTGGTGTTGCTGAGAGTCAAGCTGTTTGTATCCTGCCAAAGGCCTCCAATCACGTTTAATAAAAGCTCCTTAGCACAGCCATGCCACTGCTACAACTCAGGGAGAACCTACAGGGAGAACACAAGAAATCAGTCACAAACAAACTGTTTTCAGAAAATACAATGAGGAGTCCTTAAGAGACTAACAAATGTATTTGGGCATACGCTTTCGTGGGCCAAAACTCACTTCATCAGATGCATGGAGTGGAAAAAATAAAAAACAGTAAGCAGAATGTCAAGTATCTGCAGTTACTTGCCGCTTAGTAAGCAGAATATATATTATAGCCCATGAAAAGATGGGAGTTGCCTTACCAAGTGAGGGGTCAGTGTTAATGAGGCCAATTCAATTAAAGCAGAAGTGGCCTATTCTCAACAGTTGAGAAGAGGAGTGAATACCAAGGGAGGGAAAAATACTTTTGTAGTGCTAACGAAGCCAATGCAATCAAGGTGGCCCATTTCCAACAGCTGACAAGAAAGTGTGAGTCTCTGCAGAGGGAAAATTACTTTTTGTAGTGACCCATCCACTCCCAGTCTTTATTCAGGCCTAATTTGATGGTGTCCAGCTTGCAAATTAATTCCAGTTCTGCAGTTTCTCGTTGGAGTCTGTTTTTGAAGTTTTTGTTGTTGAAGAATTGCCACTTTTAAGTCTGTTATTGAGCGTCCAGGGAGATTGAAGTGTTCTCATATTGGTTTTTGAATGTTACAATTCTTGAGAATTTCAGAAAGGCAGCCTCACAAATGCCTGGAGCTCCCTCTGCTGGAACAGGAGGGGCTTCTACTTAGTTTTTTGAAGGCATATAGTTCAGTTGAATAGTCCCAAACACAAGAGCGCTGAACTCTGCTCTCTGTCCAAAGAGCCAATACTGTGTGGGCTTCAGTGTTGCAAGCTGGCCCCACATCCCAGCCCATGTACACCAAACCTGACCTGAATGGGCCCAGCTGTAAGGGGAGACAGGAGATTCATCTCCAGCTCCAGCTCCAACTCCACTAACTCCTTGATCTCTGTGCTGAGGGTGCCAGCTGCAGTGGTGTGTGTTTGTTTGTGTTGTTTTGCAATGTGGACACCAGTTCATCCAGGATGGGCTGAGGGCACCAAGACACTTCTGATGTGATCTTCCAGTCACCACTGACCGGCACTAGCTTTAAACTTTGCGCCACTCCATAGCACACTCTCACAACTGTCTTGGCCCCTGTTGGAGCAGTTTACAGTGGTGACCAAAACTCTGCTTTAAAATGAATCAGAGTGCAGGTGGAAAAGCAGAAGTGAAAAAAAGCAGAAACTTACAAACTTCAAACTCAGATGCAAGTCATAAGGAGATACAAATTGTTCAGGAAAGAAAAGGTATTTCCCAGCTTTTTGGATGGTTTTTACAGATTTGTGATTTCAAACAAACAAAAAACCCCACATACAAATACTTGGGCAGCAGTTTTTTTATCCATGATCTCTCAGAATTTACTTGGTTCCATCTAACAGCCACACATTAATCAATTAGATCTTGTAAAAATTGGGGCCCTTCATCAGACCATTGGTCCATCTAGTTCAACACCCTGTCTCAGTCAGTGACCCACAACATATGTAATGTAAAATGTGATATAATGTACCAGACCAGCTGTGTCATGGAGGAGGCAAAAAGACCTCCTTTCTATTCTCCTCCTGATACCAGAGAAAACTCCCCAGACTCCATTTTGTACCTCTGGCTTCCATTTTAAATAAGCAAGAAGCACTCCATGATTAAGTGAAAGCTGCAGGTCACACAGACTAAAAATAAAATTGGTGGGAAAACCAAAGTAGGAGAAAGGTCAGCAGATCATAAGTATGAGGTAAACAACAATTGCAGACTAAGAAGAGAACTGATAGTTTGGAATGATTGGCAGCTGGCATGCACCCAAGAAAGATCTGACAGGAAGATATTAACAAAAGCATCTAGAAAGTTCTGACAGGTCCGTATAAAAGTCAGTGTGTCTCAGTAGACAACTGACATGAGGAGGGAAGAGCTGAAGAAGCAGAGCCCTGAGCCCTGAAAGACAAGCAGCAGCGGCACCACCACTACCACCAGAGAGAATCCTGTCAATAGAGTAAAGTCAGCAGACAAAATAAGCTTGTCAGTCAAAGTTATAGTCTTAGTATAGGATAGCACAGTGTTAGTGTATATGTGTGTGTGTGTTAATAAAGATGTATGTGTGTGTGTTGATTGTAGAGAAAATGTTTATATGCAAGACCTAAAGAATCGTTATCAATTGCTGTCAGCAATCTGCAGCAGACTGGCCATCGGAAACAGGAGGCAGCCACTTCTGAACATTTCAAACCACACGGCAATATGGTTTGGGGTGCTCTTTGACTTGCTATAAGGGAATCTGCACCAATAAAAAGGTGCCAGGTTTTGGAAAGAACACTGTTTTGTGCCAATCATTTATCAGAAGGTTGTATCCATGTCCTCCAAGTATTTCCTTAGCCACCCTGGAAACCCAGACCTTAGGAAAACAGGTTGGTTAATAAGTGGGCTGTTTTGAGGGAACCCTTGGTAAACTCAGGACAGAGTGATAAGTGAGCTATTCTAGGGGCACCCTAACTCTATTTTCGAGATCCTGGAACAGGTTGTTTGATCACTCTTTTCTTAGGCCTTGTCTTCAGTACAAAAAAGCAGGTTGTTAACTTGAGGTAAAATCTTAATAAAGACAAGGCAGTTTGTCGTTTTCACACAACCTAGCAGGTAGGGAAAGCCTGGGCTCCCCCCATAGTCTTTAATTTGACTCGCTAATCTGTGTGGAAACTACAAATTACATAATCTTCATGAGGATTTTACTTCGTGTTAGTTAACTTGAGATAAGAACACACCTCTTTTTTTAAGTGAAGGAAGACATGCATATTCTCCTCCAATGATGGCCCACCCCACTACTAAAGGGCTAAAGTTAATAGTGCCATGCTAAAAAGGCTGTAATTAATGTCCCTAAACATTCTCTCAAACTTTAATGTACACTGCATCATCATGATAGGGTGATGGGGTTTTTGGGGGCCTGGGGTGAGTGGGTGTTGTGGTTTAAGCTAAGAATATGGAAAGGTAGTCCTGTGTGACTGCCTATTCACCATAAAGTTTGACTTCACTGCAGAAGTAACCTGCCCTCTTACTCAGTTGTTATTCGTATCCTGATTCCTGTCCACGCATAAAAACCACCCTACATCAGAGGGAGAATCTCAGCTTTCAAGCGGTATCAAGCAATTTCTACATCTGCTGTTCTGCAAGATAGTGGAAACAGTTAAAAACCATAGTGGACTTGAAGTGTGGCGGAAAAGCAAAAGGGTAACCCAAATCATGTGTTTTAAAAGCATGGGTGTCACACTTATCTTCATATGTTCTTATATATTAATAAAAATAATATATTCAGCAAAACAAAGGTTCATATCTATAACTCTGCTGTGGTCCCTGCTCCCTGGGAAGCTTGCTGCTGCATGGTTAGACAAGCACAGACATACAGGGCTGGAAGACACCTCAAGAGGTCATCTAGTCCATCCCCCCTTGGAGGGGTAGGACCTAATAAAGCTAGACCAGGGGTAGGCAACCTATGACACGGGTGCCGAAGGCAGCATATGAGCTGATTTTCAGTAGCACTCACACTGCCTGGGTCCTGGCCACCGGTCCGGCGGCGGAGGGGAGGGTGTGGGCTCTGCATCTTAATTTAATTTTAAATGAAGCTTCTTAAACATTTAAAAACCTTATTTACTTTACATACAACAATAGTTTAGTTATATATTACAGACTTAGAGAAAGAGACCTTCTAAAAAAGTTAACATGTATGACTGGCACGCGAAACCTTAAATTAGAGTGACTAAATGAAGATTCCGCACACCACTTCTAGCTCAGGGGTCAGCAACCTTTCAAACCATCCCTGACAAGTGTTTGTCCAACCTATTCATAAAACCCTTCAATGATGGGGATTCCACAACCTCCCTTGGAAGCCTGTTCCGGTGCTCACCCATCCTTATAGTTAGAAAGGGTTTCCTAACAGCTAATCTAAATCTCCTTTGCTACAAACGAAGATGATTACTAGTTATCCTACCTTTGATGGACAATTGATCACCATCCTCTTTATAACCACTATTTAGGTATATGAAGACTTGTATCTCTCTGTCTCAGCCTCCTGTTCTCTAGACTAAACGTGTTCAATTCTTTCATTCCTCGGATGCTTGGTTGTCTAAACTTATCATCATTTCCATTGCTCTCCTCTGGACTCGCTCCAATTTTGCCACATCTTTCTTCAAGTACTCCAGCTGAGGCCTCACCAGCACTGCGGAGAGCAGGACAATTACCTCCCATGTCTTATCTAATATAGCTAGGAAAGAACTAAACAACTGCTTTATACCAGGTATTGCAAAAAACAGGCTTGTAATCCAGAGTCTCACTAGTATAAACACATACTCTTAATATGTTCCAGCGACAGCTAGCTAACTCTCATCACCATGTTTCCCCGCCCACCACATACACATTGTACCGCAACTTATTCAAATGCCTTAAGGAACCATTTGAAACATTTGAATAATTGTTTTAGATAAAACAAACTTCACTTTCTATATGAATTTCACACTGAGGGGCAGAAATAATATACGTGCATAACAGCTCTGGCATTGTTTGGACATGACTCATCATATCTTAGGGCTGCCATTTCCAGCTCACGTACGCACACTGGGATGACTAGATGAGAGCTAGCATGAGTATAAACAGTAGTGTAGCTGTGGTAGCACGGGCAATGGCAGCACTACTCAGTCACGCCAAGTGCAACCTCACCTGAACCCTGTGGATAAGTACTCAAGATGTCTTAGTTGTGCTACCACTGCCCATGCTACTGTGGTTGCACTACTACTCATGCTAGCTCTCCATCAAGCTAGCATGAGTATGTGCATATGCAAGCTGGGAATCACACTCCTAGCTCTGCGTGTAAAGGTAGCCTAAGAAAAAATACTTAATACACCAATAAGCCACTCTAGGGGGTCTTCGTTACTAGTCTGTCAGGACACATCTCACATGTTTTGGATGACCAAGGTGTGGACCAATTATATAATGCACGCTCAAGTGGTTTACTGCTATTAGAGTTTAGGGCCAAGATTTTTAAAAGTGATTAGTGATGGAGTGCCTCAATTATTGGACATCCCACTTGAGATAGCTTAATGGGGTCTGATTTTCAGTAGGTGGGTGATCAGCACTTTTTGAAAAATCAGGCCCCTTTAAGGAGTCTCATTGGACACCCCTCCCCCCCAAAAAATGCAGCCATGAAGAGTTACTAAACATTTGAAAATCTTGGCCCAGATCATTAGTTTTAGATGTATTTAAACTTTTAAAGAGACTTTTAATTGTATTTCATCCTTGCACTAAGGAAAACAGTTTGTGGTAGAAAAATATGAAAAAAAAAAAACAGCAGGGAAAAGGTCAAACTCCCTTTCTGCTTTGGATGTTGATTTATTATCTATATTATATTACTCCTTTTATTTAGGAAACCTGAGCTCATTAGGCCCCACTCCCTAAGTCTGCCTGCCTGCCCTTAAGAAGCAGTTTGCGGAATAACAGTGAAGTTTCAATTCACTTTCTACTGAAAATAAATCTCTACTGGGAGCAATTCAATACTCCCAATTATTTATTTAAACAAGTGAATTTAAATGGCCAGTGGCCACAAATTGCTTCTGAAAGGCAGGGAGACACTTAAAAGTCGGTCACTTCAATTCCTTTTGGTCTTCACTCCCTCCCCCTTCATGGCACCTTTAAAAACTCATCTTGTTAATTTAAATGCAGAATTGGGAGTCTTAAACCAGGTCTCAGTTCAGTTACAAGCAGCTTGTCTAGTGCTGCCTGTGACTGCAGGTTGGTAAGCTGGAGCCGTTTCCCCACTGCTACAGTCCCAGCGTATAAAAATCACGCAAATCCATTCAGCCTCAGCATCCTCGCAAAAACATGTGGCTGTTCTTTCAGACATACATTCCAGGATCTGCGTGAGCTCTGCTCCTAGCCCACAGTCTGAAGCATCTGTAGTTGGCAGTGCAGGGACACAGTATAGAACAAGGGAAGTGCTAGGCTTCTGTTTTTCCTGTAGTACCCAGCAGCCCCAATCACAGACCAGGACCCTGTTGTGCTCAGTGCTGTACAAACACAGAACAGAGAGATGGCTCCAAAACTGCTTAGCAATCAGTTCTTCAGAATGAGACTAGGCAGCATTGTCCAGAGACAGCTAGTTACCAGGTAATTATGGCTCACAATCGTGGCATGACTTGGGAATAAACTTGGCAACATCAGCAGATAGGTCCCAGAAAAGACTAAAAGGTGGACATATTTTTGGTGATGTGGACATGTGCAGCTACAATCTGGTGCAGATCAGGCCTCACGCGCTTCAAAAGACATGCCTCTGTCTAAAGCAGCAATTGGAAAAAAATCACTTGCAAACCAGCCTTGCCTAAATCTTTAGGCACAAGTCTGGCAATTTCTTCATGTTGTGCTGGGCTGTCTCTGCACAATAAGGACTGCATCCTGCATCGTTTAAGTCAATGGGAGTTTTGCAGTTAGTGGGAATAGGATCAGGCCCTATATTCACCCAAACAACACTGGATCCCAGACTAGCCTTTCAAAATCTACCCATGGCCCCCTGGAACGCATTAGGTGCAGATTCAAGATGGTAAAGGTATGTAACACAACTAGAGTTGCTGATAGCTTCAACACTTGAAAAAACTCAGTGAACCTCGGGTGATGGGACCTTTTTACATAGGAGCTCTAGACATCCAAGACAATGACGCTTACCTCCTCCTGGCAACAGATGACTGCCAGAGCTGCCTTAATACACTCCCATCAAGCCACACAAACAGCTAGTCTTAGCTTGTAACCTCTGGGGGACAGCTTCCATCACAAACAAAAGCAATTATCAATCTCTGCTGCACAAAGGCTACATACCTGGTGTTATTTTATTCCCCACTTCCTATGCAGTTGCCCAGCCCTGTGGCTGACTCAGTGCCATGTGCCGTAGAAACTTGAAGGAGTGTGTGTCTGTTAAATAAATATGATCCCTGCATAAGATTGAGGAAGAAATGCATCCAGCAACAACCTGTTACTTTAGAAAGATGCGAGGTCCATTGCATGAATCCAGGTGGCAGTTTCCACAATACAGAATTCTGCAGATGCAGAGTTGTCACCATGATATTTAACACAAACAGCTCCAACAGAAGCTCTCTCTGGGTCTCCCAATGTGTTAGCATCGGTTTGGAATGCAATTTTTGCAGGGCAAGGACCAAGGACATCACTACACTTGCAGATGTGGAGCACTTTGAGTTAAACCAGCCTTCGGAGAGCGCAATAGGGAAGGCGCTGCAGTCTGTCCACACTGACAGCTTCAAGTGCACTAGCGTGGCCCCATTTGCAGCACTTGCAGTGGCATTGGGAGCGGAGCATTATGGGCAGCTATCCCAGCATGCAAGTGACTGCAACGTGCTTTTCAAATGGGGGTGGAGTGGGGTGTGACAGGTAGTGTGTTGTGTGTATGGGAGGGAGAGAGAGAGAGTGGGTTTTTAGGGGGCTGACAGCATGTCAGCATGCTGTCCTGTAAGTTCAGACAGCAGCAGACCCCCCTCCCCCCAACCTCTCTCTCTCACACAGCATTCCACATTAATGGTTGCTTTGTCTTGGAGCATATAAGCAGCCAGCTGTCAGAAATGGAGCTTTCAAAGGGCGTATCTGCATTCTTGCAGTGATTCAAAACAATGACAAGAGTGGCCACTTGACTTAAGGGGATTATGGGACATTTCTGGACGCTGATCAGAGCACAGTAATGCAACACCCTGTTCACGCTAGCGCCACGGCGCTCCAGTTGGGGCGCATCAAACATTATTCCACTCGCTGAGGTGGAGTACCAGGAGTGCTCTAGCTGCGGAGTCAGAGCGCTCTACATGCCTTGCCAGTTTGGATGGGTACTGAGCTAGGGCGTCCGGGGCTGCTTTAATGTGCTCTAACTCGCAAGTGTAGCCAAGCCACAAGTCTCCTGTTTTTCATCAGCTCCATGCAGTGTCGGCACTTTTAAGTGCTCCCCAGTGCAGAAGATTATTTCCTTTGTGTAAGTGTGGAGCAGGTTGGACTCTAAATCCAGGAGTGTAGAGTTGACTGTGTGGGCTGCGTGTGGCAACACAGCAAAGCAGTAATGAAGGGAGTGAGGTGAACCACAGCTGTCTACACAGTAACATCACACACACCAATTCAGAAATTAGAACTGTGGCCAAGTGTCCTGCCAAACCATATTGAGAACCTCCTTTGTCTAATGAACTGTGCAACTGGACACATGTACAGTAGATACACAATGAAATCATAAGGGAGGTAACTGCTGTATACTGTACTTATGAGCGATGTGGGGGCAATTTTGTCTTGGGCTCTGATAGCCCATCGGTGTGAAAGAGCTGCAAAAGAAAGGTCATAAATTGCCCTTATGCTGCTCCCCTTGCAGCCCCAGCAAAACAGAAGGAAAGAAGCACAAAGCTGAGAGCTATAGAAGTTCTCAGCTGCTGTGCAACCCATAGGCAGCCCTGGGGAAGTTTGCCCTCAATTAACATATTTCCCCGGGGGCTTTGCAGCAGCCCATAATTTAGATCAGGGGTTGGCAACCTTTCAGAAGTGGTGTGCCGAGTCTTTATTTATTCACTCTGATTTAAGGTTTTGCGTGCCAGTAATACATTTTAATGTTTTTAGAAGGTCTCTTTCTATAAGACTACAATATATAACTAAACTATTGCTGTTACGTAAAGTAAATAAGATTATTTAGATGTTTAAGAAGCTTCGTTTAAAATTAAATTAAAATGCAGAGCCTCCCGGACCGGTGGCCAGGACCAGGGCAGCGTGAGTGCCACTGAAAATCAGCTTGCGTGCTGCCTTCAGCACACGTACCATAGGTTGCCTACCTCTGATTTAGATAGTTAAGAACAGTCATACAAAGCCACTTTCATCCACTCTACTCCAGGGTCACACCTTCTGTGCTCAAGTATCAGGAGGGTAGCCGTGTTAGTCTGGATCTGTAAAAAAACGACAAGGAGTCCTGTGGCACCTTATAGACTAACAGACATGGGTATTCATCCCCGAAAGCTTATGCTCCAATACGTCTGTTAGTCCATAAGGTGCCACAGGACTCCTTGTCACCTTCTGTGCTGCATCTCTTAAAACACTCAACACAGAATCTGTCTCATGAGCTGTATATATCTGTTCACCAGCATTTCACCCACTCCTCCTATGCAGATCTGCAGATTGCACTATTAGAGAATTAATTGGCCATATATGATCTTCAATCTTGTCAGCAATTATTTTAGCCTCAGCTATACCAGGTTCTTTTTCTAGACAAACAACTACACTTTCCAGCAGTAGTCACTCATGCATGCATGGTATGGTTAATTTAGGGCAGTTGGTAGAGGGAACATCTGAGGCCTGGTCTACACAACTCGTTTAACTCGATTTAAAGAGCATTAAATCGATTTAACGCTGTACCCGTCCACACTACAACGCCCTTTATATCGATATAAAGGGTTCTTTAAATCGATTTCTGTACTCCACCCCGAAGAGAGGAGTAGCGCTAAATTCGATATTAACATATCGGATTACGGTTAGTGTGGACGGAAATCGACGTTATTGGCCTGTGGGCGGTATCCCACAGTACACCACTGACCGTTCTGGACAGCAATCTGAACTCGGATGCAGCGGGCAGGTAAACAGGAAAAGCCCCGCGAACTTTTGAATTACATTTCCTGTTTGCCCAGCATGGAGCTCTGATCAGCACGGGTGGCGATGCAGTCTCAAATCCAAAAAGAGCTCCAGCATGGACCGACCGTACGGGAGATACTAGATCTGATCGCTGTATGGGGAGACAAATCTGTTGTATCAGAGCTCCGTTACAGAACACGAAATGCCAAAGCGTTTGAAAAAAAAATCTCCAGGATACACAGCGCTGCGTGACAAGCGTAACGGGAAGCCAGAGACTCAAATGGACGCTCATGGATGGAGGGGGTACTGAGGACTCCAGCTATCCCACAGTCCACAGCAGTCTCTGAAAAGTATTTGCGTTCTTGGCTGAGCTCCCAATGTCTGTAGGTTCAAACACAGTGTCTGGCGTGGTTCAGGGAATAGCTCCTCAGTTCCCCCCACCCCCCACCATGTGAAAGAAAAGGGAAAGAAATCATTTCTTGACTTCTTTCAATGTCACCCTATGTGTACTGAATGCTGCTGGTAGACGCGATGCTGCAGCAGTGAAGAGCAGTATCCGCTCCTCTCCCCCTCCCCGGTGGTAGATGGTACAATATGACTGATATCCTCATCGCCATCAGCCCGTGAGTGCTCCTGGCTGGCCTCAGGTGAGGCTGGCCCAGGGTGCCTGGGTAAAAATGGGAATGACTCCCAGTTACTCCCAGTAGATGGTACAGAATGGCTGGTAACCGTCTTCATCATAGCAACTGGGGGCTGAGCTTCATCAGCCCCCTCCCTTTCTGTGTAAAGAAAAGATTCTGTACTGCCTGGACTGTCATAGCCCTCGGAGGCTGCCTCCCCCTCATTTTATCTCACTAACAAGTCTCTGTTTTATTCCTGCATTCTTTATAACTTCATGACACAAATGGGGGGGGGGGGACACTGCCACGGTAGCCAGGAAGGTTGGGGGGAGGAGGGAAGCAACATGGGTGGGGTTGTTGCAGGGGCACCCCCTGTGAATACTGACACGGAGCAGCTGTGCTCTGATACACTGGTCCTCTAATACACTTGCCCCTTATTCTAGGCAGGACTGACTCTATTTTTTAGAAACCATAAGGGAGGGATTGACTCAGTCCCAAGTGAGTCAATCCCAATTTTGCTTTTGCGTTGCGCCCCCGGCCGATTTCAGCCAGGGGCACTCATGATAGCAGCGGACAGTACAGAGGGGAGAGATAACCGTCATCTCATTGCCAGTTTTCTCCGGCAGTAGACGGTACAGAACGGACCGGTAACCATCTCTGCTATCATTGCAAAAGCAAGTGAATGCTGCTGTGTAGCGCTGGAGTATCGCCTTCTCTCTTCGCGGCATCCAGTACACATACGGTGCCGGGAAAAAAAAAAAAAGCTGAACGGGCTCCATGGTTGCCGTGCTATGGCGTCTGCCAGGGCAATCCAGGGAAAAATGGCGCGAAAGGATTGTCAGCTGATGTTTTTCCCGGAGGAAGGAATGACTGATGACATTTACCCAGAACCACCCGCGACAATAATGATTCAACCCAGAATTCCAAGGGGCGGGGGAGACTGCGGGAACTATGGGATAGCTACGGAAGAGCTACCCACAATGCAACGCTTCAGAAATCGGACGTTAGCCTCGGACCATGGACACACAACGCCGAATTACTGTGCCTAGTGTGGCCGCATGAAATCGAATTTATAATATCAGTTTTATAAAACCGATTTTAGCTAATTCGATATTATCCCGTAGTGTAGACGTGGCCTGAGATACAACACATACAAACAGAGAAACAATCCCCTGGATAGAAACAATGTGTCAGTCAGGAACATCAGCTGCTTTTTTGGTGCACTGTCGAGATGCTTATCTTTCTACAGCCTCTTTCACTTCAGCATGAAGAAATTCTCTAGAACGGAAACTGCACTAGCCTGTAAGTCATCAGGAAAGGGAAGTGCATGAAGTGTACGTTGGCCTTCCATTGCCAGCCAGGGTCAGAGCTAAGCTCACTGCCTGGCAACAGGGATGTCGCCATCGTTAACAAGAATGAAACTTAGCTCTTATCTAGCACTTTTCATCTGTAAACCTCAAAGTTCTTTGGGGAGAAAGGGAAGTATTACCCCCATTTTATAAATGGGGGAAACACAAGGGAAGCGACTTGCCCGAAGTCACCTGAAAGGTCAGCGGCAAAGCCAAGAACAGACCCCATCTCTCTGGAGCCCTACTTGCTGGACCCCGAAAGCAATCCACAAATATATGGAGAGTGATTTACATAGCAAGCACCATAGGTTCAGCCATCAGGGCAAGATAAATTGCTGAGGAGAGGAGAAAAGTCAGTGGGAGCACAGCCATTCTCACTGCCAAAGTGTTACATGCCCGAATTCGGAGTGAGCAATAGCACTGTAGCGCTAACAGGTTCTTTATTCCAGGGACTTCTAACTAACATCAGGGACTACTCCGGATACATACACACATGCACGTCAACATCAGCAAACTGAACGCCATCCATCACCAAGGCACTGGAGTGCCATGCTGCTTTGGCTGTCGGAAGCAGTCCCTGTCCCATGTTCAAGAGGTGCTACAATGGCCCAAAATAATCAGGAGAAAATATCAGACTTCTTCCCCACCCCCACAAGAAAATTCAAATTTACATAAAGGACCACAAGCTCCTAAGTCAAGCTGGCATTTTTAAAAATAGCACCTCTAGATGCCTAAACATGGGCGTAGGAGCCTAATTTTAGGTATCTCTTTTTTCAAATCTTGGCTCAAGTCTGATATTTTGCTTAAGTTTACTTCATAGGGCTCCTTTTGAATGTGGAAAGAGGAGCAGCCTTTGCAGCTGGGGCACCTCAGACTTTGCATGGAGAAAGGATCAAGGTAGAGCCCTGTGTGGGACTTATGTAGAGTCATGCAGTGGGTCTGGGATCCCATGGGTTCCACAGAACCTGCTGCTATAATAACAGGAGTGGAATTAAAGAATAATCCTATGCAGGGCCCTAGATCACAGCACAGGTGCATATAACTTTTATTTAAGTTTCACAGATGCAGCAAGTGATTTAATGAAGCACAATATTGAGGCAGTTATTTTAATAAATGGAGTGACATTGGTGTTTATATGGTCCCCCCTCTCTGAACCTGCTACTGACAGAAGAACACATAGGCAAACTAATATAGTGCCTACAAGGCCATCAGAGTTTGCCAAGCACCGGTCTAGGACCAATGATCTCAAAGAAAAAGATCTGATCCCAGCTTAAGGAAAGAGGAAGGAACAGAGACAGGCCACCCCCAGCCTAGAAGCCAGGAGGTAAAGGATAGGTGGAGTGTGGGCAGAAACAATTATTCTGTGCATTTGTATCTGCGTTGCTTTGTGACATTAAGAACATAAAAGCAGCCATACTGAGTCAGATCAAAGGCCCATCTAGCCCAGTATCCCGTCTTCTGACAGTGGCCAATGCCAGGGATTCCTGAAGGAATGAACAGAACAGGTAATCGAGTGATCCATCCCATCGCCCACTCACCGCTTCTGGCAATCAGAAGGTAGAGTCACACAGAGCATGGGGTACCTATCCTCCATGAACTTATCTAGCTCTTTTTTGAACCCTGTTATAGTTTTGGCGTTCACATCCCTTAACAACGAGTTCCACATTGTGTCAATGGACTGCTGCAATCTAGTTAATATTACAGTTATTGGCTTGAAATACAGTGATACTGAGCACCCCAGCTCCCATTCACTTCAAAGGCAGCTACAGGTACCCATAACCTTTGAAATTCAGGCCACTAAATATTGCATTTTTCATACACACACCTCAGAAATTCAAAAGATGGCTAGGCATCGTTATCTTCATTTTATAGATGGGTAAACTGAGGCACCAAAAAGTACAGCAAGTGACTTGAGGTCATAGCAGGTGACTTAGCTGGGAATAGAACCCAGATCTCCTAAACCCCAGTAATATGCTTTATTCACTGGGCCATTTGGGAGATCATCCCCCAGTTAAAAAGAAGTTTTGGCAAATCCTCTCTCTGAAGCCCGCTTTAACTCCAGGCACACACTCTATTTTAGTATTGACAGCCTATGGGTTCTCTCGCACATTTACCCAGAAAAGTTATCTATTGTCACCAAGGGTCTCTTGGAAGCACTGGGCTGGAAAGGTGTGAGGGATTCTATTCCATATCATCACTTGTCCACAGTCACTGAGCAGGAGACCACCAGATCCGGAGCAGGGGTGAAACTAAGGTCCTCCTTGCCTGACTCTGGTGACTTACAGTCCCCAGGGCAATTATCAGAACCAGAAGGTAGATTTTGCCAGAAGAGCTAGGCCAACATTCTGCCATTCGTAGCAGCCATGCCCTCTGGCTTAGGTTACCATCAGATCATATATCTGGGAAAGAATATCTGGCCCAGATCCATACAGAAACACTAGAGATATCTCAAATGCTTTCTAAAGGAACAGCTACAGAAAAAGCCCGGGATGCTTAGCTCATAATGTGAGCATCTGAATGCTGAAACAATCTGGATCATCCAAAGCGCCTATGTTAGGAGAGAGAATGTTTTTAGGGGGATATGATCAAAGCAGCCTACTGAAATTAAGCTCGCAGAGGCCTGATCAGCTTCTCCACAGTTCAGTGTGCATAGTAATTCCCTATCAAGAGAACCAAACTCCAGCCAGTTGGTCAGCAGAATTATTCAAGCCGGACCTGCCCGCCTGTCTAGAGTCAGAATCATTCACCACAGACTGAACAAGCAGAGGGGTTTCAGGCATGAACACAGAGACAAGACTTCACAGAAGTCACACCACAGGCTGTGTTCTTGTTTCCAGACCAGTCATCTCCACATCTGGCAGCTTCTCTGAAACATGAGCTTTCATTTTAAATGTTTCCAATGGACTTTTCCCAAATACTAACGCAGTATAATTACAAACCTCCTAAGAGCTAACACATCCACTTCCTTCAGGTAGGAAATGATCTATTAGTATGGACAAGTCAACAAGATGTTCCACACATGGAAAAAGATTCGCCCTATGTTTAACCTAAATGTACTGTGCGGTATGATAACCCAGTGCCTCGCTGTCCTGTCTCTAGTCCTGTTTTGCAACAATCCCCCCCGCCTCCTCCTCCCCCCCCCCAAAAAAAAGTTTAACAAGGGTACCAAATAAATTCGAAGGCCAAAATTATCAAGAGTGATTCATAATCTTGGGACCATGACTTGACACACCTTAAAGGGCCTTGATTTTCAGAGGGTGGGTGCTCAGCACTTCCTGGAAATCAGGCCTCTTTAAAGTGCCTCAAATTGGGCACCCAAAAATTGAGTCATCCAAAATCGCTTGTGACTTCTGACATTCTTGACTATTTAGCTGTCTCTCTTGACGTATGCCTTCTCGGGAGAGGAGCATCTCTTTCAAATTGCTTTAGACAAGAATTTACGAACGGGGAAATCTCTGGTTTCCAAAGAACTGACTCAGGAGGTTTGCTGTCTGACTCAGGGGATTACTTGGTTGGGTTTTTGAGGAACATCTTCCTGGAATCTGCATCTGTTATGGTTATGGCAACAGGCAGATTTTCATATAGTTTCACAACATAACATACACTACTTCTCCCTCCCTCCCTATATTCCAGCTGACATCGCTACAGACTCAGTGGAAGCAGCTTCCCCTTCCCCCAACTAAGAGGCAGAGAATGACGTGGTAATCTAAAGTCTAGGTTCACTAGGGAGGAAACATGACTGTACGTAAAAGACCCAGATGGCATTTCACTTTCAGATTCGACTTATCAGTGTCAGGAAATGCAAACAGCTTCTGAGTACTGTAGGGCCCAGAAAATGGATGTGAAACCCCAAAGCTCTGTGATCAGCTGTCCCACGTGGACTTGCTTCAGCAAAGGCAGCTCAGCTGTGAAGCACTAGACTAGCGGCTACAGAGTTCAAAGGAATTTGTTTTCAGAAGGTACAATATATCTCCCCAAAACCTTCAGTCCAAGATCTCAGGGGCAGATTTACCTAAAATACATTTCCTCCCTTAAAAATTAGAGACGGAGTAGAAGTGACACTAGACTGGGCAGCCCACTGGGTCGTGCTACATGAGCAGTCTGGGTACTGCAAGAATGATTGCCCTAGGTAACTGTAGCATGCACAGTGTTAGGAACGGTCTATCGGTCTTCTTGTTCCGGGGGTCAGAAATAAGGCACAAGGTGAAGCTTGCAGTCACTTATGCATCCACAGAATCAGATGCCCCTTAGCATCTCACCTGATGCTGGGCAAAGGCTTTGATTGTAGGTTCTGGGGTGAAGGGAAGCAGGGGGTCCTACAGGGGAAAATGATTTAAAACCATAATGAGAACAGCCTGTTTTAGCGAGAGTGGAAACATTTTCGTGTCTTACTGATACCTGTAACCTCTTCCTCCTGTTCACACAGGGCTGGATCTAGTGCCCATTGTAATCAAAGGGCCTCTCCATTTACTTCAATTTGTGTTGGATCAGGCCTAGGGAGAGGAACTGGAGAGACCAGATAGCTGAGTCTGGAACAGGACTCATTGTCCAAGGCAGCTCTTACCACTGGACTCAGGAACAGCTTCACACAAGTGCCAAAGGCCTACGCTCTTATTAGTTCAACGTGACACAGACTAATCTAAGAAGAAAGAGGGAGACTCTCAGAGGAGCCCTGGAAAGTGGGGCAAAGAGGGGAGTTCACATACAGCACTGTAAAAATTTTGCTGTGCTGTTCAGCGAGCACCCCAGGAAGAGTGGAGGAAGCAATTTAGGCAAGCTCAGCAAGGCCTGGGGTGGGGTACAAAGCTGAACCATTTTTACACACTGTCCTTGGAGTAGGAAAAGCAACAGTGAGAACAGCAGCATCCCATATCACAATTTGCTGCAAGCAGCAGCATTTCCTCAACTCTAGCCTGAAGAAATATAATTTTCAGACACAAAATCCTACTGTACGTTCACTGTATGACCCAATCTATGATTTATCTTTAACCCCCTCCTTCCCATAACCACTCTCTCTCACGTCATGTTCTTTGTCCAAACCACAACTGAAAAATTTTTGGGGCAGCGACTTTCTCGCTACACTCTGAAGCAAATACATAGAATCACAGACTTGCAGGGCTGCAATGGACCTTGAAGGGACATCTAATTCAGCCCCCTGCACTGCAGCAGGACCAAGTAAACCTAGACCATCCCTGAAAGGTGTGTGTGTAACCCGTTGTTAGAAACCTTCAGTGATGAGGATTCCGCAACCTCCCTTGCAAGTCTATTTCAGTACTTCACTACCCTTATAGTTAGAAAGTTTTTCCTAATATCTAACCTAAAATCTCACTTACTGAGGATTAAGCCCATTACTTCTTGCCCTGCCTCCAGTGGACACAGAGAACTGATCACCATCCTCTTTATAACAGCCCTTAACACAGCTGAAGGCTCATCAGGTCCCTCCTCAGTCAAGACTAAACATGCCCATTTTTTAAACCTTTTCTCATAGGTCAGGTTTACTAAACTTTTTATCATTTTTGTTGTTCTCCTCTGGACCCCCTCCAATTTGTCCACATCTTTCTTAAAGTGTAGCACCCAGAACTGGAGAAAGTACTCCAGCTGAGGTCTCACCAGTGTTGAGTAGAGCACGACAATTACCTCTGGTGTCTTACAAATGACACTCCTGTTAACAGACCCCAGAATAATATTAGCCTTTTCTGCATCTGCATCACGTTGATTCATATTCAATTTGTAATCCATTATAACACCCAGATCTCTCTCCTGCAGTACTACTGCCTAGCCAGTTGTTCCTTATTTTGTAGCTGTGCATTTGATATTCCTTCCTAAGTGTAGTATGTTACACTTGTCTTCACTGAATTTCTTCTTGTAGATTTCAGACCAATTCTCCAGTTTGTCAAGCTCATTTTGAATTCTAATCGTGCCCTCCAAAGTGCTTGCAGTCTCTGCCAGTTTGGCATCATACGCAAGTTTGATAAGCATACTCTCCATTCTGTTATCCAAGACATGAATGAAGATACCCCTACAGGACCTCACTGTGTCCCCCCAGCTTGACAGCAAACCATTGATAACTATTCTTTGAGTATGGTTTTTCAACCATTTTTGCATCCCCCACTTACAGTGATTTCATCTAGACAACATTTCCCTAGTTTGCTTAGGAGAATGTAATGTGGTACAGCAACAAAAGACGTGCTATATCTTGATTTTACTAAGTCTATAAGATAGCCCCCCTGTCAAAGAAGGATATTGGTTGGTATAGCATGATTTGTTCTTGACTACTGGCTATTATTTGTAATCTTAGAGGCTTACAAATTGATTATTTAATAATTTATTCCAGTATCTTTACAGTTATCAAAGTTAGATTGACTGGTCTGTAATTCTCCAGGTCCTCTTTATTCCCCCTTTTAAAGACAGATACGGTATTTGCCCTTCTCTAGTTCTCTGGGATCTCACATGTCCTCCATGAGTTCTCAAAAATAATTGCTAACAATTCCAAGATTGCTTCAGCTTATTCCTTAAGTTCTCTAGAATGAATTTCATCAGGCCCTGATGACCTGAACACATCTAATTTATCAAAATAGTATTTTAGTTGGTCTTTCCCTATTCTGGCTTTCATTCTTTTCCCCTTGTTGTTAATTGTGTTAAGTATCTGGTCACAATTTACCTTTTTAGTGAAGACTGAAGCAAAATAGGCATTAAATACCTCAGCCTTCTTGATGTCATCAGTTATTAGCTCTCCTTCCCTGCTAAGCAGAGGACCTCCAGTGTCCTTCGTCTTCTCTTGCTCATGCTTATACTTATGAATAAAATAAGTTACAGCTAGAATCAAATCTAAACCAAAACTCTAGAGCTGAACTTCCCCAAACTTAAGGGAGTTCAGTATGAATTTTGCAGTTTAGGTCAAGCTTTAACGATAGCTTCCTTCTAAGCAATATTAATACATGCTTGGCTCTGTGCAAGACTCAAAAGGTCAGACTATCCCTGCCCCAAATCCCTTACAGCCTATTGGACAATTAAGGCACAGTCCATTGAGATAATCAGTGGGAGGTGCTATGCAAAGAAATCATCACCACCAAGTGCTGGATTTGTCAGCAATTTCAGATCTTTGTCTGAGGAAACACCTATTACATGGAAATGAACTGACTGCAAATGAGCTGTTTCTTCATAATTCACTTGAGAAAAGGAAGTCACCCATCAAGCTGACTCCCCACTGGGGGGTTAGCTCACTCTGACAGCTAAGTGGGGAGAGTAGGAATCTCTCAGAACGTTCCTGCAGAGTCCATGATCTCACACCTGTGACCTGCTATTCATGCAGACATTAGAGCAATTCTTGGGTTGACTGCATATACAAAGTGCTAATGTTTATGCTATTACTCTTTCGCATAGGCACACACTCTGCTGGTGGGCAGCGAGACAGTTTGTTTACATTGACTGTCCACAGGCACGGCTGCCTGCAGCTCCCAGTGGCCATGGTTCGCTGTTCCCAGCCAATGGGAGCTGTGGGAAGCGGCATGGGCTTCAGGGATGTGCTGGCCACCACTCCCATTGGCAAGGAATGGTGAACCATGGTCACTGGGAACTATGGGGAGCCATGCCTGCAGGCAGTCAATGTAAACAAACTGTCTCGCAGCCCGCCAGTGGATTACCCTGACAGGCCGCAGGTTGCCCACCACTGCAGTACAACATAGCATCACGCACTCAAGAGTGTCACATACAATTCTGTGACTTTAAAGTGCCATTCTGTCCAGGAAAGGTCTCTGAAAATGGTATTGTGTGATTCTTAGCTCTGTGTCTTGCTGATTCCAGGTCAAATGTGCTCACTCTCTTAAAAAATATTTGAACTATCAGCCCTTCAAACTCATACTGAGATGCAAGAATCAAGCTGGGTTCATTTTCTTACACACTATCATCTGTTTACATAAAAGTAAACAGTATGAGGGAACATGGGCACAGTTGGGTCTCAAATAACGATGCTTACTAAAAAGACACAAACATGCCAGGCCTAGCTACATACATACACGCTGCTGCATGATGATTTCTGAAGGTTATTAAAAGAGAACATGGTGAGCAACACTAGAGACCTCACACACCATTTAAATGGATGCTACCCTATTCCTATGCACAACAGGCCTCATTGCCAGTAACAGAGTTTCTGCCCTGTGCAGCCCCAGTTGCCTTCAGTGGGCTTTCCAAACTGCTCGGAACAGTTGTCCTGACAATGCTCAAGGAGGAATGGAAATCAATTCACCCTCTCAGTTGTGCTGGCTCCAGCTGGGATAACAAGTAAAAAGCAGGGGAAAAAATCATTTTTATGGCTAAATACAACAGATTTATATCCACAGACAGGAACAATGGAGTGAGAAGGTGATGTTTTTATATAGTCACTTTTCAGTACAAACCACACTGAAGTCCTAAACATGTGCATGCTTTTAAGCTCAGCGTAGAGCTCAGTGTGTGGGAAACTGCGCACATGACAACATAAAACCTGTCCTAAAGAGTTTGCAATCTGATGATGCAAACTATACAGCATCTAGCAAAATGGAGCCCCATTCTGGGTTGGTCCCTAGGCATAATAAATATGATTAACAACAACAGTAGACACAATGGAGCAAGTGATAGTTACAGGCAACAGGTGGGGGAAATAGGAGGCTGGGCAGACAATGGGCTACAAAAAGTCATGTAGATACTTAGTTATTATGGACACATCTTTTTATAAAATACATTCCCTCTGCCCCACCAGCAGCTCCTTCAGCTAAGCAGTAGAGAGCTGGACAGAATATTATTTCTTTTCCCATAAAAAACAACAACAAAAAAACAAAAACACTTTTTGTTGATTCCCTTGAAAGTTTTTTTTCCTTTTCTTCATTTTTTGATGAAAAATTGGCAGATGAAATTTTTGAAATATTGACTGCAGGAAACCAAAACATTTTCAACAAAGATGGACATCTTTTGCAAAAACTTGTCATCAAAAGAAGTCATTTTGTTAAAAAACATTTTGATTGGCTCTACAGAGGTTACACATGAGTCTGCTACAACCATTATATAGAGGACCTCATCCTAAAGCTCAAGCTGTAGGTTCTTGTACTTTGACTGTCCCAGGTTCAAAACCCACCATCAGTTCATGTAGGGACAGTTAAATATATTCCATGCACACACTAAAAAGCCCTCGTCTGGAAGAGCGCTTGCTCACTCAATTCCCTCTTGTTCCCACTGTCCTGCTGTCACCCTCCACCACACCAAGCATCTCTCCTCCCCAAACCCCATCCAGACACACTCAAATGTATTATTTAACATTGTAATTGCAGCATCAGCGTCTGTCTGCATGCTGCGCCTGATGAGTAAAAAAAAAACAGCTGAATTTACAACTGAATTTACAATCGATCAGGAAAGGCCAGACCCTGAGCGGAAAAAGAAGTGCCCTGATTTAATATGGTGATGCACTATACAATCATGTAACTCCTGATATAGGGAAACCCAGTGAGAGCCAGCATAAGCTCCAAGCCTGCAGACTGTCTGATTTTTATTCTTTTATTGGAGGTGCCATTCCTGGATTCCTCTGATGTGAACTTGAATGCAATCATGGCCACAGAAATCCAGAAACGGGACCTTTGGCAGAAGCAGTCAACCACCAATCAGGAAGGAGTTTCCTAGTTTTGCTACAGGATTAATCTCTTCCTCCTCCCTCCATAAAGATCCTACCCAGAGAACACCAGAAGGAAGGCTAAGGGAAGCACTGTGTAATTCTCACCAGGGCAGCAGCAAAGGGTCTTGCAGGGACAATCTCAGTAAAGCTGAACAGGAGAGGGGCAATCTGGCCGTGGCAGAGGGATGAAGAAGAAAGAGGACAGTTTGACTGAGCCTCAAGAAAACAGACGAGAGGAAAAGATCAGGAGGCATAATCAGAGAGAGAGAGGGGATGGGTAAGAGGCAAAGACTGGGAGCAGCAGGGAGGAGGAAGACTAGGGGAGAGTGGAGGAGAACATTCATAGGTAGAGACAGATTTTCCAGAATGAAGGTAAGAGACTGGAAAACATAAAGTAAAGGAAAGAAAAATGACAAGAGCTGAAGCACAGGAAAAGAAAAAAAATAGAGCAGAGAGAAAGAAGAAAATTAGAGGGAAAACAATCCCAAGAGAGAAAAATTTTCAACATGAGAGAGACAAGAAGGCAAAAGTCAGACACAGAAACGGCTCCTTACAGAGAAGCTTTAACAATTTCAGGGAAAGAAAATGGAAGTGAAATGAAAAAGACTAGAAGAAAGAGAAGGAACCAAAGTTCCCACAGTGGCAATCAGATGGACATGGGCAGGCAAAACCCGGTGCTAAGCACCACTGATCTCAAAGGGAGCACACTCACACTGATCCAACCACAGGATTGACTGGCAGAGGATCCACGATCGACCAGTCGATTACAATCGCCAGGCTGCTGACCACCAAGTTGTATATAATTATGGATTTATTTTGGCAGGGCCCTCCTTAGCCTGAGGTCCTGGGCTGCAGCCCCTAAAGCCCCTGCGTTAATCCGGCCCTGACCACGAGCCCACTCTTTTTTTTTAATTGACTAACTCACATTAACATTACTGTTTGTGAAACGTGCCATTGTGCCAACCTGAAACCATGGTGCCCTGCAATCAGGATGCATCCCCTGAAAAATATCTTGTGCCAGCTACTTGGGACACAGGCACATCATGGGTATGGAATGGGCTGGTACTTTCCAAGCCGTTACAACAGGCGGACACGGCACCCTTGCTAGTGAAGGATTCCCACAGGCTGGGCACTGACGATTGTACATTTTAAGGCCAGAGGAACTATTTTGATGATCACCTAGTCTGAGCTCCTGCCTAACTCAGGCCCTCCACAGAACCTCACCCTGCCATGCTGCATCAAGCCACTGACTTGGGGCTGAGCTAGGGCCCCTCAGAAAAACAGCCGATGGGCGGTAACTCACAGCTCAGCCCCACGGTATCGCTCCAGCAGGGTTACACGGCTCTGGGCTGGGGGTGGCAGCAGACTGGGACAGGAATAAATGTACGTTTGTTAGACCTGGCGCCTCGGTTTGGAGGCAGGTGGCACCGGGGCCAGCGAGGGCAATGGGTGGGGGCAGACGAGGCGCCTGGGAGAAGATCTGATTGAAGCCCACCTTCCCATATAGACTCAGGCATCTCACTGCGGTGAGAGAGACCCACAAGGCCGCCCGGCCCCATGGCGGGGGGGCGGTGGGGGGTCAGGCGCGAAGCCCAGCCAGGGGAAGGCGCCAGGGCACCGGGCCACTGCAGCCCCTGGGAGCCTGGGTGGCTGCCTGCAGTTTGCAAGCCGGATTGCCCGCCTCCCGGCGAGCCTCCCCGCCACTCGCACAAAGGGAGCCCCCGGTGGCTCCGGCCCGGCTCGGGTCCCGGGGGTGCAGGCGGAGCTCCAGGGCCGGCTCCGGAGCGAGGGCGCCCGGGGGATACTCACCGCGCGCCGCTCCGGGGCTCGGGCAACGCGCAGCCCCGCGCCGAGTCCGCGCCCAGCCCCGACCTGCAGAGCTCGGCAGCCGCCGAGTGGGGGGAGCTTCCACCGCTCTCCCTCCAAACCGCTTAAAGAGACAGCGGCCGCTTTACGCTCCGGCGCCCCTGGCGCTGGGGGAGGGGAGCAGGACGCAGCCCAGGGCTGGATCGCGAAGGGGGGGCTGCCAACTGCTCCCAACGGGGACTCCGGGGGAGGAAATTAGGGCCAAGGCCCATAGCAATACGGGGGCTTGGAGAGTCCCAAGCCGGTGTGTGCAGGAGGGGGCTATTCTCCTACCACCCAGGGACAATTGCATGGCGTGCCGGGGCGGGGGGGAGGAGCGCAGAGCCGCGAGCAGGGATTGCCAGGGAGCCCATCACTGTGGCGTCGAGCCCGCAGGCAGGCCCACACCTTGGGTAGAGGTCTAGGCCCCGCTCACACGTTGCTGGGAGGGGGAAGGGATCCCCGCCGAGGGAGTGGAGAAGAGGAGCCGGCTTCACAGCTGGCCGCTGTGGGGGAAGGGAGACGTTCCTCGGGCGGCCAGACCGAGAACGCTTCCGGCGGGTGGGTGGTTGCACTGTGCCGCCAAGACCCGACTCCGCCGCGCACAGGTGAGCAAAGAGGAAGGAAGCCACGTCCCGCCTGCTGTGAGGCCCCTGCTGCTGGCTCCGGGGGAAATCACCTCGTGCACCCTAGGCGCGGGTCCCCGCCGCTAAAAGAGGAAGCGCTCCGCAAACAGTTCAGCAAGCAGGGGCTGAGCCGGTTCTGTCTAAGCCCCAGCGTGCAGGGCCGAGGCACGGTGTGGGGAGAGGTGAAACCAGACACACACTTCCAGTCTGGCCGCTGCTCCACAGAGGGTTCTTGTTCTGATCTTAGCTGTTGTTTTTTTTTTTTTGGGGGGGGGTGGTAACTAAGATTACATTGTGACTTGAAAATTGTACCAACCTTACCCATTCAATAATAATAAGGTCCCCTCACATTGCAAATGATGAGATTTTTAAACCAATCAGCAGTGTTTTGAATAATAATAGTGGGGGTGGTGGGTTTTCTTTTCTTTGCTGTTTTTTTTTTTTTTGAGCCTTTAAGCTGCTTCTAGCTTTTCTTTGCAACAACATGGTCTAGACACCTCAAAGAAAAGTGAAAACTAACATCTCATCTGATCAGTGCTGGACCAGGCTAGAAGGGCATTCCAGCTCCCCCAGTACTTCTGGCAAAGGAGAGGGCCCAGACCCAGCAGCTGTCACCTACAGTCCAAGCCATGCCCAAGACACCAGGGTGCATGGCCCTAGGCCTGGTGACCCAGTGCCCACACAGAAGGCTGGGGAGCCTATGTCAGAGTGGGGGTGCTGTGGAATGGGAGGGCAGGCTCTGGCACTTCCCCAAGCTCTCTGCAGGTCTTTGCACAGAGAGCAGGGTGCTCAGGGTCCACAGGTACCTTCCCCTGTGCTCTCAGGGCTGTGGCCTGCCTTGGTAGGCTTGACACATCTCAGCAGAGGGAGAATTAGTGTACAGCCACAGCAGCCCTGCAGAAAGCCCCAATGGCTGCCCTGCCTGGGACAAGGGGTTCAGGGAAGTACTAGGGCCTTCCATCCCAGCCCGCAGCACTTGGACTCCAGCAGGTACTCCCCTGTTAGAGGGACATGGGCACCCTTGTCTGTTTCCTTCTGTGTGGGGGTGGGTCCTTGGCTGCATGGCTGCCTGCACTTCTGTCTCAGGCATGGCCGGGGAGGTGGCAGCTGCTGGATCTCTGCTCAGAGCCAGGCAAGTAGTGGTGGTGGTGGTACAATCTTGGCCCCCCTTTGTTGTGCCTTCTCCCTCACTCATCTGTGACCAGTGCTACTGACATTGCCTTCGTTCTCACAAGGCACTGGAGGGTGGGTGCATGGGGGTTGCAGGAGGAAGGAAAGGAGCCCTTTACTCTTCCACAGGCTGAAGGGTCTCAGCGGGAGTATAGTGACACCCCCCCCCCCCTTTGCTGCTCCTGAGCAAGTAGATCCAAACAGGTGTCAACAAAAGGACTCAAGCCCTGCCCCAATCATCTGACTCCAGCTGCTGGGGCTTTAAGAACTACACCATTTCCAGAGTTGGCAACCTTCATATGCCATGGCCATTTTCCTTCCTTTGTGTCCATCTCTCCCTGTCTGAAGTATCCTACATTGTTATACGGAATGTAAGAGACAGTAGTACATTTTATCCATAGAAGTTATTTTTTTGGGGACCATCTTACAGAAATCTATAAGATGATTAAAAAAACCTATAGAAAGATCATTTTTCATTAAATTCCTATAGGTTTTTAGACTACGTTCTACAGAAAAGTGGTTTTCAAACTTTTCCGTACTGGGGACCCTCACCTCACCATACGGAAGGACAAAGTTGGCTGCAACCCTAGGTTGAGAATCCCTGCTCTAAAGCTGTATTAGTTTCATTCCTGTTACATTCCATAGGATTTTTCCATAAGGGTGTTAGTATAGGGAACTCTCCCCCTTCCTCAACTTTGAGGCATTCCTCACTGGAAACGGGGTTTAAGGAGGGTGGCGTTTTCCTGCTCTTGTGGCAGGTGTGAGGTCCCCTGCTTTGATGCTGATGGAGAGCCCTTTGAGGTCTCCTACCTTGAAAGATGTCTCGCTTTGGCTTGTGAAGCAGCACCCTTTAAGGAATAACTCTGCCCTCTCCTGTATGTGGGACCTAGAGATGCAGTTACCTAACCCATCAACCACACACAGCATTCATTGCAAGAACTGTTAACAAAACAAACTGTATGTGTGATAGATGTCACAGAGAGAGTTTTCCATTAACACACAGCTCCCCTTTCATGCTCGCTATGGTTATTCCCCTAGTAAGTTAAGGGTGTTTGGAGAAATTGTTTTGTCTGGAAAGTGGTTAGAAAACCCAAGATATTTGGCTTTCCCACTTACAGTAGCTGTGAGATAGATAGATCTACGCCCTCACTGAAAAACTCACCACAGCCCTCCCTTCATGGCCACACAGGCCCATGCCATAAAACAGGCTTCACCAATCATGGCCTCACACACCATTGACTGTATTAGGTCACATCCCCACACATCAGTCCCTAGATAGGACCTTACCTGTCCCCTGCCCCCCCACCCCCACTCCCTTCACAGTGATTTTGTTATAAACCCCTCCCTATCCCTTTACCTGAGCCACTGCGGAACTCAAAGCACTTGGGAAGGATCCACTTCTCTCTCTTTCGGCTTCGACTTTCACCTTCTGGAAAAGGGGCCAGAAGAATGGGTGGAGTGAATAAATAAGGCTGCCTGTGGGGGATAAGACAGCAGCATGTTGCAAAACGTATACGCTGCAAAATATTTCCTCTTCCTGGTGTGCTCTTTCATGTAAATGGAAAGTGAAAGCAAAAACCACTGTCACCCCGGGCTTCTGATTTGGGTCTCCTGTCTTTTCCTGGAGGTCTCTTCCCCATCTTACAACCTCCAGGTGCACATAGCCAACCTGTTGTAGATACAGGGAGCGTAAGCCTTCCTCTAGCTAGAGGTCCTTTCCAGGCCAGGAACACAGTATTTGTTTCCTGAAGTGGAAAAATCGGAATCCTTGTCAGGCTCGTCTTATTGTTTGTATTATAGTAGCACCTGGAGGCCCCAGCTGAGCTCAGAGCCCCATTGTGCTGTACAGAGCCCCTACCACAGTTACAATCTACACAGACAAGACAGGGGAGGAGGGGGAGTAAAATCTCCATTTTACAAACAACTCTGTGGCACAGAGAGGTGAAGTGACTTGCCCAAGGTCACAGAGCAGGTCACTTGCAAAGCTGGGAATTCAATTTAGATCTCTTAACTCCCAGTCCAGTGCCTTAACCAGAGACCATCTTTCCTCTCTATCCAGCCTCCTTTTGAACAACAGGAGAGAGGCCCCCTACATGCCAAATGTAGCTTCTTTGGCTGAGACCAGAAAAATCTCTCCCAGGGCAACTGTAGCTGCCTCCACAGTGGGGTAAACAGCAGAGCCAGTCAGGACAGACATTTGTTGTCAGAGCATTTGACAACAGCTGACAAGGATCTATCACAGGGGTGGCCAACGTGCACCTGAGAAGGAGCCAGAATTTACCTATGTACATTGCCAAAGAGTCACAGTAATACCTCAGTTCACCCTAGGGTGACCAAATAGAAAGTTTGAAAAATCAAGACAGAAGGGAGGGGGGGTAACAGGCACCTACATAAAAAAATGCCCCAAATATCAGGACTGCCCCTATAAAATCGGGATATCTGGTCATCCTAGCTCCCCCCCACCTGCCTACAGCCCTGCTGATCAGTGCCTCCCTCTCCTTCCCCATGCCTCCTGTGGGATGCAGGAGGCTCTGGGGGGAGGGGGAGGAACAAGGGTGTGGCAGGCTCAGGGAAGGGGGCAGGAAGGACCGGGGGCCTTGGGGGAAGGGGTTAAGTAGAGGCAGGGCCTCTGGCAGAGTCAGAGTTTGAGCACGCTGGAAAGTTGGCACCTGTAGCAACAGCCCCAGGAGTTGGTGCCTATACAAGGAGCTGCATATTAACTTCTGATGAGCCACATGCAGCTCTGGAGCCACAGGTTGGCAACCCCTAATCTATCATCTCTCTATATTAAAAAGGACAGAGCTGTTTCCCCTCTGCCACCTGGAGGACAGAAATAATGGCATCCCCAAACAGTCTGTGGAGAAGGAGCTGTCAAACAATGAGGAATAATCTAGTCAGCAGGAAGCCAGTGTGTCACATCAGCCCCTCCCAGCCTCATTGACATAGCAAAGCACCTTGTATTTTCAAAAACATGGTTTATTTACTTACTGTAAAGAAGAATAGATGTTTGCAAGAAGCTTTACTTTCAACATTGAGGATTTCCCGATCTGGGATTCTCCCAACACCCTGTAAATTTCCTGCTGGGTGAACAAGGCAATGAGGAGATCTGATGACTTGCTTAGTCATATTCTCAGTTAGTGGTGTCAATGGGATTAGCAGCCAAATTTCTTTGTGCTCCCAGCCCCTTTGCTCCAACCCTGTATCACTTGGGCTCATTCATTAAGGGAACATGACCTACCAGTTGGGGCCAAAGCCTGTTCTTTTAGAACAGGTATAACTCAGACTGAAAGGCTCTCCCCACTGAAGGCAAACAGATTAGTCTCTGAATCCTTCCAATCTGTTGCAGACATTGCTCCACAGCTGCAGATACTGTAGCTAATCAGTCCTGAAGATGCACACAGCAAGGAGCCTGGGAGTGGACCATGCATTGGTATAATGAATGGAATGTGTACTGCATATGGTATAGAGACCTAGAATAGAGCAGGTGCAGGTGTCACTTGCAGTGTGGGGTGCATTTAATACAGGAAGGAGAGCAGGGACAGCTTATGCTGGGACTGTAGAGTGAGGTGAGGGGATAGGAATGCACACCAGAACTGAGCAAGGACATTTAATGGAAAGCAGCAAGTGACTGCACATCGCTCACACCATGGGATCTAATGCTGCAAGAGACTGGAGATGAGAGCATGCACCAGTGTTATGCATGGAGCGAAGGCAGGGGCAGAGCCAGACCAGTTGTTTGATCTCATATCAATAGGCCATGTCATTAAGTTAATGCAGATGGAGGCAGCTCCTTCTGATTTTATTACTCCAAAGGAAAACCAGCTGCTCCAAGGCGGACAGCACCACATCTGCTGGCTCCATGGCTCTCCACTAGGTGAAAACACACTGCAGCAACTTGAGGAACAATGGGCATTTCCTTTGAGGGGGCTCACAACTGGCAGAAGGCCCCTCTGTAACTTGGACATTAGCTCCCCTCTCCCAGCTTTATGGCCTGGTGCCAGTTCCTAGGATTCATTTGGCTCCTATATTCCCACCCTGACAGCACCCTCTAGGCTATTTCATCTTTCACCATTGCCAGCTCCTCCTCTGGAGCAGAACTGAGAAATCACGTACGAAACGGATAAAGGATGGGCCATAGTGCTGGGCTTTGTCAGAACAGCAGACTTGTTTGTTGTATCTCAGGTCAAAAGACCTCACATACTGCAACTGGGGCACAAAGATAAGTGACTTGCTCAAGGTAACTCCGTGGCAGAGAGAGGAGCAGAACTCAGGTTTCCTGCCACCCAGCCCTGTGACTTAATGACAGGATCAACTTCTCTCGCTCCTTTATTCCCTAAGTCCATCATGGAAGCAAGCAAACAAATGGTAAGTGAAACAAATGGCAACTCCAGCAACAAAAAGAAAAAAATAATGAATGACTTTATTTTTTAGTTCAGTTGGCCACCTGAGGTGCTAAAATCTCAACACCAACAAAGCAAGTGTGCATAAAAAACAAAAAATAAAACACAACCAAACCAAAGAAAACAGGCTGGGTGTTTTATACATGTAGGGTACACACTTTCCTGTTAACACTCCACACTCACCGACTATAAAAGCCTTGAACAGTCTGAATATCAGAGTTCACTCACATCCCAAGGGGAAGGTGCCAAAGCAAATCCCTTCAGTTGGACTGGACTTCACACACACACATATATACATACATACATATATATGAGAGAGAGAGAAAATTATTTAAATTACTGCAGTGCCATCATAACATGGCATTTTCTCCTTCACATCTACACCTTTCATGACATCCTTGTCTGTTCAGCTCCACTGCCTATATAGCACCGTTCTAAGCATCTCCAAAAGCAGGAACATTCAGAAAGCGTCTAATCTCTGTTATCGTGCATCAGCCAAGGAGGAAGTGCTTTCTTCCATGAATTATATACAGGCCGTTTCATGGTATACTTAGAGACTTCTTTTTATTGCAGATGGTAACAGTTCCAACTCCTGAGAGCCATGTTGTGGCTTTTCACATTTTTACATGAGATTAAATTATGCAATGCTTCTTATCCATCAGCATCTGATGTAAACAGTTAATCAAAAATTCATTTTAAAAGTTTTAACCGAAGAAGGTGGTGGTGAATGTTTTAGGATCAACTGTTAAAAAATGGAACCAATGGCTGCTCCAGATCATGCAATCTAGACCTTTCAAATGATCTAAAATGTTCTTGATTAGGATGTATAAAATATTAAAAACCACCACGAAGTGCAGACAAACATGCTAACTAGCTCTGTGCAAGCACTGTGTTCTGATGGAGGCCTGGACACCGCAAAACTCATTTTTTGACCACAGGGTGAACCAAGGATCCATTGGTGTTTGTACAGCCAACACACAAACAAATATTTACAGGAAATGCGGAGACAGAGGGAGAGAAAAACAGATTCACGTGACTGTTTTAAAACCTGCTGTTGTTCTATAATCCTATCTTGATATGTTTAGCAGTGGAGTTTGCAAGAAGAGGAGCCTCTCTCCAGCCATAATTGGACAAATGGAGTTTTGGTTAAGTTAAAAAGACAAAATTGTGTTTGGAAGTTAGAGCTAAAAGATATTCATGTCCTTCCTTTTGCACAGTTTTTCTCTGGAGGAATGATCTCCAGAGCAGACATGGTATAGGTAGGGAAGCACAGCTCTTTAGAGGGTTTGGGCCTCACCAAGTTGTACTGACTCTCACGATTCACAGGTGCAGTGAAGGACAGGCTGCCAAATTGCCCCTCTGAAAGGACGATCCCTCTTCTCAATCTGATCCCAGCCCTGAGCACAAGCGCTGGCCTCATCTTAGTTTGCTCCTCAGAGTGGAGGAGTCTGTTCCCACTCTAGGTACAGGGGAGTCTGACTCTGTCCAGTACTTCAGGGGAACTCCATCCCAGGCAGAGGGGAACTTAACTCCTGGCAGCACACATTGTCACTCCATGAGCTGGCCCCAGCGGTTCTTCAGCTCAGCCCACAAAGTGCATTAGTAAATATGAAGCCAGTATTTAGCTCTCTTGCTGTTCTACCTCTGAGATTTCAGACGCTCACAAAGGGAAGAGGTGGGCAAGATCCAGAGTGGTTATTGCATGAGCAATTCATGAATGTTTAACCTTTCTAGTGATTGGGGGAACATCTCTGATGCAGAGAGACCTGTAGCAGGAGTCATTTCTCAAAGATGAGGATTATTTAATTTCATTTTATAAGACTAGTCAAAGGAATCAGGGCACAATGCATCAGCCATGCGTATAAAATCAGGATTACTTAACCATAGCAACTTTTCTCATACCAATACACTCATGAACAAGCAACAAAATTGTTAAAGGAAAAGGATATCAGGAGTTTTTCCTTAGTGAAACATTAGGGCCCTATTTATTCCTGCATTGTTGTAGTTTAGACTCTGTCTGGGTAGGGATGGATTACTGGATGAGGCTGAGGCGGGAGGGAGCATTTGTGATTGACCACAGGAGCTAAGCGTACTGCCATCAAGGTCTATTTTTAATGCTCACTTTCAGAGAATGGACATTAAAAGCTGTGGAGCTCGTTGCATGCAACCGCCCACAGCAGGCAGGGCTGTACACTGGGTACTGTGCTCCCAACAGAGATCACATTCCTGATGTCACATTCCTGAAATCACCTTGCTTCAGGTGGGAGCTGTTCTCGGAGACTATAGTACAAGAAGAAGAAAGATCCTATGTTCGGTGGGAAGAAGAGTAAATGAGTAAAAAATAAATGTTAAATATCTTGAACAGAATTGAAAAACAATGAATTACCAAACAAGAAGCCAGGATGAATTAACGTAGGGTTGAAGAGATCAGCACTGCCATCGGAAAGTACAGGAAAGCTTCAAAGTTGTAAGGCAAGTCTTATACAGATATGTATTTTTGTTATCATATTCTAGAACTTCCCAATTCTGAGTCATCATGAGATCCCAGCGGAGACGCAGCATCAAAGGGGCAGGTGCTACTGAGAAAGATAATACCCATGTGTTGGAGAAACTGAACAAGTGACAGGGATTCTAGAAGCTGGCTTGAAATATTTTGTAACATCTATTTAGCTAAGCACCCAATGCTGCAAAGACTTATCAAGAATAGTACTTACTACAATGTGTTGTCCCCCTGAAGGGACTCCTCACAGTGGTCACTGCTATGCCCAGCAGTATGTTGTCTGCAGGATCAGGCACTAAGGTTATGTCCACAGTGCAGCTTGGAAGGTGCCTCCCAGCTCAGGCAGACACACACAAAAGAGCAGCGTGGACATTACGGCAAGCGTGGCAGCAGGGGCTAGCCCCCTGGCTCAGACAGGCTTGTACTTGGGTGGCTAGCCTGTGCTGCAATGTCTACAGTGCTATTTTTAGCATGCTAGCTCATGCAGAGCTAGTCTGTGTCTGTCTACTGGGCTGGGAGGCTCTCTCCCCCCTGCGGCAGAGAGACACCCTAAGGGATTATAACTAGTCAATGCAGTTTGCTTTTCAAATCTCAAATCAACCCCTACTCCTCTTCCAATTCCTAAAATCCATTTTTCATCTGAAATGCAAGTTTCTTTTCAAAGAGCAGCTTCAGGCCACCTATCACAGGGGCAGCAGCTTGGGTTGAAGCTTGGGACACAACCCTGGTGGCTTTTACAGTCATTGGTGAATTACTTAAAAAGGAATCCATGTTGAAAGATATTCTCGTTCCCATGAGATGAGATTTTTGTTTGGAAATCAGTTTTAAAATTATTTGTATTGCCCCAAATAATAAAAAAAAAAACACAACAATTCTTTTGGTTGGGGACTCTCCCTCACCCCCGTTTCCTCTTTCATTCTTTCTTCTCCTCAGCAAGGGTTAGGGCTTCACGTTAGGTTGAACCTGTCCCTCTAGTCCAGGGCTGGATTGTCCTCCATCCACATCTGAGCAGTCTGAAGCCTAGGACCCCTTCCTCCTCAGGGACTGAGTTTCCTGCCTCCTGCATGTCCCCAGTCTCAGCCAGTTTAGGAATAGACATGGAGCTTAGGTTCCAAACTCAGCTTTCACCCCACTGCTGAGCCAGCCCATGGTCTGGTTAGTACCATCTATGGCGGCACACACTTGTACTAATAGATGCATATTTCTCCGAGGCTGAAGGCCTTTGGCCTCCCTCACATTCAAGGCAGCACGTATCACTGAGTGAACATTGCCACAGTTTTGCTGTTATCATCTCTACTAGCTCAAAGAGTTAGAACACCAGGGCCATCCCTAGTGGGGAGCAGGGCCCAGGGCGGAAGTGACATTTATCTCTTTCATGACTGACCGCACTGGTCAATTGCGCCAGCCTGCGGGGCCCCGCAAAGTGGTCGCCCCAATTCGCCCTACCCAAGGGACAGCTCTGTAGAACACCTTGCTCAGAAGCAGTTGCGAAGAAGGCAGTTTGAAAATACGCACCCAGATGGTTTCAGGTGACAAGAGCTTCTATATTTCATTCTAAAAAATTAATATTTTTAATTAAAAACTAGTGCTTATGTGTTGGATTTTCTTAAAAATTAACTGAACTGCAAATACAAAATGTGCCCTTTACAGTTTTATGATGTAAAACAGGCCTCAATTTTGATTTTAAATTGTTTTTCTTTTTACATATGCATTAGGTCCTTACTTTCTCCTCTGAGGCCAGTGAGACCTGAAGGGTTGCAGAGTTTAAGAACACGCATCTCCACACCACCCTTTTGCTGGGGGCAGGGAGGGCTGTTGTCCCATTAGAACCTTGTGTGACATCACTATTCAAGTCCATCAGCACAAAGAGAAAAGTGAGAACCTCATATTTCTTCTATAACAAGCCACCAGCAATTTAAAAAAATACTATGTCAAGAGGCTCTTTTTATACAGCATAAATGAGGGCAGGGTAGCTTTTAGGTTTTTTATTTGCAGTGCATATTTAATAATCTCCAGTCCAAAATTAGCTGTGTTCCTCAAACACTGTGTGCTATTAAAATGGGTCGAGGCTGGTTTTAGGAAAACAGGCAGCAAGAGCTACCCTAATTTCAGCTACAGCTTGCACCTTCACTACACTGACAGGTGAAGGTCTATGTGCCGACACTCCACTGGAATGCCAGCACTTCACAGGAGTTTTGCTCTGGATACCTAGCATGTGCACTGTTAAGTAACACAGTGGCTGGCTCTCTGCATTGCTGTGCTAAACCTTAGGTTTAATTTGTGGTCACATACTCCCAGGGATGGAAAGAGCAGGAAGCACAGGAGACTGCTTGCTCAGCGCCTGCTAGCTGGGCTGGGGTCGGGTGAGAGAAAGTATGTTTCTGCAGCCAACTAAACAGCTTTGCAGATGGTCTCTGAAGAGTGTCCCATTCATTCCTCCTCTGCTTGAAGTACAGTGGGCATGGCATGGGTCCCTAACAGTGGTGCGAAGTTGAGAAAACAGACATGGGGCTCCTCCAAGCTCCCACAGGAAACCAGAGGACTTTGCTGGAGGGAGCAGATGGCCAAAAAGGAAGGATCCATGTCATTTATGAACACTAGGCGAGTAACTCAAGAAGTCTCCCCAAAGCAGAAGGGAGAGTCCCTTTTGGATACAGCAGAAGATTAAATGAGAAGGACCCCACTGATTGTGTGTCTGTTCCACCACCAGCCTTTCCTGTCAGCAATCTCAATGGTGCTGTATGGATTTGTTTGGGAATGGGACATTCGCTCTCAGATACCAGGGGAAGCAAGCTTAGCTATCTTCCTTTGCTGTTAAACCCCAGAGAAAAACACACTAACAATGGATCATGCTAAGAATGTGACACAAACCAAACTTGGCTAGGAAATTCAAAGTTAAGAGGGATGCCTGGCATCATGCCCTGTGCCCAGTGGGATGGGTTAAGGATATAGTGTACTTTTGGAGTCTGCCAAATGGTGACAGACGGCAGAGTCCTTCCCAGCATGGTAGCTGGATTGCTCAGTGTATGTCCTGCCCAGTACTGCAAGTAGGAGAACAATGGGCACCCTCCTGAATCAAAGGCAGCAGCTCTGGGAGTGGAGCAGAAAGGAGCCTGCTTTGGCGATGCAGAAAGAATTATGCCTAATTTGCTAAACTGGAAGTCACTCTAGGCAGTTCTTACAATGGCAGGGTTCACCCTCTAAGTGGAAGGGAGACATTGGTAGGGGGATAATTTTTAGGTCACAATTTTGGTTTTCTTGTTACAAACTATTAATGGTATTCAAATAAATTACAGGTTGTTTAGTCCAGAAAGAAGGAATCCGGGATACAGAGGAAATATCTGCTATGAACACTACTGGATTCTCACAACTCCATAGATGTGCAGGAGTTCACCATAAAAAGGACTTGGCTAGGGCAGGATGCATACATGAGTCCATGAAGTCTGCCCTGTATGCAAAGCAGGGACCAATCTGTGGTAGTGTCTTGCTCTCCTAGAGTTAAAACACACACTCCTCCCCGACCCAAGAAGTCTAACAGTAACATTATTAATAACAATACTAATAAATAGTCACAGGTTACAAGAGTCCTGTAATATAGAAGCAGAGGTTGTGGGATGCAGCAGGCACACACCCATCACTCACTTGTCCATTTGTTTCTTAAAAGGTACAAAAATGAATCTTCTTTCAAGTATTAAAAAAATAAGTTAATTGACATAAAAGGGTCAAGGTGACTGAGGACCCAGGCAGGTCTTAAGCTTCATTTCTGACATGCAAAAATGAAAAAGAGAGGGGAAAAACAACGAACACGGAAAAGTCTCAACAACATTTCATCCAGAGGTGGCTCCCTCTCTGGGTTTAAAAGCCAGGGAATGCCGTTTGACGATCCCCTTCCCCCCTCAAAACACTTACCATTGTCCCACAAAGTCAATATTTTCCAGTGTCAAAATGGTCGCAACAAAAAACAAACCAGAGAAACTTATTGGCCTTTGAACAGTGGCCATGAAGACACAAGACCAGCAGTAGCTCTCTGTCCAGTGTGTAGCCAAGTGGGTGAGAATTCCCCACTCTTTTTCTACTCTTCTTCTCATAAGCATAACTCTGGAGAGTACGATAGAGAGAGTGAGCGTGTCTCCTCTGAGGCCCTTGTCTCCGCAAAAGACAGGATGGACAGAAGAGGTTTCAAACAAACACACCACCAATGTTCTCTCTTTCCAGTGTTCCTTCACATCCATACATTATGTTCGCCTCAGGTTTGTTTCTTTGGTGGGGAGGAATAATAAAACAGAAGGTGCTGCTCTGGGTTTTGGGAGCTCTCCTTTAGCTGGTTAACTCCCAAAAGGACTGCTACAGGCTGCTGTGGTTTTCAGGAGAGGGTAGCCATTTCTCCCCCTCTTATTAAAAAAATGCTAATAGTGAAAAAGGGAGAGAGATCAGACTGCAGCAAATCCAGTTTGGTTAAGGGTTTTTTCCCATGAAAAGGTAATAAATCCCTCCACAAAAAGTTTACCCTTTTCCCTCATATCACAAATCCTAATGGCCCCTTGTACAGGACCCCAAGGAGACTGTGCAATCTCAGGCCATCGTCTTCAGCTTGGTTTGCAGACGTTGTGCAGGACCCAAGCCTCTAGAACCAAATCCACTTATCAAAAGGCTTCTGGGTGCTTCAAACTGAATTCCTGCATGCTGCAGAACCCCTAACAAGGTTTCTCCCTCAAGATCTCTCGATCCAGGTAGTTCTGGCAAACTCAGCATAGGCCAACTGGATAGCACAGACCAGCAAAGGTGAGTATGTTAGCTCAGGACCAGTTCAAGCTAGAGCCCTTGGACAGCATAACAGCTTCCAGGTCCTTGTCCTCCTCTTTTTCTCGAAGCCGCTGCTCCTCAAGGAGGGCCACCAGAGAGTCTCTCTGCTCCACGACTTCTAGCATCTCATTCAGGACCCTCTTCTCTTCTGATAGCTCCTCATCTGTTTTCAGGTGATCTGGAGAAAGAAATCAAAAATGTCAAAGGATCCCGGACTGGAAACAAATACATGAACGTACTCCATGGATTGCCGGTTCTCTTCACCCTTACCTTCCACTGCCATCCTCTCCCGAAGTTCCTGCTGTAACCGGCTCTGCCTGTCTTCCAGCTCTAATTCTCGAGCACTGAAAGGAGAAACAAGGCAAGAATGAACTTAGGGCATGTGCTGGGCTGGCAAGAAGCCACCACACAGATTGCCACTTAAGCAAATTAAAATATTCTGGTGTTTACTCTCCTCCCACCATACTGTATTTACCTTCCCAGACCCCCTTTCAGCACTGTTCTGACTTCTTTTGGAACAACACTGGAGATGTGTAGCCATTTCTTTCCTGATTAAAATGTAATCGTAATGCTTCCACAGCACCATTCTTCAACGGGAGTGGGCAGATGGAGAAAGATGAAGATTGTGGAGAAAGATTCTCTTTTTCACGTCTGGGCAGCAACCAGCCCAGCTGCTTTCTTAGACTGATCTTATTCACAGTGTTACCAGCTAGATTTCACATCCAAGACAGAGACAGCGTGAAGGAGCAGATGCATCTGCAGTCGTTGTTCAAGCCACATTTTACCTCTGTGCAAGTCTCCCTCCTGCTATATCCCACTCTGAAGAAAAAGTTACCTGCCAAGTAATGGACGACTGAGGGCATTGCCTCCTCAGATTCCAATCTGAGCAGCATTTTGGGGCTTCTCTGGTAGTAGCATCCCAGAGCACACTGAGCTTTTGAAACACCAAAGTCAAGTCTTGCTTGCTCAGAAACTTGTTTCAGTAGCATGCAGCGCACTTTGGTGCATAAGCACTACGGAAGTCCCTGGTGTTCCTAAGCTGGAGAAGAGCTGTAGCATCTGGACCCAGTTGGAAGGCTATGGGGTCCCAGTGGAAACAGAGAAGTGAGGACTACAGGACCCATTTAAAAAAGGAACAGGAACACAGAGAGCTTGGCTGCATTCAAAAAAGGACCTTGGACCAGCAAGAGAACTGGTTGCCCAGTCATTCCCTGAAGACCACTTGCCACTAAAACTACGGATGAAAGATTGAAGCTGAACCTGCAAGCAAGGGATGCTTTGTACGGAAAGAGCCTGAGAGGACAGCGGGAGGGCTCAAACCTTTGGTTAACATTCACACTTAGGACTTTTCCAAACCTATTGTGTTTCCACTCATCACAAGTTGTTTTTGTACTAGAGACTCTTCCAAAATGTACCTTTATTAACTTACTGGCTGGGAACTGCATTCTATCCAAGAGGCTTCTGAACACTTATTACTGGCCTCTTACCATCACAGCCACGACAGTGCTGCAAGGAGGCCCTGCCAGTACTATCTGTGAGTAATCTCATCTTTGAAGCTGTGCTACCCCATGCAGAAAGCCTCTGCTCACTCACAATATCATCAGCTCAGACTCGTAGCGCACCAAAGCGTTCTTCTCCTGCACCAGCTTGAACCACTCCTGCATCAGCTTTGGATCATCCTTCTTCCCCATGCCTGCCAAGAGAGAAACCTTGTAAGTTTTCAGGATGATGCCCTGCCATTCCCACGAGCCCAACAGCCAGGAACAAAAATGGGGGCAAAATGTGCAAAGAAAGCCGAGCAAGATGCTGCCAGAGCACTCCCAAGCCGGGTCCGTTTAGTTTGTCTATGGTACACAGAAAGAGGAGGGCACAGAACTGTAGGTGTCACCTCCGAAAGGATTCTCTCCTCCTTGGATCAACACATTCTGAATCCGTTTTTGCCATTGCTCCTCCCCCTCTCTTCTCATTATGGTAAACCCATAATTTAGAGGCTCATTTCTATTTAGGCTTCCCTAAATGAACTTGAACTTTAACAACTTTTTTGCACCCCTCCATGTTAACGCCTTTAATGTATGATGACTGGAACCTCTCCCCACCCCACAAAAAACCCCCTCTGTACCCCTAATGTTATACCCTCCTGTCCTTCAGTCACATCAACTGAATCAGTTCTTTTACTGGTTAAGAGTGGCCCCTTGCCTACCTCTATTGAAACCTGCCTTTTCACTGACTTATTCGTTGAAGAATTCTCCTCTCCTGTGGTTCCTTCCTGCTGCATCACCACTCTCTTTGGTGAGCCTTCTCCTATTAACAGCAGTTCACTGCATCCTACAAGTACGTTATTCCTAGATTGCTCATCAGCATTAGAACTACACACACAGAAACCCATGCTACATTTGCTAATACAAAAGGGAGAGAGCGAGAACACACTTCAGAACTCACTTTTTAAAATTTCATTTTATTTTTTTTTAAAAGAAACAACCCTGCCTCCTCATCTCATAACCCACAGGCAAGGCTCCAATTGTGTCAAATGTATTGCAGATTAAATTGCTACACTATGTTCTCTAGAACTTTCTGCAGTGATTTGAGATATGCCTCAGACCCAAGAACACACCATAGAAGCTATTCCAAGGTAACTCCTATTTTGGGCCCCTTGATCCTGCAATGAGCTACATGCAGGGGGACCTCTCTGACCTCTCACTGGGCATCTGCCTGCGTGCATGGAGTTTGTTGCAAGAGGGGAGCCTCCAAACTGAGCTCAAAGGTGCAGATATTTGAGCAGAGCACCTGTTGGTGTTTATGATGCAGGCCTCTACCAGCTGCATGACTGAAATTTATCTTCTCTCACGCTCCATAGACTAACAAGGTTTCCTAGTTTAACTGACATCTCTGCCTAGTTATACATTATGGACACTTGGCATCTATATTAGAAGCAGCTTCTCTTTTAAGTACAGTCTTATGGAGACCAGAAACAACCAAACAGAAGGTTTGCTATTTAAATTCCAAATACTGAGAAAGCTGGAAATATGAATGTACTGATCATTGGAGTGGCACATATCAGTGCCCTGCCTCCATCCCTAGCTCCAACCAGTCCTTACAGTTAGGTCACGTGGGAGATCCAGTACCTCCTGTTAAGCAGCAGCTTTTCTGCTTAGAAATACCTGCTACTGAAATACAGAAATAGTAAATGTTTAGGGGATACTGCCCCCTGGTCCCCCATAACAGATTCTGGCTCTCTGGATTTTATACCAGTCTGTTGCTCAGTTCCAAGCATTCTTTTCTGAACCTCTCTGCACAATATGCCCAGGTGGCCATGGGAGGGGGGAGCTTAGACATGCAGATGTCCAGTGCAGTGGTGCCATGAAAGCACTGGGAAGTCTCCCCACCCTTTCCAGTGCCAGGATGTAAAATAAATGCCTCTAAGAAACAGTCAAATACACCTTGCTACTGACCCATGATTGTATGTATTTATGTATTTGTTTTTAACAGCCAATGAGCAGAAGGATGTGGGAGGGGTGGGGAGGAAGGGTGGACAATCGATATGAGAGCACCATGGAAAGCAGAGTAAGTGGTTAGCAAAGTTATGCTGTGATCACATTCCACCCCCTACCCCATGCCTTGGCAATGGAAACTCTACTATGGCAAACTCCATCTGGGACAAATTCAAGAATGCACTCAGCAAGACATGGATCACAGAAGACCAGTCTGATTTAGGTTGGTTGGTTTTTTAAAGCTCAGGGATGTTTTGCAAACCGGTCTTTGTAAGGACACAGTATTCCTTTAATCCATCCATACAAATAAAACAGTTGTTTATGGAAGGAGATTCTCTTCCCTCATCCCCTGCCCCATCTCCCAGACACCTGTGACAAATAGAGAAATCAAATACACCAAATGAAAACAGGAGCTTTAGAGTATGATACTGCTGCTGCTGCCACTGCAAATTAATGCCCCAGTGACCTTGAGACTACCCCTTCCCCCAGTTAAAAACAGAAAAAGGGATACTGTACCTTTAAAAATGGCACACTCATACAAGCTTGTTACAGAGGTTGATACTGAGACTGAGGGAAGGGGACAGGAAGGAGTTTGGATATATAGATATTTTATGTCACCAGCCAACTAGTGCTGCTATGAAAATCCAGCTGGGGTGGAGGGGGATAGAGGTTGTGTGAGGTTACATTACCTTCACGGGCACAGCAAGGGCAGAAGGAGAGAGGTCTACGGCGTGATGTCCCGGCATTGGGCTCAACTTCAGTAAGACCAAATGAGGAAGGGGGAGGAGAGGAGGAGGAGGAGGGAGAAAGGGGTGAAATAAAAGACAAGCAGAGGACAAAAGCGTAAGAGTGAGAAAGAAAGGAAACAACAAGAAGAAAAGAAAAAATACAAGAAATGGAGAAGCAGAAACGAGGGAAACAATCTACAGATGAGTAAGGTCCCTCATCAGCACAGATAACAGACAGGAGCAGACTGAGGCAGTGGGAGAAGCGGTTACTGAGCTGTACAGTTACAGGGAGGAAGATTACTCTTGAGTTTTTCTTGTTCATTGTGGGTTTTCAGTTGCAGAGGCTTCACTCTAACACCATGTTGAGTGTATGAGATACCAGGACAGTAGGTGAGGACGGGTGAATAATTATCTCTTGCTGATAAACTCAGCATTTAAAATAAGACCTAAAAGGTCTCCATTGCCTGTATGGGTCTGAAACTTGGGGCCCTGAGCCCTGCCACCCGAGGCTGAATGTGACGCCAGAGCAATGTAGCTTCATGGGGGCCTCTGTGGCCTCACGCAATTGCCCTAACACCAGGCCTGGCTTTTATACACAGAAAAGCCGTTATTGTGGCACAGGTGGGCTGTGAAGTTTTTACAGCATGTTGGGGTGTTGAGGGGAAACTGGGAAAGAAAAAGGTTGAGAATCTCTGAACTAGATGGTCATCCAGGGAGGAGGAGAGGGGGAGGAGCAGCAACATGAAATTGAACCCACTTTTAAGACACAGCATGTCCACCAATAATTAACATTTCTAACAGTATCTCAGGAGAACACATGCACCAAGAAGTGCCTGAATATCAAAGCTGGAGGCTTAAGATACCTAAAATATATATAGAGAGATATACCTATCTCATAGAACTGGAAGGGACCCTGAAAGGTCATCAAGTCCAGCATCCTGCCTTCACTAGCAGGACCAAGTACTGATTTTGCCCTAGATCCTCAAGTGGCCCCCTCAAGGACTGAACTCACAATGCTGGGTTTAGCAGGCCAATGCTCAAACCATTGAGCTATCCCTTCCCCTGTGTAGTTAAAAAGGAAGGAATGCCTGTGTCAGGGAAAGGCAGTAACTCAACAGCAATTATATGAGTTATGAGAATTCATAACTCACAGAATTCAAAATAACTCAGCATATATGACAGTGAGGCAGCTCTTACAATAGAGACCTACACTATTGGTGAACAGGGAGGGCATTAGAAGGGACCATCACAGAACTAGTGCAGCACATATAGGACACACTCGAGGTGGGGGGGAAAGCACATCAGCTTGCAAAATCATGTGACTGAGCAGCACAGCTCTTTCTGACAGGACGAATCTTTTGCACGGGGAGTAGGAAGGGAGAACATTAGGAGAGATTCCACAGTCAGGAATGTGATAGTTACAGCTTGAGCCTCATGTCACTTCCATTTCATAAACCCTCTTTTCAGTTCATGTAGAATTTTTTTTTTTAAAAAAAATCCATTTATACTGACATTTCTTACTGTGTGTGTGTGTGTGTGTGTGCGCGCGCGCGCGCGTGTGTGTGTGTGCGCGTGAAAACTCACCCCCAGCTCTGTTTAAATCTTTCAAAGATGGTGGCTGAGGAATTCTTGATTTGTCTTGTTAATGGAAACTTTAGCTTGGAAATAAAACTCTGGAAATGTATGTAAAAGATAGTGTCCTGAGTATACACCATCTGAACATCCCATCTCTTCATTGAAACCCTGCTTCTTCTGTGAGGAACATGAACTATAACGCACATCAAGATATCATTATCACCACTTCCATCTCTTGCTGTAAAAATATTCTGAGTGTCTTCTTGCTTGATCTGTTTTTTAGACTGTGAGCTCCTTGGGAACAAAGACTTTTCTGTGTGTCTAAGAGCACTGAGCGAAGTGTGCCCAAGCAGAACTTTCAGAAACATGCACCAAACTCTGCTGCTACAAATGTTCAAAGTTGCAGATGCTGGAAAGATTACGTGTCACTTACATTTGAATATACAATCATTCTAAGAAGGACAAGTAGTTCCAGAAAAAGCAGCTGTAGACTGCACAGGCTCTTATTTGTCACACAAGAATTGAGCAGGCCCCGCATGCTATGTGGTCTGACTGGCAGACCATGGAAGCATGGCTGTAAGCTAGTAAATGCAGTTATCACTGTAACACCAATGAGTGAGGTACCAGGTATAAACCCATCTCTGCTGCATAATGCATCCCACAGGGAAGACTATATTGGTGCTACTATTCTGTAACTACAGCATGGAAGCTCTTCTTGCAGTTCTGGCTGAACTTTTTTCTTGCTCCTAACCTCTTCTTTGCAAATACCTATAAGCCCCTCAGCCGTTCCCCAAGCAACGCATGTTGACAATCAAGTTATGAAGGCTTCGGGTCCCCATAACTATAACTCTAGCCCATTAAATGAATATTAATACTGCTCTGCCAGTAAGACAATGTACATAATGTGAATTACGCACTGCAGAGTTTTGTTTAATTGCATTCTTTTCTATTACACCAGATAAAACCATGTAGCATGTCATGTCAATGCATACAAGTTATGTGCTCATACATACCAGAGCAGAGATAAAGTTGTTCTGGAAAATTTAACTCAGGCCTGGTCTACACTACATGTTTAAACCGATTTTAGCAGCGTTAAACCAATTTAACGCTGCACCCGTCCACACAACGAGGCCCTTTATATCGATATAAAGGGCTCTTTAAACTGATTTTTGTACTCCTCCTCGACGAGAGGAGTAGCGCTGAAATCAGTATTACCATATCAGATTAGGGTTAGTGTGGCCGCAACGGCGGTATTGCCGTCCCCTGCACCATTGGACTGCTCTGTGCCTACCGATGCAGTGGTGTCAGTAGACAGGGCGCGAACTTTGAAATTTCATTATCCTGTTTGCCAGCGTGGCTCTGATCACATCGGGGCAATGCATGTCCCAAATCCAAAAAGAGCTGCCAGATGTGACCATGTGGAGAGTAACTGAGCCTGACCCGAGATGTATGGAACAAATCTTGTTCTATTCAGAGCTCGTGGATGCAAAGATTTTAAATAAAATCCCAGGCTATGATTACAGCCAGTCTGGGAGACAAGCGTTACCAGAAAGCCGGGGGGAGGGACGGGGGCCCAGCTATCTCACAGTCCCCAGCTCTACGTATTTGCCTATTCTTGGCTGATGCTCCAATGCACCAGTCGAAACACATCGTCGGGGATCCAAGGAATATGCTCGTTATTTACCCTCCCCACCACCCCGTGAAGAGGGTCGTTTCTTGACTGATTTCAGTTGTCACCGTATGTCTACTGCTGCTGCTTGGTAGATTACGTGCAGACCGAGCAAGTAAACAGCAGCAATCTCTCCCATTCCCTTTCCCGGCACAGTACCGTACAATAAGGACTTGACCTTATCCCCCCGGCTCCTCAGGTGAGGTCACCGGGGCGCCTGAGTAAAATAGGCTGACTCCATTTTAATAGATTAAAAAAAATCTAAGGACATGAAGGCTGGTACCATCTTCATCAAGCACGGGCTGAGTCTCCATCACCCCCCCCTTCATGGTAAAGAAAAGATCGGACGCCTGAACTATCATAGCAGCGGATGCTGGGCTCCTCTCCCCCGCACCGTTAATGTCCGGCCTGGACTATGCATAGCACTGAGGTCTCCTCTCCCGTCATTTTATCTCACTAACAAGTCAGTGTTCTTATTTCCTGAATTCTTTATTACTCATCACTACAATATTGGGGGACACTGCAATGAGCCCAGGAGGGTGGGGGGAGCAGGAACAACGGGGGGGTTGTTGGCAGGCAACCCCTAAATGAGTCATGTAGCTCTCATTTCTTGCGGTTGTCGGACACAGAGAGCCTGGTGGTCTATGTGCACATGTGGTTCTGTAGTTACACTGTCACATATTCTAGCAGACTGACCTATTTTTAGTTACATAAAATGAGGAATTGAACTCGGGAGTCATGCCCTATTTTGTCTTTGCGCCCGTGCTTGACCAGTCAGGGGCACTCTGACTAGAGCAAAGTGGGACAAATGACGGATTAACTGTCAGCTTCATCGCCAATATTACAATGGATGGCAGACAGTACAGACAACTTGATAACCGTCCTGCTGTCTTGCAAAGGCAATGATGAATGCTGAGCTGATGTAGCCTGCATGACAGCAGTACCGCAATCCGTAATGCAACATCTCGATGTATGACAAGTACGTTGATCGTAAAAATGAAAGCTGGGTAGGGCTCCAATGCGTTGCGTGCTTATGGCATCTTGCCAGGCAATCAGGGAAAAAGGGCGCGAGAATTGATTGTCTGCTTTCTTCTCACGGAGAGAAATGAGTGGCGACGATGTTACGCAGAATTACCCTACACTGTTTTGCAGCCCATCATGACATTTGCGGTCGCAACCCCAAATTCCATGGGCTGGGGAGAAGCGGGGAACTATGGGATAGCTACGGGATAGCGTACCCACAAGTTGCATTACGCTCCATAAATCGATCGCTAGCCTCGGACCATGGACGCACACCACCGAATTAATGTGCTTCGTGTGGCCGCGTGCACTCGACTTTATACAATCTGTTCTACAAAACTAGTTTATGTAAAATCGGAATAATCCCGTAGTGTAGACATACCCTCAATCTCCTAACTTCTGTACAACCAAAACCTTTGTTTTCAAAAGGTGACGAGCAATCCTTTTTAAAAAATGGAATACGGATAGCTTTATATGCTGAACACCCCAAATAGCAAAGGACAGAGTAAAATGCAATCCTTTCTGAGTTGAAAACTTACCTTTTTTATCACGTTAGCTGTTACACTACAGCATGTGCCATGATCTGAAGTCACAGCTATCATGGAACCCAGCTTATTGGTCTCCAGACACGTACTACTGTTTTAGTATAAAATCATTAAAATGTAGGGCTGGAAGAGACCTCAAGAAGTCATCAAGTCCAGCCCCTTGCGCTAAGGCAGGACCAAGTAAACCTAGACCATCCACGACAAGTGTTTGTCCAACCTATTCTTAAAAACCCCTAATGAAGGGATTCCACAACCTCCATTGGAAGTTTATATCTAACCTAAGTCTCCTTTGTTGCAGATTAAGCCATTGCCTCTTGTCCTACCTTCAGTGGACGTGGAGAGCAACTAACCACTGACTTCTTTATAACAGCCCTTAACACATTTGAAGACTTATCAGGTCACCCTTCAGTCTTCTTTTCTCAAGATTAAACATGGCCAGTTTTTTTAAACTTTCATCTTAGATCAGGTTTAATACACCTTTTATCATTTTTGTTGCTCTTGTCTGGAATCTCTCCAATTTGTCCATATCTTTCCTAAAGTGTGACACCCAGAATTGGACTCAGTACTCCAGGTGAGGCTCACCAGTGCAAAGTAAAGCAGGACAATTACCTCCTGTGTCTTACATACAACACTCATGTTCTAGGGTGTATAACAATATTAGCCTTTTTGCAACTGTATCACATTGTTGATTCATGTTTAATTTGTGATCTAGTATAAAGCCCAGATTCTTTTCAGCAGTGCTATCATCTACCCAGTTATTACCCATTTTGTAGCTGTGCACTTGATTTTCCCTTCCCACGCTAAGTACTTTGCACTTGTCTTTATTAAATTTCACTTGATTTCTGACCAATTCTCCAATTTGTCAAGGTCATTTTGAATTATAATCCTGCCCCCCAAAGTGCTTGCAACCGCTCCCAGTTTGGTGTCATCTGCAAATTTGATAAACATATTCTCCACTCCATTATCCAAGTCCTTACTGAAAATATTGAATAGTACCAGACTCAGAACTGACAAACCCATGGCGGCTATTCCTTATAACGCTATTATCCTCTAGGTGCTTACAAACTAATTGTTTAATAATTTATTCCAATATCTTTCCAGGTTTTGAAGTTTGGCTGACTGGTCTACAATTCCCCGAGACCTCTTTGTTCCCCTTTTTAAAGATAGGTAGTATGTATACCCTTCTCCATTCCTCTGGGACTTCACCCATCCTTCAGAAGTTCTCAAAGAAATTTGCTAATGGTTCCAAAATTGCTTCAACTAGTTTGTTAAGTACCACAGGATGAATTTCATCGGATCCTGCCGACTTGAATCGATCAAATTTATCTAAATATTCTTTAACTTGTTTTCCCCCTATTTTAGCTTGTGTTCCTTCCTCCTTATTGTTCATATTAATTGTATTGAGTATCTTGTCACCATTAACCTTTTTAGTGAAGACTGAGGCAAAATAGACATTAAACATCTCAGCCTTCTTGCTGTCATCAGGTATTTGCTCTCTTTTGCCATTAAGTAGAGGACTTACACTTTCCTTCAGCTTTCTACTGCTCCTAATGTATTTCAAGAACCTCTTCTTATTGCCTTTTATGTCCCTTACTAGGTGTAACTAATTTTGTACTTACCCTTTTTGATTTTGTTCCTACAAGCTTGTGCTATTCCTTTGTACTTCTCTTTAGCAATTCATCCATGTTTCCACTTTTGTAGTATTCCTTTTTGATTTTCAGGTCATTAGTAAGCTCCTGATCAGGGCCGGTGCTTGCATTTAGGCGGCTTAGGCAATCGCCTAGGGCGCCAGCATTATTGGGGGGCAGCATTTTGCCGGAGGGGGTGGCAGGTAGCTCCGGTGGACCTGCTGCAGTTGTGTCTGCGGATGGTCCGCTGGTCCCGCATGGCTGTGGCAGCTCCACCGGAGCCACGGACCAATGGACCTTCCGCAGAAATGGCTGCGGTAGCTCCACCAGAGCTGCGGGAACGGCGCACGGGGCAGCGAAATGGCCATGCACCTAGGGCGCGAGAAACCCTAGCGCCGCTCCTGCTCCTGATGGAGCCATATTGGCCTCTTATTTATAATGTTCCTATCTTTCCTTCACATTGGGATAGTTTGTAGTTGTACCTTTAAAACCATTTCCTTAAGAAACTGCCTGCTCTACTTAACTATTTCCCTTAGATATTTTTTCCCATGGAACCATTTCTCTGAGTTTGTCATACTTTTGTTTTTGTTTTTGTTTTTTAAAGTCCATTGTCCTTATTCTGGTGCTCTCACTCCTTCCTTTCCTTAGAATAAGGAAATCTCTCATTTCATGATCACTTTCACCCAAATTGCCTTTCACCTTTAGATTCGCTCCAATTTCTCCCTCTTGGTCAGAATCAAGTCTCAAACTGCTGTCCCCCTTGTTACTTCCTTCACTTTCTGAAATAGATACAATTCCCCAAACACTCCAAGAATTTATTGAAAATGTGGTGTTTCCAACAGATGGCTAAGTAGTTCAAGTCCCCCATTACTACAGGTCTTGTGCTCTGGATATTTCTGTTATTTGTTCTAGAAATGCCTCATACACCTTCCTGATTTGATGCTCTACAGTAGACCACAAACATGACAAGTTATTTTATATATATTTTTTCTGGAGCTGTTAATATGTTCTCAAAAACATCAACATGGCATTGTTGTGAAAACAGTGGCGTTCACCTGGCTACTAGAGCACTGGTGAAAGTGTTTGTTTTAGTGCACACACTAATCCCAGTGGTTGGATGGTGCACATACTGCTCCTGTCACGAACAATAATGTGTGCTGTTTCCACTGCACTGTGATTTATGAGATTTATAAAACCCTCCTCCTCTTCTCCCAATACCTGCTCCACTGTTAGAGCCAGTTGTATTCCCTGCCTCACTCTTCCTTATCAACACCCTTTCCCTCTGCCAACCGAGGCCCTGGCCTGGTCATTTTTCCCAGGTCTCTCCCTGCTTCCCACATGCCAGACCCCACTGCACCCAAGCTCCACCACTGCTTCCATAGCCCCCTTACCCTCTTACAGTCTAGCTTTACTGCTTTTCTCAATTCTTGTCTCGTGACAGAACCACTGTCTCACCCTTGCAGCTTTTTGCAGTAACCACCTCATAACAGAATTCTTATTTTTCCCAGTGACCCCCCCACTCTTCCTCACCATCAGAAACACCTCCACACCAGACCGCACAATGCTTCTCTAGCATCCAAATTCTTTGCCAAAAGCCCTGCGACCTAATCCCACTGCATCCGCATCATAACCCCCCCGCCACCTTCCTAGCCTCTGCTTCTCCATGTGCTAGTGTCTTCAACTGGAAGCACTACTTCTTCTCAGAGAGTCCCCTCGCCTGCAGTGATCTACTACTCTGGCTTTACTGCCTATACTAATGCTTCTTCCTCCAGTAGAACTTCCTCTGTTCCCAGTCATAAGGAATGACTTGGAAAGGGTTCCAGACTTTTTTATTTGTAACATATAAACAAGATGTTGCCATTGTATTACACAGTTACAGGATTTTGGGCAAAGCTACACAGTATTGCAGTGTACTGAATGACTGTCCTGCCTTACACTGATCTGCATAGCATACTGTACTGCAGTGAATTACTACTGTAACATTTATAAGGCACCCAACATCATGGTATTGTATTGTGCATATCACTGTATGATGCTGTGCTCTATTAATGCACTATACAACCCCAAACTGCTCATTTTACTGCATTATAGGCTATACCATCCTATTCAGTACAGTACAACGTCTTCACTCTCCTCCTATCTGTATGGACTCCCCATTTTTAGTGATTCCTGTAGTGGAGTGAGTGATTGCACATAGATTTTACCATGTTATCATTAAATGGGGATTGTTTAGTTAAACAAGTTAAATCTATGCTAGTTCATGGAGCGAGGGAATTGAACTTTTTACAGATGATCATGGACCCAAATACATTCCCATGTCATCCACATTCACTACCCTTGCTGGTGGATCCCTTTAAGAAAAGCCCTGTAGCTCTTTTATAAGAAGATAATCAGGAACAATTTCATGTGACAAATAGAAAAACTTCTCTCTTTAGCAAGATCATTCTTTCAGCCGGCCCACTTACCATCATATTTCACATTTAAATTCCACAAAAGCTCCGTTTTTAAAAGATGGGGTTCTTTATTTAAGGCTCTGACTTGACAGGTTTGTGCTTGGGCAGAGATTGGGTTCTGGGCAAGCACAGATAAAGCCTAACCATACAAAATAAGCAGTTTACAAAATAGCGATGAAGCCTTGGTCCCCATCTATCCTGCCCTGCCCTTGTCACTTCTCCTTGCACCTCACCTCCATTTCAGCCTTGCTGCTTCTCCCAGGACTTTTCACCTCTCCTCGCCACATATAATGGGGCTCTCTTAACAGTGTTTTGCATGGCTAGGTCTTATCTATCTTAGCGAGGGAAACCACCACCTCTTTATACTAAAACACAATCCTTGCTAGAAAGGAGTTAAAACGATTTCCCAGGCCTGCATCATGAGGGCCAAAAGGACCAGTACACTAGGTAGATGAATGTAAAAAAAATCTGTTCTTTAAAACATTTAAAATTTTATATTAATTTCATGCTGGTTAAAAGCCCTAGACTGGCAGGTCTGGAGACCCAACTCCTCTGTCCACAGCAAGGGTACAGTGTGGGTAGCTGCAATGCAACCCTCCCCAGATTGTCCTGCTAATGTGGCTCAGTCCTGGCCTACAGGAGGCTAGGGATGAGACGGGAACTTGGTTTCCATGACCATTCTTTAGTCTCTCCATTGATACCACCAGTAAGGGTGTTAACTGTGGCAGCAGTCTGTACTTTGTGTTAGGAACTGGACTGAGAATCCTCAATTTTGTTTCACATATGCCACCAAACAGCCAGCAGATGGCAATGGCTTTTGGTCACTATGGAGCCTGGCCAGACTGAATCGGAAAAATCAATGCTCTAAAACTGTCTGCACATGGTGGCTCTGTAATGAGTTACATGTGTCAACTGACTCTCACCTTGGCAGGTACAAAACTGTGTTGAAGGAATTACCCTCACCAAATCGTTCTTTCAGGGGTAGGAGAATCTGCATCCAACTGTTCTCTGTTACTGATATCCGTGAAAAACCTTAGATATCAAAACTAGGAGTTGGACTAAGAACACCTCTGCTCTTAAACCTCTTATAGGAAAAGGAACAATTTTAGAGTTATCAAAATACATTTTCCTCTCTGTTACATGCAACTCAGAAGAGTTCTTGAGGATTTTTTTGTAGCTCAATTCATCTAAAAACTCCCTGAATCCATCGACCACATATTTTTTCTCTCTCTGTTTAACAACTTAACCCTAGTCTACTGCCCCAGGTAATGCACTGTTGGAAGGACAACACCCCAGATTGGTTTCCTCCTTTCTCTGCTGTGAGATGCTGTTTCATAAATGCAAAGGAAGCACCAGGCATGACCAGGCAGGAAGAAAGTACAGTGGAAAAGCTGAAGGTGGCAGTAGGATTTCTAAATTAAACCCCACCATCAGCCTCAGGAAGTCTCCTCTGCATGAGGACTACGGGATGACAGCTGAGCTGATTTCCCTGAGAAGAGCTGAGCACCTACAACTCCCATTGATTTCAAATGGATGCACCTCAAGCCAAGTGGGATCAGGTTCTCTAGGAGGTGCTGCCGAGAGCAAGGCTTTAGATTTGCGCATTGCTGGCTAACCATAGTGGTTTGACAGTAAGCACACAGCAGTGCTGGTCAGAAGAGTCAGATCAGAGGCTAACTCTCAGGGTCTTGTACGTTGCTGTGGTGACAGTTGCCCTCACCAATTCAGGAAAGAGGAAGTGAATGATACTTTTAATCTTCTTATGCCACCCACCAAAACTTCCTTTTAGCAGCCAGAGTAAGAACATAAGAGAGGCCATACTGGGTCAGACCAAAGGTCCACCTAGCCCAGTATCCTGTCTTCTGACAGTGGCCAATGCCAGGTGCCCCAGAGGGAATGAACAGAACAGGTAATCATCAAGTGATCCATCCTCTGTCGCCCATTCCCAGCTTCTGGCAAATACTGAAGTCTGAGATAAAACCAAAACCACATCTGACTTAGACCAATAAAAAATCGTTTGTCCTTTGAACTTAGGGCAGGAAAAATTCATGGGAGGGAGCCTCTTTCTTTCATTCCTCTGAAGTCCTTCCCCCCTCTTGGAGGCTTAAGGTTGCCAACTACGTGACACGGGACCACCCCAATTCCAACTGGTTTGAGCCATGCCCTGTAAGATTAACTTTTGCAGGTCTTTAAAGGGACACTGTCAACTTGAATGGAATAAAAAAAAAAATCAAGGTTCTGGTGTAGCATGCTTTAAACAGGATATATAGAATTAAACAAATATTAGTTTTTTTTCTATGCTTCCCTCCTGGCTGATCTTTATAAGAATCTTTTCTTTAATTACATGATCTCATATTTGTACACTGCCTCATTCAGTGCCCAGGATAGAATGGCTCTGAGGATGAATCAGGGTGTATTGTAAAGGAGATTTTGTCTATAGGGCCCTGCCTCATTTGTTGCAGGAGTTGGAAGGTGTGTAGTGAATGAAGCAGAGGACTGCAAGAAGAAAAAGGATGGTCTCATGGTTACGGAGGTGAATGCTGCCTTGGAGAATTGGATTCTATACTTGCCTCCGCCACAGAGTTCCATCTGATGCTGGGAAAGTCAGATAAACCAAACTTTTCACAGATGGTCACTAATATTAGCTTCCTCATTTTCTGGGTACCCAACCTGAGACTCTGTGGTCTGATTTGCAGAAGTGCTGAGTGCTCCCAGCTGCAGCTGATGTTAATGAGAGCCCTGGTTTGAACATATGAAGTGCTATATGACGCAAAGTATTCTGAAAAAAAAAAAAAATAAAAATAAAAAATCAAATCCTAGGTGTCTCATACTGGTCACACAAAATTAGTGGAAACTTTTGACTTTAATTCTCTGTACCTCAGCTTCCCATCTGTAAAAAGGAGATAATAATACCTCCTCTCACAGCAGTGCAGTGAATGTGAATTCACTAGTGTTTGTGAAGACACTCAGATACTATAGTGATGAGTGGCACAGAGTGGGGTTTGAATGATGTGCAATAAATAAGGCCAGGGGGCCACACACTGAACACTGAGGAAAAAATAAAATATTGAATAGCTGCTCTTTAAGGGAGCACCATCCATCGTGCACTGAATGAGGCAGGGATCCTGTGGGAAAAAGCATATGACATCATGTAATTAAAGACTGTATCATAAAGCATATGCACAAGAAACAAATTAAGGTTGCCTGAGTAATCTTCATTCTGGCATTTCTTAACTTTTAAGTGCTTGACTTTGCAACCTTAATAATGTTCTTTTAACATTGTTTTTGAGCTGTAATATGATATACACATAAGACTGACTGCCCAGCACTGAAATGCAGCCATCTCTAGCATGAAATGCAGCATCTGTTTAACAGTGTCAATATATAACATTTTAGAATAGGAAGTGAGGAATAAGCCATCTAAATAAAAGTACAGGGGCAATCTAGGGCAATACATATAATTACACAAATTGGAATTCAACCAGGACATCCAGGTTAGCATTGCTATTCTTGTGAAAGTTGCTGTGGAATCTGTAATGACTTACTGTAATGCAACAATCCTGGTATCAAAGAACACAAACACAAATTCATAATGGGCCTTAATTATTCAAGAAGGTTTAGAGACTGACAGTTCAATTTGAGAAATGATTTTTGTACTTTTGATTCTCTTAGTTGGTCAGCATTCTATGGATACGGCAGCTTCTGCAGTCTGGTCTGAGCCTCAGAGACTGGGTCAATTAACTGACACTGACTGCTACTAGAGTCATCTTTAATCCAAATAGGAGTCCTAGCCATTCATAATGTGCTTAGCAGGGGAATAAAGACCCAGTCTGGGAACAGATAGTGTGTGGGCAGGCTGTTGCATCCATATGGAGTCTCAACAACTTCAGTGGCACTCCATATGGGTTCAGCAGTTGGCCCAGGCATGTCAGTTTCAGGACTGAGGCTTAAATTCACCATTAAACTGGAAGAATGAAGGAGATGAGAGATGAGCTTCTTTCATTAACTTCAGCACTGTGCATCCGTTTCTGGCCTAAGTGCTCTGGCAGCCCCCAAAGCAAAACGTAAAACAAATCACAGAGGAAACAAACTGAACTACAAAGCCACATCATCTGGTAGGGTGCACTGACTTAATTTAAAGGGATACTGCCAGGGACTGTACTTTTGGCCCAATTCTAAAGCCTATTTTTAAAACACCTTTCCAAAATCTAATATGAATAGAAATGTCTCAAAATTTTTTTAAAAATAAGTCAATGACCTTTTTTTTAAAATGTAAACATTCCCCTGGAGTGCTGGAAAGCCAAACACAACAGAACTGTGCCAGTGCATGAGCATCACATAAAGCAAAACTGACTATAAACAGAGAATGACAATCCTCAGTCTAGTGTGACTGTCCAAGCTGAGAGAAATTCAAAAGGTCAACGACCATAAATTGTGAAAAGTAAATTAGTTTTTTAGTTTTAATAATTTGAGATTATTTGCAACACAAGGAAGGATTTCATTTTTTAAATGACAGTGTCCCTTTAAATGAATTAAGACTTCTGCTTTTTTTTTTTTTTTTTTTAAGCCATCATTAGATATTTTGAGGGGACTACTGTCTCCAAGGAGGCATTGATTAGGATAAGAAGAAAGGGAAGGTATCATGGAGATAGCATTAGACAGGGATAAGGATCTATTAAGTGTAACTCAGCATCAACCCTTTTACAGCTCCTACTGTATATGCACATAAGGATACGGAGCATAAATTATGCGCATGTCCGGAAAGAGCCTTCCTTCCGAACATTTTCTTAAAAAGTCCCAGTATAAGATAAACTCCAGAGAGACTGATACAGCAAATGAAGCACAGGGCTCCAAGGAAGGCCTGCCACATGAAAATTACCACAGACAATTTGGAAAGCAAGCTGGGGCCAGTAAAAGAAAACGCCTGCATTCCGTCACTTGAAAGTAGGTGGGTATTTTTTGTCCAAAAAGCTAGTGCATCAGGGTGGACTGGAATTATTTCCAGCAGCCAGACAGACAGAGATTACTGTGTGGTGCACTGATGGCCAGGGTGGAAGTCTTGGGGAAAGGCAGGAGGAGGAAATGACAATTAAAACAAAGTTAACTGCTCCTAGAGGGCCTGATCCAAAGCCCCTTGCAGTCAATGGAAAGAGTGCCATTAACTGCAATAAGGCTTTGGATCAGGACCATAATGTGTGTACATGGAAGCCACTCCTTTCCATTCCGGGGAGTTGGTCCTAATGGTCTCCCTACCTACACTGTGGGTGTATACTCTCACTGAGAAATGAGGGCCAGAGAAGACAAGATGAGCCAGCACTTGCGTTGGCTCTACCTACAGAGTGCTAGTTGCTTGGGCTAGATCTACGAAGTCTAGATTTAGTGACTAACGGAACTGCTACAATGAGGGCTAAAATAAAGAAAGGGATTTTAATGGTCAAGGCTGGCAAACTACAGACAAGTAGAATTTACAATCCTAAACTAAAGCCATCTATTAAGGGAGGCAGGCAGTGGCACCCAGGCAAGAAAGGAAAATTGCCGTGTCAGAGGGAGGATTCTAATCCCTACATCCAATAAAAATAGAGTAAATCACTCTAATACATGTTTTTAAGGGTCTTAAATAACATAAAAGAGAATTAATATAATCGGAAGCTTCCATATGGACAGTTGGATGATGCAGAGCAGGTCTCAGGGGAATAGAGATCTGGATTTGTTGTATTTCCTAACCTGCAATACAACAAAGTAAGTCAGAAGAAGTATCCCTTATCCACCAGTAAGTGTTTCTGATCTCTCTACTGGAAGCATTTTGCTCTCTTTAGGACATCAGAACACTCCACTTTCTTTGGAAGAAGAAAGGGGAACCTCAGGAGCAGACTTTTGAGAGCATTGGGTTGATTTATTCCCCCAGACTGGGGGTAGTTCCTAAAGTTCGTTGTTTCTTGTTTTTGATTCCCATTTTTTCCCCCCATTCACTTTATGCTGACTTCTTTATCCTAGTGGAATGTGAAGGGAGAGAATGTTTTTGGGAAGCCAGACAACAAAATGGGCTTCATCACCAACAGGGAAAGTGGCTGAGATTTAGGGGTTAAAAAATTAAATTTAGAAACAGAATTCAGTAGTGTACAATCCTAAAGGAGAAGGATTTTGCTGTTGTGGGAAAAAACCCTCATAAATGGTTTGTGGACTGCGACAGGCTCTCCTCTCTTTGAGCTGGAAAAGGGGTTCTGCTATAGCCAATCAATTATGTGCAAGGTTTATTTCTTCTTGTTGTTTGTGAGCCAAGGTTGGGAGAAAGAGGTGAAGGGAAGGTTGGGGAGGGGTGTCAGCAGGGTTAGTCTCAGTAAGAGGTTCTGCTATACATACCACCCAGGTGCAAGTCGATGAGGTCACTGTAATAAGACTCTCCCCAATAGTCTACAACAAGGAATCGGTGAAGAGAGAGTTATTGGATCAGATATCCACCCCAGCCCCACCAAATCAAAGCAATATACATCAGAGAGAAAGACACACACACACACACGAAAGAGACACACACAAAGTGAGAGAAAGACAAAGAAACAACAAGAAATCATGCAGCTGTATTATACATATACTGGAGGAGATGGGGAGACAGAATGACAATTCCCAGCAGGCAGGCAGGCATTGGGCTTCCAGAGGGAGGGGGCATGAGGGCTGCACAGAGACACTTCACCTTGTTCAGTTTGTAGTAGTTCCTGACACCGACCTGCTTCCTGTTCTTTCTAAGAAAGGAAGAGCTATGCTTGTTGCTTCCAGGCTGAAATATGTGTCCTAAGGAAGAACCATAATTTCTCAGGGAAACTGCAGGAGAGGTGTAAGGATTGATTTCTTGGTGGTGAGGGTGAGACAAGACTGAGTGTACAGCACATGAGTGGAGGGCACTGGGTGCTGGCATAACTGAGAGCTTGTGTGGTTGTACAGGTGTGTGATAATGGACACAGTGTGTATTTGCACACCTCCTAGAGAAGGGCTAGCCAGCCAGTCTGGTATTACACTGTAGTTCTTTGGGCAAGAGGCACATGGGGGCAATTCTTTCTGTTTGGCTGAGTACGCTATTTCCCAAAGCACATGGTTTAGCTCATGAAGACCAGAGACTCTTGGCAAACCTTGGTGATCTGAGAGCTGCAGGCATATTTTCCTTAAATTTTAAAACTGGCTGCCCAAGATCTCTTTAAAGAATGAGAAGAAACATCCAAGGTGACAGAGCCCTCATTACTCTCTTAGTTTAATAATTAGCCAACAGAATGGAAAATAAACACTAGAGACGAAAGCCAAAAATGTGTCCCACCAGACCAATGCCCTTTTTTAAAAACAAAATTTTGATGATATTAATTTATCAGTCCCACACAGAACACCATTTTCCATGGGGCATTTGAGGGAAGTGGAGAATTAAACTTTCTTTGAGACTGAGAGAAAGAGGCAAAGATACAAAAGAGATTCCAGAAGACTGAACTCCTGAACACACCAAACTTTTCACTGGAGATGGAGACCACATTTCAGAATGTTCAAAGATGTCTTTTCTATGCCTTGAATTTAGTCTGTGCAACCACCAATGGGAGAGATTGTTAAAAACAGACAGAGAGACTAATAAGGAAATGAAGTAGCCATGGGGAGGTGGGGGTGGGAGCGGTTATGGACTATGAACTAAGAATACAAAAAATAAATATAGGAATAAATATTCAACTTTCAACATGGTAAGAAATTAACAGTGGGGTGCTCCAAGTTGTGTACTAGAACTGGTGGAGTTTATATATTTATCAGTGATTTTGAAAAGAAGGTGAACAGTGAGGTGGAAACATTTGCAGCTAAAATTATTTGGATTTTAGTCAAAACTAAACTAGATCAAGGAACTTCAAAAGGGACCTAATCAAGTTAGATGATTGGATAACAGTATGATACATGAAATTCAGTGCTGACAGATATCAGATAATGCAAGCTGGAATAAATGATTTGAGAAAAAATCATACACATTGCTGGGTTCTAAATTAATGTAACCTCTCTGGAAGAGAGCTGGACATTATTGTGAACAGTTCAATGAAGATATCTGCTCAGTGGCAGTTGTTAATGCAAACAATGTTAAGATGTATATAGAATGGGTGGAAAATAGAAGTGAAACGATTTTAATGCCATGATATAAACAAATCATAAATTCTCCCCTACAATGCTGGGAGGATTAATGCTGGGGAGACCAGATGGACTATTGGTCTGATCCCATACAGTATTCCTATGTACCTCAGCCCTCTGTGTCAGCCAGGTGTGTAAAAAAAAAAAAAAAAAAAAAGATTTATTTCTCCCACCTTAAGCATGGCCTTAACAGCCTTTAATCATTCTCTGTATAAACTTGGTAAATAGGGAGAGACCATCTTCAGGCAGGGGCGGCTCCAGACACCAGTGCAGCAAGTGCATGCCTAGGGTGGCAAGCTGTGGGGGGCAGCCTGCCGGTTGCTGTGAGGGCGGCTGTCAGGCAGCCTTCAGCAGCATGCCTGCAGGAGGGCCGCTGATCCTGCGGCTTTGTGAGTAATTAGGTGGCGTGTACGCCGAAGGCGCGGGACCGGCAGATCACCCACAGAAATGCTGCCGAATCCATGTGACCAGTGGACTGCCTGCAGGTGCGCCACTGAAGGCTGCCTGACTGTCCTGCTTGGGGCGGCAAAAATCAGAGCCACCCCTGTCTTCAGGTATCATACAAGCACTGTACACATTCATCTCCTTTTGACCCCCTTTGCTTATAGGATTTCACTAAAAGGAAGTGCTAACATGGTTGACCAAGGACAAAAAAGAAGGATTGAAAGCCATAAAGTACAGTGGAGTTTGCAGCGATTTCACACATAGTGATCACTGCTGAGTTGGTATCTGAGGCAATGCAGTGCTCTGCTTCAGGGAAAAGGGTAGGAGACGTATGTAGATTTCCTGGATGATCCACGGATGGAGGAGACAAAAGTTGCTAACACTACTGAGGGAGGGGTAAAGTAAGGATTTTAAAAGGAGGGGAAACACGGTGGCTCCAGTGTGAAGATAAGTAAAATGCCCTCACTGGGCTGGCTGAGGAAGTGGGGGACACAGGTCACATTCTAGCCTGTGTTTCAGCCAGTGGAAGTTGGATTTAGACTTTTTTGGAATAAAGCATTCCCTGTTTATCCTCTGCAAGGCTTGGAAGAGTTCAGGCTGCAGAGTCCCTTATGATGGGCTGAAGCTTCTGTAAACATAACTTGTACAACCTTTTGGTGGAAATGTGGTGCTGTCACGGGCTCAGAGCATCTCCCAGAGATTTGCTGGAGCAGGAGATTCTCGCAGTCACAACAAGAGAGAGATGCATGTTCTCATATTCCTGTTTTTTAAAAAATGGTTACAAACACACCAGCCCATGCAGGGCTGGCTTTAGGTTCTGTCAGGCTCAATGACAAGTAAAATATGCAAGGCCGCAATTCAGCTCTTCCTCCGCCCCCCAAACTGGATACCCACAGCCCCCACACCGTCACTGCCTGCCTGGCTAGACATCCCTAGATTGCGGAGAAGCACACGCTTCCATTTGTAAGGCTCCTCAGCCTCTGGTGATGCTCCTTACATGGATGTCCTCAGCAGGTGAATGAGGAAGAAGGGATTCAAGGTGACAGAGGAACAAGCTAAAAAACTAACCAGAGACAGGAAAGAGAGAGTGGAATTAATTGTGCAGTACTAGAGGGCCTGGGGTCTGCGAGTGGTACCATGTCTGAATGCACAGAGAGAGAGGTGCCACTGCAGATGTATTATTGCATCAGATTATTCTGTGAACCGACATATCATAGAAATCAATTAGAACAAAAAACCACTGAGGTGATCAAGCCTGTGCTCCAATGCTGATCGCGTGATTGCAGCACAACCCCTTTGTTTGGATAAGGCACTGTTAATCGCCCAGCCTCTATACGCACTTTCCTCTGCAGCGGGTGGGTGAATGTCACTTGTCAAGATTATCTGGGTATCTCACTTCATTTCCCAGCTATCGCAGGGGGCTCGATTACTGGTGCATCTTGGTCCCTCACATTTTCTTCCTGTGGCACATAGTTGTTTAGTACCCTGTAGATCTCAGTTCCTTTGATCTAATTTCGGTTGTTGGTTCAGTGTGCGGGTGCTGGGTGATGTTGGTGACCTGTGATATCCAGGAGGTCAGACTAAATAACCTAGTGGTCCCTTCTGACCTTAAATTCTAGGATTTTGACTTTCAGAAAGCCAAGCTGAGGGTTAAAGACAACCAAGTAAGATGGCTGAGTAGTAACCAATGAAAACCACACCAGACCTCCCTCCCAAGGAACCTTTATCACCCAGTCCAGTGCAATCCTTACAGAGACAGTAGCTGCTCTTCCATCCAAGCACCACACTGTTCCGTCTTTCAAACAGCTGTCCCATTATTACCATTTATAATCTCTGACCTCTGCAGTATGGTGCACACATCTGGGCCTGCCAGCCGCACAAGCCCTGCATTTGCCTGGGATGCATTGGCTCCTGGCCCAATAATTGTATCATTTGGGATTGTTTTTTTTTCTGGATTATGATAGCATATGGGGAAGTTGTAGGGGTAGAAAACTGCTACTTGGAACCAGTGTTTTTCTGCTCAGTTATTTTTCCAGCCTCGCTCAGCACTCATTGTATTTAGTCACAAAAGGGATGTAGCACATTCCATTAACAGCATGACATGGTGAAACGTTTTGGTACATGCATTTCTGCTCCATACAGCTCGGGTGAGAGGTTATTGGTGTCTGGGCTGTGCAGTGAGGAGAAGGTACTTGCTGGGACAGTTCTGTGATGGTCTCTTGTGTGGACACTAACTTTGATGATCCAATACAATGCAGGAAAAACAGATGTCATTTCACAGTGACTTTCTTATCCTGCCAACTGGGCTCTCCTTGCTGGGTAACCTAAGTGAATTCCAGCTGGGTAACCCCTGTGCAATTTCTCTATACAATAGTTTTCAATGAATAGTGGGTAGGCATCTCCTGAGCCCAGAGCAAAGACAACTGCTCTGGGGACTTCTCCCATGAGAGAAGCCCCAGAGTTAGAAGAACCTCAGGGATAACAGGGCCTCAAAATTCTGCTGGGAAAAGGAGAATTAATTCATGATCTAAGTCCAGGTTAAACTATTCCACTTTCAGTTCACAGAGGACCCCCTCACCGTAAACTACAAATTGTTACGAACTACTGTATGGGCCTTTAGTCAGCAAACATTAAAAACAAACAACATTTTACGGTACCTGCTTCTCCTCTAAGAGCCTTCTCCACTGCCACTCCCCTTTCTTCCAGCTGCCTCTGCTTCTCTTCTACCTGCTCCAGCTGCCGTTGGATGATCTGTTCAGGAAAGGAAGAGAGGAACACTATTATCAGGAACTTTTCCAGTACTCCAAATTATCCAGCCCAGAATAATGGCTCCCCTTTCTCCCAGCAATTCCAAAAAGCTGCTCCCCATGCAATGCTTCCGAAGCAGGTGTCTAATCAGGAGAGAGATATGTGCTTTGCCCTAGTTTTGCAAGCAATCCCATGATGTTCCATTTTCTGTCTAAAACTCCCAACCCCCAAGACAAGAGGTGGTGCTGTTTGGTTAGGTGGGCCCCTTTCTCAGTGACAGAGCACAACTGGCCAACAAGTTTCATATAACTCCCACCACCACCTAGAAAGGATACCCATCACCCATTCCAAAGGTGCCTCTAACAATAAAACATCCATCTGGTACACTTATTGCAGCAAAATCCCACTGTAACATCTGTGGCTTATACAATCATCAGTGGCATAGCTGCATTGCATGTTATTCTGGGAGATCTGTTATTCCATTCGATTAACAATGGTTATTGCTCAATGATAGTAGCTCTGACTACGCAGGTGTTTCCTTGCTCTGCATTATTATGAAAGCTTTGAGCAACTCCTAGCATGTTTGTAATGAGGCACCCAACATGATGGAACAGTAGCAATCTTGTTGAAATGCAGGAAAGTAATCAATAAAATCTGGCTAAACAGCCTTCTCTTGCACATCCTGCTGAGTGTCAGGATAACATGGTTTTCCTGGATGGCAGAGTATATTTCCTGTCAGGGCAATAAGATACCACTAGAGGTACTACCTGGGCTCTGTGTAACCTCTTTAGTTCCTCCTGCTTGGCTTGTCGCCGGGCAGCTTTCTGCACTCGCCTGGTCAGTTTGGCGTTCAGCTCCTCCTCAGTGTAGGCTCTCTACAGAAAGGAAAACAAGAGCAGATTTCACATACCACGAACAAGAGCACGGGGGAAAAAAGACACTCCTCTCTCCATTAACCTCACAAGTGATGTGATCCTTCATTCCCACAACTTTGTCAAAGAGTCAAGCTGTTCCATCTGCACAGGTGTTCACAGCGCAGCAAGTGACAGTGTCAGGATCAAGACAGCATGAAGGTGTGTGTAGCTCAACTGCAAAGCTGTGATTTTATACAGCATCCCAGTCCTGGCTTTAGCTGGTATATAGAATCTTAGACCCAGTCTAAGCACAAAAATTGCACCCATTTAACTAATTGGTACAACCCTTTTGTTTGGACACTCTGATATCACTTTAAAAGTGTCTACGTATGAAGTCTGCATTGACTTAATTTAGAAAAAGGCTAAGGGCTTGTCTACAAGAGAAAGGCATACTGATATAATTATACTGTTTTAGAGTCACACCTTCGCTTATATCTGTATCTCCCACACATGATCATTCTTATTCCAGTGTAAGAGTGCCTTTTTCAGTTTATCTAATGTTGCTTTGGAAGGGTTTTAAGCTAAATGGAAAAAAGCCACCCTTTATTTGGAATATAGGTCCATATAGAGAAGTTATACTGATATATCAGTTTTATAGCTGGTAAAACTTTTCTGTGTAGACAAGTCCTTAGTTAAAACACTGTAATTTCTGTGTGCATAGACAAAACCTAAACGTAAGGGAGGAGGGAAGGGACTGTCATAACCACCATCACAGCTAGCCAGTGAAAAAAGAAACCACAAGAAATCATGTCAAGGAAAGGCTATAGCTACAGGGGAAAGAAGATTCTTTTTCAGACAAGTTAACTCAGTCGAGTTAGTTTAACCTGACAGGAAAGCCCTCTTAATAGCATGGTAGATGTAGTTTCATATCTTTTCAGTCATTATGTCAGACCTGTATTACCTGTGTTGTAGCCTAGGTGGGCACAAACTTATGTGACTTTAAAGATGTTAACGGGGCCTCACAATTATGTCAAGCTAACCTGACAGAGCTCACTTGACTGAAAAAAGCACCTTTCCTCCTCATATACACAGATTCAAAGTCTAAGGGACAACTGGAAAGAGGCAACTGCCTCTTCATAATCAAACCCTGTTGTGGACAGAGATGCTGCTCAGTTTAACAGGCAAAATGTTGGGAAAGGGAGACCTGAATTTCTTTTTTCTAAATCTAGTTAACATCACTATTCTTTTGCAAGTCCCAACTGAGCAGCCCATCGTTGTTAGACTGGTCTTGGCAACCAGTATCTGGGATAGTTTAGTGTGATCTTTAGTGGAGTTTTAAAGCCAAAGGGCAGCAGCTCTATCCCAAGCTTTTGACACGGGATTACATGGAGGCACCGTCATATCTGCCAAGGGAAAGGAGTTAATGCGTTGCTTCTTCATTCTTCTGCACATAATGCTACCCCAGTTAGACAGCAAAATACCTGAGGGGTGCGGGTTTCAGATCCCACCAGACACTCCTGTGACACAGGCGAGGTTTGGGGGCAGGGATGGAGTGTAGGAAACAGAGATACTCCCATTTGGCAAAAACTAATGCAATAACCTGGGATAGTTTCATTATGATTTCACTGTTTCTCCAAGTCTGTTTCGAAAGACCCTGGAAACTAACACAGGACCATTTATTCTTTTTCAAATGGGGAGGGTTGTTTTTTTAAACACACACGTACAGTACACTTAACAAATCAGCCTGCTTTGAAGCTAAGGGTTCCTAATGCATCTGCAACACCAGAGTGTCCTACAGATTGATTAAAAGTCCCCCTTTTGGACCTCTGAGGTGCACTGATCATTGCATGCAGTCTAACGAGTCAGAAAGGTTTGGGGTTTGTCTCATTTTCTGTAGATGACCTCGAGGAAGATTCCGTTGCCAAAGTTTGCTAATATCTCACTCATGCAGAGTCAGGGGTTGTGGTGTTAGTGCAGATGTGGTGGGAGGGCTGGGAACAAGGGATGGATATGATGGGTTAATAAAATGGGCATGCATGCAACAATGGCCAGCAATGGAGACACTACCTTTGACGAGTATGATCTCTTGAATGCCAGGGCGTGTGGTACATAAACCGACTTTAAAATGGGAATGGTAACGGGAAAAAAATAAAAACACACAAAATGGAGCAAAATCAGTTCAACATTGAAACAAATGCACAGTAACACAAACAAAGCTGTTTTTAAATGCAACATAAAATTGTACAAATGATGAACCTGGCACAGCCTGATTACGCACAATGGAAAAATCTCTACTCAGAAATCCATTTACCAGCACTCTCCTGAAGGCAATTCCAACTGAGGAGCCTCTTTGGAAAAGCAGTCATCCAGGAGATCCCCTTTTCTATTCTGGTAATAAGTATATGTTGATATGTGGACAAACAAAATTTTGGTTCAAGCTTTGGAAAAATGGTTTGGGTTGGTTCTGTTTTGATCTGAACCAACTCAGCCAATCATATATGGCGTCTTAAAAAAAATCCACACATGACTGAGTTCTTTTAGAAAGAAAGATTTGGCTTGTGAGAACCTTAGATTCACCCAGTCCACCCAATGTTTCTTGCCAGGAACACAAAACTTTCAACAGATCTATCCAAAAATAAGACTGACAGATATATAGCTGGGAAGGCCAGTCAGAGATGAGGATCCACTGAGGTAGTTATACATCTGTACAGCACCTAAGACAGCAGTCCATTCTATATATTAATGAATCTCTTGGTGAAGAAGCCCTTTCAGATATCTCACTATACTGCTGTCTATACAGTCTGTTATCTTGTCCATGGGTTTTGCTTTTGTCACAAAGCCTAAAGCTTGCATTCTGGTGGGACGCACTCTGGTGTCTGCTTGTTCAACGTTCAGAGCGGCAACAAGATCACGTGCTGACTCACTTGCATTCCCCCTCATTTACTTTCTGCTCCACCGCCTTTTTTCTCAGAAGTTCTGGTGCTTTTATGGCTTCGATCTGGCCTTTGCTTACTAATTAAAAATAAGCTCCGAGTTCCACTACAATGGCCTTGCTCATTGCTTTGTAACCTGCAAGAACATTACCTGGGGCTCTGAGCGTGTTGTGTCTCATAAGCCAATGGAGGCTCTGACTTCCTACCTGAATGGGACTCCTCCAAGAGTGCTGAAATGGAGATACTCTTCACTATGCCAGTACTGACTCAGAGGTGCTGCATGGTATTGGAAGTGTTCTGCTGCAACAGCGGCTCAGTAAGGAGCTGTGCTACAAGTCAGTAATAGCTGAACACTCTGCTCTGGCCCCTCCATCTTGTAATTTCAACTCAATTAAAAAAAAAAAAAAGTTACTACCTTACCGATTCAAGAGCGGCATGCTAAGGCTATGTCCACACAGCAGCTGGGAGACAGACATGTTAGCTGTGCTTGAGGCAGACAAGCACACACTACCACTGCTCAAACTCACACACTAAAAATAGCAGTGTGGTTGCAGCAGCACAGGCGACAGCTCAGGTTAGATGGGACAGCCTAGGGGCTTGGATGGGACTGTTCTTGAGCCACTGGCCTGAGCCACCACAGCCACGCTTCTATTTTTAGTGTGCTAACTCGAGCAGAGCTAGTGTGCGTCTGTCTACCTGTGCTGCGAAGCATGAGGCCAGCTGCTGCGCAGATGTACTCTTAGCTCCATTACCCCTGAAGGAGAAATGATTGTATTGCCCAGTGTTCCTAGGCAAAGTGAATTTCCATTGTGCGACAAGGTACAGAGCGCACTGTAACATGCCCTGGGCAAAGCACCAGCATCCAGCATTTTTGCAGAATATTCATTTAATTAAAAAAATCATGAATGGAAAGCTGAGAAACAATCTGAACATGTATGCAAATTTTAATATTCAGTGAACTATCTGCAGCAGGAGACATGTATCTCTGATCACCGCCCCACATTCTGTACATTCTCTCTCTCTCTCTCACACACGCACACACACTTATTAGTGTACACCCCACAGGGAACTACATGAACATTCTTTACAGGAAGCGTTTCTTGAAAGGCAACACACTAAGCCACACAAAGTTAATTCACTGCTGATTGCTAATGCTAGGATGGGCAGGCTAAATGGGCCAAGCCTCTGAGAAGCAAGTTCAACACAACAACTACAAAAGCAACATCAGCTGGATTTTAACTTTGAAAGGGTTCAGATAAAAGTCATGTGGCATGAAGCAAACCTCTTTTTCCCCATAAAGGAGAAAATAAGCAGTCGACATGGGCTGTAATTAAAAGGCACAAACTCAATAGTGCTGCCCTTTTGCCAGCCACATCCTGGATGCAATTCCTTCCACAGCGAGACTTGCCAGGGTGTGGTGTAAATGTTTTACACCCCCAGACACAGTTGTTATGAACCAAAAGGTTGACGTGTCTGTGGTCTGTTCCCTCTGGATGAGTGCACACACTCCCAATTACTGCTCCTGGAAAGCAAAGGCGGGCACTGAGCAAAGAAGAGATCCTTAAGTGTGACTCAGCCACAGCAAATGGAGAAAATGAGACAAGAAAACCATACCCTGGAAATCTTGCTGCTTACGTAAAATAGCTGAGAAAATTTAAAAGGAAGAACAATATTTTGTTGGGTATCAGGAAGAATTCCAGGCCATCTATAACATCCCCAGGCCGTGGAATACTCAGTGGCCAGCATCTCTTCCGCAAAAGCCAATCTATATCAAAGTTGCTCAGCATGGAGGTGCCAGAGAAAAGGAGTGAGTATTTAGAGCACCTCCAACTTTGAGAACATACATGGTGCTTATTGAAATCCTGCTGCCAAAAATTCACAAGCTGGACAGGAATGACAGCATCACAGCTCTTATCTGAACCCCCACATACTGCATCTCTTTCTGCTTCCCTAGGTACCTCCTCCTTCTGCATCTCAGATGGAATGTGGAACTTGTCATGAAACACCTCGAGGGCAAGCAAAGAAGGAAGAGAAGAAAGGGGTCCAATATAAAGAACAGTTCCCAGAGTAAAACCCTCCTCTCAGAGAAGGTGACTACATATAAGTATGAACCGGGGAGGGAAGTGTAAAGAGGTTTAAACCAAGTGCTTGCCATGTTTATGAGAATTTTTATTAGTTGCTCAAACTACATTTTATCTTATCATAGTTAAAAATACAAGTGGAAATTATCTTTTGCTGTATTTCCACTTGCACTGCTCCACAACCTCCCCAATCAGCTGAGATCTTCATAACTGAACCAGACATCTACCCTAACCTGGCATTTGCCATTGATTTCTCCAGGGTTGACGAAAGGTGGGGGGAACTGCTCACCATTAGAGTGGAGAGCGATACTGTCCTCTGAGGCTCCTTTTGTTCATGAGATGGAGGTGGACGATCCCATCCCAGATGCTAGGTACAAATTCCAACGGCTAGCTTCTCCAGTTACCATGGCAACAATTACATTTTTAGCACAGTAGCGAGATCGCAGTTAGCACAGGTACGTCTCCTCAAACCGGAAATTACACCTCCAGCATGAAGTGCTGACATACCCTGGGAGCCAGGCACAAGGGGAGAAAGTGGGGACCGGAGAGAACTCACTTCTCTCTTTCCAGTGCATGCCTGAGCTGAGGATCATGGTACTGTGGGTGAGAAGGTCGTACCCAATCATCACACCTCAAACCTGCAGAGCACATCCAGGAACCCCTCCGACAGCTGCAGGTTTCTCTCCACTCCAGCATCCACTGTAATTTTTTTAAATCTTTCACTTGTTCTGTTTTTACTTTATTTTTTCCCCTGATCAAATGAAACTATGAAAACATGGCCACTCGCTTCATTATGTGATGAATATACTAGATAGAGAGAAATAAAAAACAGAGGCCCCTCAGTTCCTGCCAGGTCTCTTGCTCATAGGTAGGCCCTGATCCCAGCAAAATGACAGGTTTCTTTTTTCCAGTGTTTGTGGGGGCCAGCAGAAGCTCCTTCCACTTTCTCTTTACTTTTCTACTCCCCTTAGAGCCCCATTTCACTGTGTAGTTGCGTTTGGCTGGGGAGGCTCAATGTGGCTCACTCCAGAATTCTACAGTACTAGCCAGAGGAGGCTGCTCATGGGCAAGCAGACACTTCTTTCTTTCAAGAAGCTGAGTGGACACCCAGCCCTTACCTGCATGATGAGCAACAGCCCTATGCTCAAATCCCCATGTATCCAATGTGTCTTCTTTCTATTCCAGTTTCGCAGTCACTGCTTACATTCACAGAGACACTGCTAATTGCCATGAATCCGTCAAAGGGAGCAGGGACAAAAATGGGAGAGGAATAGGCGCAGGTTCTCCCTTTCCAGCCAGAAGAACGCTAAGGTATAGATCCCCATCTCCCCAGGGAAATACGCACACATATGCCATGCTGCAGAACCACAAACCTGCAGTTTCCTCCTCTCTGGGTACTCTGTCTTGCTTATGCCTTTGCTGAACGCACAGTAACATATCCGTATACAGTTTGCCTCGAACTCCAACAGATCAACCTATTGAACAGGTTGGCACAACAATATCCTAAAACCAGATCTTTACCATGAAGTGAAGAATGTCCCAATAGCACATTTCTGTAGTAACGTTACAGCCAGTAAAATTTACTCTTGAGACATGAAATTCCCATTGCTAGAGATTGCGAGCATGTTTTCTAGAGGGACAAAAATATCCTACCCTCAGAACAAAGCAATACACACATAATCCCTGTGTGCAAGGCAGTGACAACAGGACCTATGTACAATGCCAGTAGGGAATCTGGCTTATTGTTGAAACTGACTGGCTGATTTCAGATTTATTATTCAACCAATCTTATACTAACACCATCCGCAGCAAAAACAGTAAGAATGATAAAGTTAATCCTGGCAAATGTTGTTGTGGTTCTGAGTCTGTGATCTCTATGAGGACAGTTCTATCTAAATGGTCTTCCTACCTCTCGCTTGGATTTCTGAGAAGATCGTTCGAGAACGTCATCACTGGAGAGGTCAGAGTCCTCTGAGAAACTCAAGTGTCGACGGAGCTGCAAATCTGAGAAAACAGACCAAAAAAAAAAGAAAGAATAAGATGACAAGTTTAGAAGAGTAGTCACTACTATTGTGTTTCTCTGTCTCTGCAGATACTTTTGAGCTTGGCCTTGCTCCTGTTTGACTTACACTTCTGAAACAATTATCACAGTCATACTTCACTGCTGAGATATCTGGGAATATCGTGCTCCCAAAAGCACCGCTCCACAAAGCGATACCAGAGTGTGGAATCACTGACTGTGGGGTTTCCTTCTAATGAAGCACCACCTTCTGAAGCAGGTAAATTTGAGAATGATGTTGAACATGCCAAGCACAGCTTCCTTTCCCTCCAGCCAGGTCAACATTCCTACAAAGAGGCTGAGCATTTGGATGACAGCAGCAGAGATTAAGTCATTTTGGCCAGCTCCACTTTTATACGAGTCAAAGAAATGACAGGTACCTGTGCTTTGGCCCGTGTTTACAGATAACTGCTTTAATATGTCTCAAGAGTCTCAAGTTGTCATCAAGTGCTCTGAGTGGACCTGATGGCAAATGGCAGATCTATGATTGATCCCATGATCCCTGCTTTTTAGAGCAGTGAAGAGCTGGCAGGTCTCAAGTTGCACAGGGAGCAAAGAGGAGGGGAAGTAACTATACCTCCATGCCCTTGAGCACCCATTTACCTTTTAATTAATGAACGGACATTTATGTCAGTCTCTATAAACATTGCATAATCTGCCATGGCAGATTGAAGGGAAGTGAACTGACGGTCAAAGCAGGGAGCCAGGGTAGGAGTTAAAACAAGTCTGAGACGTGGCAAACTCCTCTTTTCAGTCAGGTTAAAGCAGAAAAATGACTAGTTCTGTAGGCTGGTACATATGGAATGAACAGTAATGTGCCAAATTCGCTGTTTGACAATCTGTTTCTCCCACTGATATGCTACATATTTTATAAACAAACGTGTGTACAGTTCTAATCCCATTATTCTCAAGAGTAATCCTAGTTTGCGTGTTAGGCAAAGGAGAGTGACTCAGAGGTATAACAGTGTGGGGTAGCAAGCTTGGACTACTTCATTTCAGAAGCTTTCCAGCTGCAGTGAAAGTACAGTGTACAGACAGGCAGATGTACTATACCTGCTGCTCTAACCATTGGAGAGACTTTGTGCTTCCCAGAGTCCCCTGTGGCACCGCTTGAGGGAGTGCTAGGGCAGGATTTGTTATCAGTCTTTTTCTTCTTGTCTTTCTTATATCCAGAGAAAACAGACTTCCACAATGATCTGGGCTTGGTGGCCTCCTCGGCCAGGCCACTGGATTTGTCAGAAAGCCGGCTGTCATTCTTGGATTTCTTCTCCTTTTTGTTCTTACGAGGGGAGAAGAGAGAAGTCCTTTTCTTACTTTTCCCACTGGAGCCCTCTGAGGAGGTGACAGACCCTTCGGGGCCCGCAACGTCAGCAGGGGGGGAGAGGAACTTTTCATTAGCAGCATTATGTTTCAGTGTGGGGCCCTCTGGTACTTTCATGGCCAAATGTGCTGAGGACTCAAAAACCCTCTCTTTGGGCTTCAAGGGCATGGAGGAGGCTTTTCGTGCCTTGGTGGCCCCAGCAGCTGCAGCCGCCTCCAGATCTTTCATCTTACACAACTGCTTAGCCATGGCATCCCGCAATGCCTGACTCTTTACAGACTTCTCTCTGGCTCTCATTCTTTCCTCAGCTAGCTCCTTGGCTTCTGGAGAGATTTGAGGCAGCACTCTCTTTCTTTGGTTCGCTCCTCCTTCCATTGATGGTGGTCCACCATTCTCTTTGACCAATGGCAGGTGAAGAGGCTTCTCTGGCCTTGGCCTACTGGTAGGGGGTGTAAAGAACTTCTCATGAAGACTTGTATCCTCAGTTCTCTCATCGTAAGTGTCTTCCACATCATCAGCAAATGGAATCTCATCCACACTCTCCACAAATGACTTCCGCACTTCTTCTTTTGAGACCTGGGTTGACTCTTTGGCAGGAGGGTTGTGCTCATTAGGTGAGGGTGCAGGAGATGTTGGTGTTGGTGCTGGCTTAGACTCTGTCTCATTCAGCCAAATTGTCTGATGCCTCTTTCTACGCAAAGTTGCTGGTGCTTCATTTTGAGGAGGTGGTGGGGGAGGGCTTGATGGTGGAGTTAGCATAGTGGAGTCGGAAGTATTGAAGCTCTGGCTGGCCAATGTCCTCATGTTGGATGAGCTCCCATGCAGACCCAATCCAGAGCTGCTGGACAAGTCTCTCTTTACTTCATTGGAACTCTTCAGCTCTTTGTCTGAGGGAGATTTTGGAGTCAGCAGAGATATCTGCTCACTGTCTAGTTTGGACATGATCAGCCTTCTTGGGGCAGGCTGGGGTTTTAGAAGATGGATCCCCTCCTCCTCTGAAACACTCAGCGGAGCTGACTCAAGGGCTGAGACAGTGAAGCTAGGCTCTGACCCTTTGCTTCTGTTCACTGGAGTAAGCCCCAGACTCCTCCGGATTTCAGCACTCTTCATCCAGAACTCTTCTACGAGGTTATTCCGTTTCAGGGCTTCTTCTGCAGTAGTAGGGCTCCCCAATTTTTCCACCTCATTATCTTGGCTCTTTAGGGCAAGCTGGGCCAGAGGGGTGGATGTTAAGGCTGGTACGGGCTGAAAGCACACTGGAGGTCCCACTGGAGATGGAATGGATGCTTCAGCAGATGGCAAAGGCTGGGAACAGATAGGCAACTGGGCAGAGGGGGAGGATGAAGCCAACACAGGTGCTGCTGTCTGAGACTGCACTGGTGATGTAGATGTGATGGCTTCTGGCAATGCAACTGGTTGGGACCGTATTGGAGAGAGAGAGAGAGAAGGGCTTTTAACTTTCTGATCTTCACGGATTTCATCTTTTGGACTTTCTTCAAGGAGGAATGGTTCAGGAAAAAAGCGTGTTTCTGGAGATTTGTCCATGCAGGGCAGTGCCGTGAGGGGATCCTTTGCCTTCTATGGAAATGCAGAAACAAAAGAAATGATTATTAATGGTCCCTAAGCACCTTCAGAGGGATTTAGAATATCGCACCATGCCTCAGGCTTTCAGGAATAAGGGAGTGATAACTTAAGCTTCAATATATGAAATTTGGCATCCTTTTCCAGTGCATGGAAACTAGCTGGGATCTTTCATCAGATATTGTTCCACTCTGTAAGCTGTCTATTATGCAAGTTGAAACGACACATTTAATTTTGGAAAGAGAAGGAAAGTACATTTCAGAATACCCAATTCCACTTTACTCCTTCCCACCTCCGAGTGGTCCCCCCCCATCAGAGGAAGGTTCTTCCAGACCTATTCTACATTTTGGCCAGAGCTGGCTAGGGTAGGGTAGGGTTGTTTCTCAAAGGCATGAGGCATTCCTTACCTGGGTGCTGCAGAGCTCCCAATCCTTAATCATCTGAGGAGTCTTGGATTTCACTTAGACCTGCTGCCACTAGACAGCTATGTCATCCAGGCAACGTATTATGTGAAAGAGTTTAAGCCGTTGACATTTCCCCATACAGATTTACTGTCTGGAGAGTATCAGCTACAGAAAATGTTATTTTCAGTGCAAGATCTCAAGGGCAGAGTCCTTGTCTACCTGTATACCTGGACAGCACCTACCACAAAATAGCTCTGGATCCTGACTGCAGCATTACTATAAACAAATAATAAATGTGTCTGATGGCACCATTAAAAGTGACAAGAGGAAATCACTCCATTCCCTTCCAGTATGAATGCTGTCAGCAAACCTGCCTGATCTCACAATTTAAGTATAGGCTAGAGAATCTAAATCAAACCGCACTGGCAATTTAGTGAGTAAATAATCACAAAAACAAAGGACACAGCAGTTAAAAATAAAATACTAAAAAAATGGAAACAGGGAACTATCATTTCAACATTTTTAGTGTTCCACGTTACGAAGAAAGATTTTTCAACGCTAAGAGTTCTGCTATATTCACATTCAGTCATCATGAGAGAAGCTCTTGTTGCCTGTTCCTGCACAGCAGTAGTATGGGAAACTGATTTTTCTAAATGAAATGGCACTGAAATGAGTAAAACATAAACCTGGGGTGTCTCAATTATTACCTTTGTCTTCACTCATCTTACACACAAATGAATCTGACAGGGAACTGGTGTGGAGGGAACTCAGAGTGACTGAGCAGACTCAAGCACGGACTGGACAATGACTATTTTGCTGTTGTATATATGCATGATACATAACTCCTGCTTGCTACACAGGCCCACTGAGGGTCCCCAATAACTTTTTCTTTGCCTCTAGAGTTAGAGACTTGTGCTACTCATCAGCTATTGCACTGTGAATTTCTTCAGAGGAAAAAAAAGTGGCTTGTTTTCTTTTAAAATCTAAATGAAACTAGGTCTCAAGAAGTCAGAGAACAATGTACATTATCTAGATAAGAAAAAAGAGCTAAAACTATCACTCTCAGTCATACAAGCTGTTCTACTAATCTAGAGAGTACAGTCCCTTAATTGGTATCAACATAACTTTGAAGAGCACCAGGAACTCTTACCTCTATTTGTTCTGTACTGGGACTACCAACTGGGGACAGAGGAACAGTGGTCTCATTGGGTGACCAGATGGGGGTGGAGGGTTTGCATGGATCTAGGGAAAATGGAGAGTGCATTAAAAACTCCCACAAATGAGCCCTTTAACATTCTAAATCCATGTGAAGCACAGTAAACAGTGAACAAATCACTAGCCCTTTATATTCTGGATGAGCCCTCTGGAGTCTGAGTATCTGGCCACGTCTACACTACGCGATAATATTGAATTAGCTAAAATCGGTTTCATAAAACCGATATTATAAATTCGATTTCACGCAGCCAGACTAGGCACAGTAATTCGGCGTTGTGCGTCCATGGTCCGAGGCTAGCGTCGATTTCTGAAGCACTGCATTGTGGGTAGCTATTCCGTAGCTATCCCATAGTTCCCGCAGTCTCCCCCACCCCTTGGAATTCTGGGTTGAATCATTGTCGTGGGTGGTTCTGGGTAAATGTCATCAGTCATTCCTTCCTCCGGGAAAACAACAGCTGACAATCCTTTCGCGCCATTTTTCCCTGGATTGCCCTGGCAGACGCCATAGCACGGCAACCATGGAGCCCGTTCAGCTTTTTTTTTTTTTTCGGCACGTATGTGTACTGGATGCCGCGGACAGAGGCGATACTCCAGCGCTACACAGCAGCATTCATTTGCTTTTGCATGATAGCAGAGATGGTTACCAGTCGTTCTGTACCGTCTACTGCCGGAGTAAACTGGCAATGAGATGACGGTTATCTCTCCCCTCTGTACTGTCTGCTGCTATCATGAGTGCCCCTGGCTGAGATCGGCCGGGGGCGCAAAAGCAAAACTGGGAATGACTCCCCGAGTCAATCCCTCCTTTATGGTTTCTAAAAATAGAGTCAGTCCTGCCTAGAATAGGGGGCAAGTGTACTAGAGGACCAGTGTATCAGAGCACAGCTGCTCCGTGTCAGTATTCACAGGGGGTGCCCCTGCAACAACCCACCCGTTGCTTCCCTCCTCCCCCAACCTTCCTGGCTACCGTGGCAGTGTCCCCCCCCCCATTTGTGTCATGAAGTTATAAAGAATGCAGGAATAAGAAACAGAGACTTGTTTAGTGAGATAAATGAGGGGGAGGCAGCCTCCCGGGGCTATGACAGTCCAGGCAGGACAATAAGCGGTGCGGGGGAGAGGAGCCCAGCATGCTGCTGCTATGACAGTCCAGGCAGTACAGAATCTTTTCTTTACACAGGAAAGGGAGGGGGCTGATTGAAGCTCAGCCCCCAGTTGCTATGATGAAGACGGTTACTAGCCGTTCTGTCCTATCTACTGGGAGTGACCAGGAATCATTCCTGTTTTTACCCAGGCGCCCCCATATTCAGTTAAAAGCATTGGAGCACTCACGGGTTGATGAGGACAGTTACCAGTCCTATTGCACCGTCTGCCACCAAGGGAGGGGAGAGGAGCGGATACTGCTCTTCACTGCTGCAGCATCGCGTCTACCAGCAGCATTCAGTACACATAGGGTGACATTGAAAGAAGTCAAGAAATGATTTCTTTCCCTTTTCTTTCACGTGGTGGGGGGGGGGGAGAAACTGAAGGAGCTATTCCCTGAACCACGCCAGACACTGTGTTTGAACCTACAGACATTGGGAGCTCAGCCAAGAATGCAAATACTTTTCAGAGACTGCTGTGGACTGTGGATAGCTGGAGTCCTCAGTACCCCCTCCCTCCCTCCATGAGCATCCATTTGATTCTTTGGCTTTCCGTTACGCTTGTCATGCAGCACTGTGTAGCCTGGAGATTTTTTTCAACACGCTTTGGCATTTCGTGTTCTGTAACGGAGCTCTGATACAACAGATTTGTCTCCCCATAAGCGATCAGATCCAGTATCTCCGTACGGTCCATGCTGGAGCTCTCTTTTGGATTTGGGACTGCATCGCCACCCGTGCTGATCAGAGCTCCACGCTGGGCAAACAGGAAATGTAATTCAAAAGTTCGCGGGGCTTTTCCTGTTTACCTGCCCGCTGCATCCGAGTTCAGATTGCTGTCCAGAGCGGTCAGTGGTGCACTGTGGGATACCTGCCCGGAGGCAATAACGTCGATTTCCGTCCACACTAACCCTAATCCGATATGTTTATATCGATTTTAGCGCTACTCCTCTCGTCTGGGAGGAGTACAGAAATCGATATAAAGTGCTCTTTATATCGATATAAAGAGCATTGTAGTGTGGACAGGTACAGTGATAAATCGATTTAACGCTGTTTAAATCGATTTAAACGCGTAGTGTAGACCAGGCCTCTGTATGTGACCCTAATGACAAAGGCAGTTAGCCCAAAAGCACCCATAGGGATCTGAGAGGGAACAACTGGTTCTGTGGGTTCCCTGATGCTTTGGGAAGATGTAGCTTATGGTATCAACACCTTTCTCAGAACACAAATGCAAACACATGCAATGCATTGAGAGTATTGGCATGGTTCAAATGTAACTGAAGAGATTGCTTTCACCAATAGCTCAGTCTGACAATTCAAAGAAATGATCAGTCTTTCTGGACTGCAAGATACAGAGATTAAATATTTACCTTCTGTCAGACTGCAGGGAGCAGTGGCCTCTCGCTCACCCTCATCCTCAGAGACTTTCAATTCTGGCTGTTCCATGTCCCCTTGAGGTAACTGACACTCATCTTCTGCATCAGATGGGGTGTCATCTGACCACCTTTGATCTGGGGAAAAAAAGAAGATGACACAGATAGGAAACAATCTTGGATGCAAGTCCATAAGGACAGCCATCTATTTCCTAAATCTTTCTATTACTCTTCCTACCCCAGCACCTAACTCTTCTATTCCTTCATGACATGCTAACTGGGGTCACTTAACTAGTTACTAATGGTGATACAAATAAGTTCCCTAGTTTGTTTCATACTTTCCACAGTTATGCTGGAAATTTCCCTACATCTCCCAATATGTACAGTTTCTTTCATGCTGGCAAAAGAAGGCTTTAGAGTCAATCCTACAGCCTTTTCCCACGTGAACACTCGCTTCTTTCATTCAGAAAGATTATAATGAGAGTAAGGACTTCAATTGTTACAAAGAGGAGGGAGAAAAATTGTTCTTAACCGCTGAGGATAGGACAAGAAGCAATGGGCTTAAATTGCAGCAAGGGAGGTTTAGGTTGGACATTAGGAAAAACTTTCTGTCAAGATGGTCAAACACTGGAATAAATTGCCTAGGGAGATTGTGGAATCTCCACCATTGGAGATTTTTAAAAGCAGATTAGACAAACACCTGTCAGGGACGGTCTAGATAATATTTAGTCCTGCCATGAGGGGAGGGGACTGGACTAGATGACCTCTTGAGGTCCCTTCCAGTCCTAAGATTCTATGATAAGACTGGGTCCTCTAACAGAGTGGTTGCGAGCAATGTCTTCCAGAATCCATGGCACTGCAGTTCTTCAGCTCCATCTCACACTTCAGTCCCACTTTTCTCTCTCTTCTGCACTGAGCTCCCACATACACAGATCTGTTCTGACTGGATCACCCTTATACAAGATACCTGATTCCCAACATGACTCTGCTCCCATAACAAGGTTTAATGGTGCACTGTGGTACCGTACCATCATCCAGCTCTGCACCTGTGTCTCCATCTTCGCCTGCTTCCCCTTCTGTATCTGCTGGTTCTGTGCCCACCTCATCCTCCACTTTATTCTCCTCAAATGGGGCTGGAATGCATTAAAATATTGAGAGAGAAAGAGAGAGAGAGAGACACAGAGAGAAAGAAAATCTGTACAAGGGAAAACAGTTTCAAACTGCATCATTTACTCATTGTTTCTGCAACAAGATGCTCTGAGGTGCTTCAGCAGGGAAGACGCTCAACCGGCATTTCAAAACTTGAGTCCGAGTAGTCAAGGGGTTTTGTGCTTTTGAGGAAGCTTTGTCACAGACACTGGCACTGCAAGGTTTTCAAGGCACTACTGCGGGACTGGCCTTGTGAAGTACTAGCGTCTCCACTTCTGCAACCAAGATGTGCTTGAGACATTAGATGAGGGTGTCAGGGAAAGCTCTAATGGAGTACGCTCGACTATTGCTGCAATATAGTATTGGTACCACAAAGGAACTGCAGTTACCAACATTTTGGAGGATGTGTGCTAGTTGCAAACTGCAATCTCATATTCTGCCACAATAATTTGCCTAGCAGCAGAATCAAAGATGTTTGAGGGACCTGAAGTCAGACGAGGTGACCTGCCAGGAGGTGACTAGCCAGGAGAGTTGACCATTTGGAAACTGTTTAACTCTGTGCAGCTGCAACATTCTAGAAGAAACAGTTTGGTGGAGTCCAGACTGCAGTGCAGATACCCACGACCTGGATGTATTCAGATAGTTTAATGTGAATAACAGACGCATAAGAAGTATGTTCATGTTTTCCAGAGCCCAGAATCTGCCTTACAGGATCAGTCTGAAGGGAAGATTCATGAATTTATATACCCAAAGAGGCATTTGACAATGTTACACATAAAAAGATTTAATTCCAGAGGGGAGCATGAGCCCCCACCAGGATGGCCTTTAATTTACATTATTAAACTATATTTCACAAAAACCAAGAGACTCCTATAACTTCCTCAAATATTACACCTTATCCCATCTCAATTATTATGGGTGGGTGTTGGTCACACAGCTTCAAGGTCTTTCCATAACTTCAGGCAGAATCTTTTTTGTTTTAAAGGCATTTCTAGCTTTAACCATAGCACTGGCAGACTGCACAAACCTGGGCCACATTTTTGGATTTATGCATATAATTAGCACAACTGCAGGCTCAAATGACATGTTAGACATTTAACTGGGTTGCTGAATGCTCAATTATTGCAAATGAGCACACATTCTCAGTAGTCATGCTGCAAACTATATGCACACAATGCTAAAGTTCTGGGTCCGTAATGATGTAAACAGATGTCAGTGCTCATTTCATAGTCTACCTGGGACCATTTAAATGACAACACTACCAATCATGACAGTCTAAGAAAGAGTGAGCTGGCATCTTGACATTCTCCACACACATTTTGATCTTCTCCTCTTTTTCTAGAAGAGGCTCTTTGCTTCCTTGGTCTTCCAAGCATGACATTGACATTCTGTCCTACTGAAACAATGGTTGTCCTGCCCCTTCAACCTGAGAATTTCTTCTATGTCACTTTTTTCACCTTGGTAGCATCACAGCAGTGGAGGGGCACATGGCTTGCATTTTTTTTTAAACTGCTGTTATAAGATGCTGTCCTTTCACCTAAAAGGGAGCATGGCATGACAGGGCCTGCACCCTTAAACCAGAGGCTTTGTAATACGCAGAATCTTACAGATCTACAACATGAAGCCGAGTTACAGTTGTAAGGGCTGGGCTTCCCACTGTGACATCTAAACATGTTCTTAACTAAACCAGGCCCTCTCTTACAATGATGCTTTACTGACCTGCTTGTTGCTTGGGTGTGTACCAGCTACTGCCATTTTAGAAACAGTAATGACACAGTAACTTGTTTTAGGTAAAAACATCAAAATGTGAGCAACTGTCACAAAATGTGTAGAAGTGTCACCTTCAAAAGTGTGAATATCTGACACTGGCCTGGCTATATGTATGCTGGTTTCTCCATTTGGAAATTGTGGTGCAGTGCCCTATAGCAAGGATCTAATAGATGAAAATAAATTCTTTACAATACCTTAAAAACACAAAATTCAGCAGCCTATTTTATGGATGCATAGATAAGTAACACACTGGTGCACTGGGCAGCCCATTCTGAAGGACCCGGAGCTTGGGGGACAGGATAAGAGGGTGGCTGGTTATAGTTATACATATACTGTGCATATACGTATGTGCAGTTAGGATGAGGAGCAAGGGGACAAAAGTTGCACACAGTAATTGGTGAGATATACACTATGGCAGCCAGAAACTACAAATTCAGCAGTCTATGTCGGCCAATAGCCAGGACTTGACGGGGTGATGTGCAGCTATCCCGTAAATGCTGCTGCCTTGCCAAAACAGTTACAGAAGCAACATTTTAGAGGTGAGCTAATTACTTCTGTTTGCAAGGGCAACTCAACTAGAGGTCACACAAGTTACCCCTGGTCTACCATATTTTTTAGACCCTTTTTGTGGTTTATAGAATTTAACACCCTCCCATCCCCTGAAATCTCCACAGTCACTGATTTTGTAAGTGATTCTAGGGGACCACCTAGGAAGAGCAGCTGACACTTAGCATCTTTCCACTCCTTTGGTGCTTAGATGGGCAACGTGTTTCAGGTTTGTGGAGTGTGGCTTTTTCTATATTCACTCCTGGCTCTAGAGCGTCCCTGGCTTTAGCTAAATTGACATCTTCTTTCTTGCTCTCTTCATCAGGAAGCTGTAATTTGCTCCAGACACTGCTTGAAGCACTCTCCCTCATCTTTTCACTTACAAGCAAGCACCAAGATCCCTTTGTCAAGGGGTGGGGAAGGATGACAATTACTCCTCAGTTTATAACCCAAATCAAAATGTTCAACCTACTTTCTTCTTCTCCTGCATTACACGGAAGATGTTCTTTTCTGTACGGCCTGCCTTTGCAAGGGGTAAGATGAAAGCCCAGTTCATGCAAGAATGGACTGTGAGCGAGGCATGCATGCACACTCCCACATCCTGGTCATGCAATAGCAACAGGGTCATAGTTCCAGTGTTAAGGTACTAGCTCAGCCGCTGAAGGCATGGAAAGAGGGCGGGCAGGGTTATTCTGAATTGTTATAGAATGAATATCACCAAACTACCTCCAGAGACCGTCTCCAGCCATGCCTGCACCGCCTCACGGCGTACGGAGGGAAGGTCGGATGCTGAATTTAAAAAACAATAAATAAATGATAGTAAATCAAAAGTTAGACACAAATAAGTGTATGAAATTGAAACACTAGAGAGAAATTCCTCAAAACCGAGAGCAACAATAAAACCTAGGCTTTGTCAGATGATGGAGATTGGATTTGAGTGTTAAATTAGGATAATGAGGTATAAATACCAAATCTGCTTTACAATCCATGGAAGATAAGAGCGTTAGTGAAAGCTCAACATGTTCTCAGTGTCCTCTTTGCAGATTTCAGCCATTTTGGTCAAGCTGACAAGAGAAGCTAGAAGATGGCGTATGACCACACAAATCGTGCTAACAGAAGCCAAAGGCTGTATTGATTTTAGACTATATTGCCTGGGTTTGGTTGCTTACAGGCAAGGGAGAATTCTCACTGGAGCATGAGAGATCACAGAACACAGCTTTCCTGGGGATCAGCAATGTTGCCCTGCTCCTTTAGATCTAACCATCAACTCCAGACAGTGGTTCTGAAGTGCTCTCTAAACAGCACATGTGGATTATTGCAATGAAGCATCTAAGTTACCGATCTGTGGAAATCCAGCTCTCAGTTTGGCCTATTCTTTGGGGAAGGAAAGATTGCCTGCTTCCCGAAGGAAGTTGTAAATGCCACGGAAGGGATTGTCTGCACCATCGGAAAAGGTCAGCACAGGTTTTCCTTCACTTTATGGACAACTGTAACAGTATATCATGGAGGCAGCTGTGTCACAGAGAGAGGAGTTGGGATTTAGAAACAGGACACTGGTAGCTCACAATGCTGGAGTGAGTGAAAGTCCTTCCGGTCGATTTTTGCTTTAACCTCTCTTTGTTTGCACAAAGAAAAACAGGTTGGAAAAATAAGAAGAGAAAACATAAGCTAAAAGGAAAACTGAGAAATGGCAGCACCCTTGACTTCTGGTCACTTCTGTTATCAGTGGAAGCTAAACTCACCTTAAGTATGGTAAACTTGAGGAACAATGTCAGTACTTACTCAGGGTTCTTAAACTTCAAGCTACATTAGTCAAGAATGTTTAATGCTATAACACTGAGGCCTGTGTTTGTATGATTGTGGGAGAAGGGAAATACTGATCTATCTTTATAGATCACGTTTCACTTCAAAGAATCTCAAAGCATTTTACAAGCTACTACATTTATAAGAATAACTTTCCCCACCACTCAAATGTAGCCACCTTTGGGGTGAAATGCAGCACTGAATAATAAATGAACACACCAGGCAGTAAAGCCACGCCCAGCTGAAACTACAGAGGAACCTTGGTCAGAAGATAGTTACCTGGAAAGAATTTGGCTAGGGAACAAGAGTTAAGACCCCCAGCTCTTAGAACACGTACCATGTGATTTTTAATACCCACAAGCAGTCAGAACTTTGGTCTTAAATTTCTCTGGAAAAACAGTGCCTCTGTAACACAGTTCTCCTAAGATCATTCTGGGACATTGGTTTGGTACAGACTTGGAGGGAAGACTACCACCTACTGAATCAAATACCACAAAGTTTTGGTTCTGGTGACACTTGGGCTTTCCTTACAGCTCTCCAATACTAGGAAAGTAGGCCCCACCCTTCTTAGCTCAAGGTATCTGACAAGATCACAGTCCCAAGTATGGGAATAGTGTGGAAGGTGAATCACAATGAGATATACGAGAGATGTTGGAGAGGGTACTAGCATTCTCTATTTTTTTTCCTTCTCCAAAACGACCTTATAGGCAAAATGGCATCTTGAAATGATGACTCACTTTGCTGAAAAAACAAACACTGTCAAATCTCAATACAAAGAGCCAAACAACAATTGGCTGGCTTCTTGGGCCCTCTGTGCTCTTCACCATTCCCTGAAGATACCAGACCCTTGCCAGATGCAGATACAAAGTTTGAAAAGCAGCAGCAGAATATATTCAATGTAGACACAAAAACTATTCTGCCCTTCAGAATAAGTAACTTTTGTTTTTCCAAGGTCTGGACGCTTCATCATCCCTATCCTGAAGGAACACAACTGGCTGAATTGTTTCCTCTCAAATCCAGAACCCTTTAAACCTGTTATCAGGGGCTTGCAACCTGCAATATCAAATGATTCCCATCCTGTAGCAGAATGTTATACAGGGTCTAATTAGATACACAAGGCAGGAGAGCTTGCTATGCTGTGTTGACTTAGAAAACCAGTAACTTAAATGGAGATCAACCTCAAAAGTAAAACATTTAAACAAGTGTTTAGTTTCAGGAAGCAGGGCCTTTGAATCATTGTTCACCCTTCTGAAGAAGGCAGCAATTGAAGGGAGCAGAAGCAACAGAGTTAAACAGCTGCAACTGTGATCTGGGGATCGATGCAGCAGGAGATTACCTCTGGAGGTGGAGGACTTTGAAATTGGGACCATTTTTTCCTCCTCCTCTTTCTCGCGGATGTGTGTCCAGTGCACATCTGCCAGGATCTCCAGGGGATCAATCGGATTTACAATCTGCTGTAGCCTCAGGTTTCCAGCTAGCGGACCAAGGATGAGGCAGATCAGGATGTGGGCGGGAAGGGAGGAAGGATAGGGTGGAAAGAGAGAAAAGAAGAGTTAGAGAAAGGACACACATGACAGGAAAGGAAATATAAGGAAAGAAAAAAGAAAATATTACTTGCCAAGATCAGTTTGCCAGACAGATAGATAAAGCTTGGCAACATGTATGCATGCATCTAGAAACACACAACCGTTCATAATCCTCAGATTCCTGCTTCACCCTGAAGCTGAATAATGCTAGCCCACAGGCACACACTACCTCTATTGCAAGCAGCACCCGGCATGGAAGACATTCTCTGAGCATCCATCTAAGCTTTGGTAGGTGATCAATTAACAGAAATTTCAGCCTTATTCAGCCTATTCAAAATGAGTATTACTCTATGTATCCTGCTGGTAAAAGGCATGGGGACAGTCTGCACTGTGGGCTCAATTCCACAGAACACAGGATCTATTCACTCCCCAATGGCCCTCAACATTGTGGAAGTGAACTTTTTGGGGTTTGAATCACAACTTTTCACCCACACGTGCAACAGAGAAACCACAAGGTCTCCCTTTGCCGGCTGCCCTCAGAATGGCCAGCTGCATGCAGCATTATATCACATTGGATTTTTGCTCAGTTTAAGGTTTACAACACTTTATTCAGAGCATTCTAGCTGCGTTGTTGGAGTAGTGAATGGGTTGTTCAGGGGGCAGTGTCATTTTACAAGTAATATCAGCATTCTCAATGAAAATAATGAAAATAACCTCTTCTCTCCTTCAAAGCGGATTTCCTTTGACAAAAGTGTAGGTGCATATGGCTAAGCGCTTTAGAAGGTATTTTGTGTATTTGAAAGCTTTCAACTAGGCAGTTTGATTAATCCACCCTTATAGCAATTTTCTTAATTTCCCCTTCATTGTTGGGTTCTCTGCGGTGCAAAGGACCCTGGGAAATCTGATCGAGGGTTCTCCTTGCCATTTTCCGGCAACAGGGTATACAGGATTCTCCATGGCTGATCTGGCCACAGGTTGCAGCGTTTTATATTGTGGGAAGCGGTTTTCTCCACTAACCACTCCCCACTCATTGGCATACACTAGACACAGCTGTTCACACTGCCGGGCAACAAGCCGTCTGTCTCTGCACAGCAATGAGCCAACCTTCACTGACTGCAGATTGCCCATGATGTAGAGCAACAGGCCAGGCTCCATCTCAGAAGCCTGGAACTAGGCCTTTGTCAAAAATGCACTAGGGAAGGACTGTCACACACTAGAATAATCCATGGAAAGCCTGGTTTGTGGAATCATAAGTTAGGACTGCGGCCTCAGAAATGACTGTGGATCACACTCGGCACTATAACCGTAGGAGAAAACTGATATTGAGGGAAGAAGCACTTATATAAGCACAAAATTATTTGGTAGTTAGTCAAAGGGGCAAAAGAAAGCAGAGAAATGCACAAAAAGGGAATGGGATTCAATTTTAATCTGTATATCACAGTTTTCTCTGTGTAACTACTGGACATCCAGAAGGGAACAAGAGAATATTCAGGAGTGGCTGATAGGGCCCAAATCACTGGCCAACAAATGGAGCGGTCTGATATTTCCTCATTGCACTTGTATTCCAATGCTCCCCCATGCAGGCTCTGAGATCAGTAGAGTTAGTGTTTACACCACACCACACAGCTGAGTTAAAAGGTTGAGGATTACCAGCAACAGCTGGAAGTGGGAAGAAATATATAGTCACTCAGCAAGGCTCACAAAGAACAGGTCCCACTTGATCTGCAGGGCTTATTCCATATTATAATATGGCTTTGTAGACTGACTGTCAGTCTTAAACAGGCATGACATCACCAAAGAAAGGCCCAATCAGAATGTAGAACTGTACCAGACACAGGTCTGACATCACTAACTTTATTATCTGATTATTTCTTTTAGGCAATAGGTATTCTAATGTACTTGCTACCCTATATGCGACCACCACCTTTCAATGGATGGAATCAGAATTGTTCAAGTGTGTGTCACAGGCCCTGTACTACTGCAGCGAATCAATTCTCCTTTATTTCAAGTGCTAGGGAGTCTGTCATTTACAGCAGGAGGATCTGAGATCTCAGGTGTTTAGTGGCCAGGTTATACAGCACAATGAGAAGCTAGAAATAGATCGCATGTGTTTCTTACAGTATCCATAAACTCATTAAGGAAATGAAATTGGAGAATGGGAGAGACCCTTAATTTTAATGATTTTTTTTCCATATGGAAATGCATGCTTTTGCTGCAAATGCAGCCATAGCTTGCACTCGCTGGCGCCATCTCACTGCAGCACTTTGCATGCTGTTTATATTTTACTCTTACGGCTTGTCTACACAGACATTGCATTAATTTAAAAACCAGTTTAGTTAAACCCATGCAAACTCCAGTGTGAATACACAGTCATATCTGTTTAAACCAGGCTATATCAATGTAGCTTGCTCTCGTAAATTTACCAATGTAAACTAAACTGATATAAGCCAACTTTGTACCAGTTTTAAGTATATTCGTATCAAAATCACTCCTTTATTTAAATCTGCACATCTGTGTGTGTAGACCAGGCCTTACTTAAGAAGCAGACCCCAATTCAGCTTTCTCAATAACGTAAAACTGTAAAGAGCCCGGCCACCTGTGAAGTATTGGGGGCTGGCTAGAGGGCAAACCTGGTGTTTCTCTGATGTCTGACCATGTGAATCCAGGCTGAAGGTGTGAATCAGAGTCCAGACAACCCAAGAGGAGAACAGAGGGTCTGGAACCCAAAAAAATAAGTTCTTGAATTGACTGTATACAATGTTACTGTGCTATAAACTATGTTGAGTAAGTTCTGCTGTGAAAGCTGGCAATGTTTTGTACTTGATGGTCATTATGAAATATGCACACGGACTGTGGTTATGAATTTACGGGGAGACACAGGACTGGAAAGGATGTTGGTGTCACCCTGCAAGGAGTAACTAGGCTGGCGGAAGCCAGGGTGAGACCTTTATGATTGCGGGCTGCTAGTGGTGTCAGGTCTCTGAGTAACAGCAGCACAGCATTTAGGCACCAAAGGTTACAGGGCAAGCAGTAACAGAACCCCCTGCTAGGCTAGGTGACCCACAAAACATCACAGAAGGATTTCAAGTGGCTGCTGCTGTGGCTTTCCCCAAGGCTGGCGCCTAAATTTCACAAGAAGCTAGACCCCTTAGTTCACCGTTACACGAAAAGATAATTCGGTGAATTCCAGAACAGCGTGTTTCCCCCTCTAGCTTCACTGCAGCACTCAACAACACTTTAGGAGTGGCTGGGCTCTCTCACAAATTGATTTTTGAACTACAAAGTTTAACTGGAAGCTGTTCCAGTGTTCCCAAACCTGCTCTTTGGGAACAAAAATTAAAGCGGGACAGCTGCTAGGATAGAGAAAAGTGGAAGTTAAGGAAAAAGGCAGCAGTCACCCCTACATGCCTGTGCTTTCTGGCCATCTGGTTACCTTCAATTCTCACCATCAAAAATGTTAAATCAGAGACAATTTAACATTCCAAACTGAATGTTTCCAATAGAAAGTGAGTGTTGAAAGTGGCCAAGGGACCCCAGACTTCTGCTCAAAGCACAGCTAGACTCCAGGGGAGAGCAAATGATGGATCAAGAAAGACTAGGAACAAAAAATATTTATATATACTGTATGTATATTTTCAAAAGAGGAAAGAAGGAGGTTGATATTTTCCCATATGATTTTCTCTTATGCCTCCAAAAATATTTCAGAATGATGCATATGTTGCATTAAAATACTAAAATTAGTTTCAGGCAAAACAGGAACTATAAAATAAAAGAGGTATACTATAGTAGCAATCAGCTACAAAAAAAAGAGAGACATGCAACTCTGGCTCTCTGGTGCACCCATTCATGTGGGTGAAAGAACTCATCCTTTAGTCTCACATATCCTGGTTCATATAAGCAATGTCAATGTAGTAGGAATGAACATGCAGTTGAAGCCCAATACTCCAGGAAAGTAACCATCAAAACAAAAATGGCAACACAGTGCATTATGGAAAACAGTGCACCTAGCCAAGCAGGAAGTGATCAGATTCATTTCAGGCATCTTTTACAGTTGCTTGAAGTGTCTCAGTGCTCTCTGGAGTCGATCTAGCTTTCCCTGCCCTCCCACACAAAGAACGGTAAGAAAATGTGGTACAGCCAAGCAGCGCCCATACTTAGATCATGAGAAGAAGTAATTCGTGAACCAACCTCGAGAGAGTTGGTAAATGCAATTTACTAAAAACAAAATCTTTTCATGTGGGACCTGCTCTTTAAAATGTCAGTTCCACCTGAGGGCAAATGAAAGTGGTGATGGCACAAGGGTACCTTTAAAAGTACCCGTGTCCTCTTCATTTGAGAGACGTTGAAGCCAGAGGCCTTGCTGGAGCTCTCTTGCCCAAGGGTAATACTCTCCCTCTACAGCAGGGGGAGCCACACCCCCACAAATAGCATCAGATGCACACACACAAATAATACAGAGAGGGAAAGGACAGAGAATGAGAAAGCAAAGAGTTATTGTCTGGAAATCCAGTAAGACTTACTGTACTCAAAGCTCCCTGTTTGATAGGCAAACTCCACTGGACAGAGGTCTGGGAATGTCACAATTTAGTAGACTGATAAACAACATGCATATTACTATACTTAAACTGTGGTCTTGGTTCTGACAGAGACTTCAGCTACAGAGTTCCAGTTTCCATGTGGAAAAATATAGCCAAACCACCTACTTAAAAGGCCATCTCCCTCACCAAATGACATCTGAACAGGATTGCCACCGAGGCCCAGCATAAATGGACCTCTCCTCACACTGTCAATATTACATGGCCAATGGCCTTTATGAAGCAGGTCTTTGTAGTCTGGTAGCTCTCATGAAAGCAAAGGGAAAATACAAGTACCCAAGTCATGTTTTGAAAGGTAAGATACAGTCACCATTTGGAATGGCGGTGAAGCACGGCAAAGATACCCGTTTCCAAAACAAGCTCAGTATGATTATGACTTACTAAAGAGGTGCAGGGGAGGAATTCCCTCCATAACTTTCCCTCACCCTTTTCATAAAGAAACACTAAGAGCTGGAATAAAAACATCCTGGAGAGCACAGGGATTCAACTCAGGCTGCATAGTGTGTAGTGTCTCCTGCTGGCTTAGGAGAGCTGGATACTGCTTCTCCTGGGGTCCCATTAATATTTGCCATAGGGGGTTACTGCTGGGTGATGTGAGGCACTCCCTCCTCCTCAAGGCTGGATGTGCTGCCTCTGCAGCACCTGCAGACCTTGCTGGCTAGAGAACAGAGGGCCAAATCCAAATCTGATTCCCCTAAAACCAGTGAGAAAATAGCACAGTTGTCACAAAGCTGAGAGTTACGCAGAGGGGAACCAGCAAGAGAATTAATTGCTTGGATTAGACCGTTATGGTACAAGTAGGCTCCACCCAGGGGAAAGTATCTTCTGCACTCTGGCTGCACCCTTCATTCAGGCATAAAGTGCCCCCCTTCTAGCACTCTGAACCAAACATGGGAATATATTGATCCAATCAGAGTACTGAGTCCAGAGCTAGAGGAGACAAGAATTAAACCCATCTCTCTTATCAGGCTATACTGGGGAGAGGGGTAAGGTACTGTGGCTGGTTGAGGCCCACTGTTCTGACAGTACATGGGAAGTGTACTATGCTGTTTACTAATGCTGCAACTACCCTGAAGAGAGAGATCCTCTGTCTCTGATGTGGTCAACCTAGCATCATTTATCAGCACTAAATTCATTTACAAATACAAAGCAACGTTAAATGCAAGGATGAAAAGAAAAAACTGATATGAAAGATAAGAAGGCCTTTGGTTTGACACTCTTTGGGTACATCTACACTGAAGCTGGGATTGTGTTTCCCAGCGCAGATAGACAGACAGGCGTTGCTCTGCCTGCGCTAGTGCACTAAGAATAGTAGTGTAGCCGGGGGTAACATGGGCTGCAGCTCAGGCTGGCTGCCAAACCCGCCCAGATACTGCCATTTTTCATGTGCTAGCTCAAGCAGAGCTAGCACGCCCATCTACCCACACTGGGAGGCATGCTCCCAGATGCGGTGTGCATGTGCCCTTTGACTCAGTTCCTTCACTGGTTCCCTTCTATCAATATAACCTCATAAGAACCTCTTCCATCCCACCCCGATTCACTGCTTTCCCATCAGCCCTCAATGGTTTTCCTGAGAAGAATAAGGTGTGATCTAACTCATCTGATCATAGGGGTGCCCGTCCAACCTCACTTTGTGCTGAACATGGGTATTTGGCTCAGCTTGCCCTGCCTGCGTAGCAGAAGGAAAATATAAACCTATCTTCTTCTAACCTTCACTAGACTCTTCGTCCTCCTCTTCTTCGTCCTCCTCCTCTTCCCGGTCTTCAGCCTCATGGTTTTTCTGACTTTCAAGCTCTTCCTCATTCTTTCCCTTCAAAAGAGCGTGGATTCGCACAGCCTCTTTCCATGGCACACCTCCCAGGTCTGAGGTGGGCAGCTGTGGCTGCTCCGGTTCTTCTTCTTCTTCCTCCTCCTCTTCCTCCATCTCAGATTCTGAACTACTGTAAAGAATGAAAACAAAACAGAAAAGTCAATTAATGATGCATCTTAGCTGAGTTTATATATGGCTGGCAAAACTTCAGTACAAACTATAGTACGTGTAATAGAAACCATATTTTCCCCTTCTGCTTTCAACATTTCATTGCACTATTTTAGAAATAGTGGTTCAGGTCAAAAGGAGCTTGATGCAGAGGCTGTAGGTAGATCCAACAACGAAAAGGTACTGGATCCAGTTCCTTTTAATAAAGGGGATCCAGAGGAAGGGCAGTTGTGGAGATCTGTCTACATTCTTATATGCAGTGCTGTTGTAGCTGTGTCAGTCCCAGGATATTACAGTGACAAGGTGGGTGAGGTAATATCTATTATCGGACCGACTTCTATTGTTGAGAAAGACAAGGTTTGGAGCTGCATAGAGCTCTTCTTCAGGTCTGGAAAAGGTACTCAGAGGTAAATATAAGATCGAACACATAGTTTAGCTGATGAAGTTTATTCAAGGTGAAGTGGCCAGTTAACACCCTTGGAGTCATAGGACAAAAAGGGGGATTAGTGGTTTACAGATTATTGTAATAAGCCATAAATCCAATGTCTTTATTAAGACTGTGAATTTTAGCATCTAGCAAGGTTATAAATGTATCTCACCCACCTTGTCTCTCTAGGTCAGTGGTTCTTAACCCACAGGCCGGGTGGGCAGCCCAATCAGCATATAGCTGCAGCTCATGCGACATCCTCAAGGCCATACAGGTAGTATATATGTGTGGATGCAGCCCACATAATACAGAGAGGTGCATATGCGGCCCACAATGGTAAACAGGTTGAGAACCACTGCTCTTGATTCTTATATGATACTTATTATCACAGTATCTGAGTGCAAGTGGGTTCAGCAAGAAGGTGGTGATCTGGTGGTTTCCACATTCTCTTGAGGATTTGGGTGAGAGAGAGAGAGTTTCGGAGGGACAGCATATGGGGAGATTATGTCTCTTGATGGCGTGTGTGGGGGTGTGTGAGATTGCTGCTGGGTTTAAGCTGCTAGGAAGTTTTGTTGCTTGGTGGGGAGCTGGCAGGAAGATTTGGGGAACTATATTACTTACACTTTTCCATTTTTGCCTGACAATCAGTGAATGTTGAAAAGAATATGCCCACAGTCCTAGAATTATCAGGCCATCACGGTACATATAAAGGATCCAGCAGGTAAGATAAAGACAGCCAGAGAGCAGCGCACAATTACATACACTTTCCAGGATCTCAGGCAGTAATATCACATGAACACAGGAAGTGTCTGCACATGTGTATAGGGCAGATGGGCAAGAAACTATAGGTAACAGCATGAGAACAACTATCAACCCCACTATTCTCATAGCAAACTCTGTAAATCACTGTGTGGGAAACAAACATGTATATCAGTATGACCCATTTTTGGAGGGATTGGTCCTGCTTTGAGCAGGTGGTTGGACTAGATGGTCTCCTGGGGTCCCTTCCAACCCTGATATTCTATGAATTCCATATTACAAGGTTCCCTTCGTGAAACATTCACTGGTCTTGCTTGAGATTCCCACTAAGTAGTCTCCTAACTGCTTGTTAAGAGAAGGCTTAACTTTGTAAGTGAAAGATACAACAAGTGTCACTCTCTGATTATAACCTCTAGGTACTGGCACGATAGTTAAACGTTGAGAAGGCACTCCCACCATTTTCAACCCAATTTTTCCAGGAACCCTTTTTCTAAAAAATGATATTTTAGGCTAAAATCTTTCATGCTTTTTTTTTTTTTTTTTTAACCAGCAAGGGAGGGAATTTATTGGCAAGTTTCATAGATACATTTGCCAATTTTGGAGTTATCCAGACAAGAAAAGGTACATTTTCAACTCAAGAATTTTTCGAACACTTATGCTCAAGTAACTCAAAGCCTGCTTTAATTTACATCTGCACCAAGCTCTCAAGAAGTGCACTGAAAGAAATAAAATAGCTGAAATGCACTTCTGTAGATTTGAACCGATGAGCTCAGAAAGGAACACTCATCTAAATGTATAGCGGGAGAGGAATATTTGTACTGACGTACAGTGAGTTTATATATGCTAAATAGATTGAATCTTACACTCAGGGTGAGTTTTCTATGGGAATAATCCTTAACTTTTCAGCTGGTCACACATATGCTCTTTATATGATTTAAAAGCTAGAGGTACTAGGGAGTGATGACAATTTTACCAGTTTAGGTTATATCAGTATTACCATACTAAAGCTAATTTTCTCCCATGCCCAAATTCCTCAAGAGAAGTCCCATGCACTACAGATTTTTACAAACTTTTGTCTGTAACTATAGATTAGTTGACAAATGTGAGGTGAACTGGAGAAGCTATTTCTGAAGCATCAGATTCAGTAGGAGTTATGCCAACTGAAAAAAAAAAGTCTTGGGAATCTTTCCATTTATTTCAATAGCAACTGGATCAGGCTCTTAATGCATTGTCACATCCTGCTACCAAATATGGATGTGCCTGAAATTTCAAACTTATTTAACTAAAGAGCAAGTGATAAGACCTTATACAGTGGATTCTGAGAAGCTGGGATTCTTATTCTTGAAGTTTGTCACCCAATAGGAACATCTGAGCGCTCTGTTTAGCAAACAGACTTTGCAAGAAAACAGATTAATTTTATAAAGTTGACTATATCCATGATCTTGCGCTAGGTACAGATTTGGTTCACCCTGCAGAAAGATTGTCAAAGGACAGTAGGGACTCCTGTGGGCCATAGAAAATCCTTAACACCACTTGCTTATCTAGTGTTGCTTGCAAGTTTCTTCTCACATTTCCTAAATATACATCCTTTTTAGGAAAAATAAGGCTCTGGCAGCTTCTGGCAACCTTTATAAACTTGGCCCTGGATCTAATATACTTTGGAAGTTTACAAAAGCTGACCAGTTCAAGGACTGAGCTGTCAGTGGTTCTACCCTTGTGGGAATGTGTAGGGTAACTTTCAGGCTCTGCCCATCTGGGAAGTACCCTGCAAGACATTCACATCCACTGCAATAGACTTATAAGACGTAAGGGCAAAGACTTTGCATATTGCACCAGTTAATCCCGCAGACCTTGAGAGTTTCTTCTCACCTCACGTATACAAACTCCACAGGAGCCAGTTCGCAGTTGAAGCATCCTGGTATATTTTGATCAGTTCATATGAAAAAAGGACAAACCCCTTGACTTAAACTCAAGATGGAGTTATGAATGTATAAACTTATCTGTATTTTAAAAACTCATTAAAAATTAGAAGGGCAGGAAATTCTATGTTAATTTGAAGTTCTCATACTTTTAAATGTTTATAGTTGTTTAAACTAGAATTTAAGATTAGTATTTAATGGTCTTTTAATGTTTTGTCCATTCAGTGTTCTAATAAGGTTGCTATCCTAATGTTATTGATATAAGCATATGACTAACTGTAGTTTAACAAGGATACTTTTGTCTAGGATAAAATCTGTGCTACTGACATTGAAGTGCATTCTAGCATTAACACATTATGGGACAATAAATTGCAATTCAAATGTTAGTTCTGACTCAACAGGAGACTATAAAAGTGTCGTTGTGAGGCTTTATTTTGTCTCTCTGATTTCTGTATCAACTGACTCAGTTTACAAGTCAAGACATTTTTTCCAACTGCCAAGCCCCCACGAATCTTGGCCTGAGGTCTGAGAACTGAGCTAGGTTACACACCCTTCTTATGCATCAACTGTAATAAAAGTTCTGCGAGCTACATTAGGCCCTCAGTTACTCAGGTGCAATCCCAGTGCCTTCAAATCATACCTTCGGTGGCATCTGTGAATCTCGGTGCTTTTGATGAGTTTGCATGAGTAACTGTTTGGAATATAGTGCACATTTCTGTTGATGCTGCTCAGGATGGCATAGAATGTTGTTTATATGTTAGCGCTACTGGGCGAAAAATAATTAAAAGTTATTTTTGTCACTGAAACAAGGATTTCACTGAGAATTAACTCAGGGACTAGATCTTGTGTTTTTATGATATTTATGAGAAAAGGAGTGCAATGCCAGGATGCTTGCCACATAGACGTAAATCAGATGAGATTGTGCCTTTTTAAGGAGCAAAATAGTTCAGGCTTGGTTAAAAGTCAGGTGAGTGATCAGAGGATACCTGGTGTGTTCTATTTTTGTTCGTTGTGTGTGACAGCAACAGCAGTGTTTAACAAACTGATACTTAGGCCAGTCACTTTTACATAAAAAGGGTTCATTCGAGATTACTGCTCAAAGAAAATGCCCATTCACCTTTAGTTCAATAGGTAACCTCACTGCTTTTGGATACAAAAGGTCCTTGGTTCAACTTCTTCCTGGAATGGATTTCTCACAAACAATTTTTCATTTGACATTTTCTCACTTGGCTACCTTCTTCTGTTCTGCACCATCTACCCTAGATTTTACAGTGTCTGATGTACTCTTGCCAGAATGGTGTTATGTATTTGATGTTTATTTGTAATGTAATCTTTACCATTAATAAAGTGCATAAGTGGTAAGATGAGCAGTCACAGAGTTGCTGTTGCCAGACAATAAAAGTGACGGCTGAAAACTAATCAGCTGAAACATAAAAAAAGCCTGGGATTTAAAGTCTACACAAGTCTGGAATGCGCAACTTCTACACCAACCTTAACTCTGTCCCTGACGTGCAGGCTTTCATTACATGATCACATAGTTGGGGCAAAGACACTTTCCTAGCAAGTACTACATTGCCACACAATTTTTCTTATAATTATAGATGCACATAACTTCAGGGGAAGAGCTCAGGTTACCTTGAGGATTATCATTTCCTATTTTTGTCTAATAAAAACCTAACCTTAATCTTGCTCTAATGCATCCTTGCAAAATTTTATTCACTCACTTGCCTGAGAAGAATACTTTCTGACAGATGGAAATAAAATGTATAAGATACCATTGTTTTTTCCTCATCACAGTATGGGTATCCAGGTAGGTTCTGTGCATGGTCCAGTGTGTTTTCATGACAATTTTCAAAGTCACAACATGTGTTTTTTGTACAATATATAATGAAAATTTTATAATCCTGCATTCCACAGCAGAAATTAAATGTTATTTTTAACTTACTGTCCCTTCTTTCACAAGGTAAATGATGAATCAGATCATAAATATATGCTGAGCTCTGGCATACAGCAAGCTCCCAAGAGGTCTTAGCATATCCCAATGGCTTTATACAGATGCTCTGAGAGAGATAAAAAAAGTGGTCTTTATTCCCTCCTCTGATTAATAGCACACTTTCCTCCTCTTCAGTACAGAAATAAATCTGACAGGTGTCACCTGCTGGGTTTTTAGTGCGCTGTCAATAAAATTTACTATTGCTGAAGCTGTTGCCATGACTACTCCGTGGCTCAAGATGTGTTCTTCTGCCAGCCTGTTTATCTCATGTAACATTCACAGTGTAAATTCTTCACTCTACAGCTCATTTTACCTTCTCCAGCATTGATCTGCTCCACACTTGTTCCTCAGTACTCAAAGGTTAAACACACAGGAGGCTGAGTGGGTGAAAGGAGACAGAGCTACTTTTCAAGCTGGTAGTTCTGGGCCACCCAGCTGGGACCCTTTTTCTGTTAACCAGTGATCAGAGAAAAAGAGCTGGATGAATTGACAGAGAGACTCAAATATTCAGGGAGATACCTCTTAAAAATGCATCTATGCGAATTTAGTGCTGGAGACTATCATACTCCACCGTGCAGACTCAGAATAGAGGAACAGTGCCAGCTGCCTCCATTATATCTCGCAATATGGTTCAACCCTAACCTGGAGTGGCCAGCTACAGCGATGAGAGAGTATTTCACCACAGTGGCCCCAGCTCAAAGGTGGGACACTGTATGAATAGCACCCACTTTAACTGCACATTCTCTTTAAGGATAATGCCCCTCAAGCCTTTGGGGTGCTGGGCTATCTGAATACAGACCTGCCGTTGACACTTTGGTGCCTCAGAGTCGAATGACTACCACACTTTGGAGCAACTGCTTAGCACAGATCCTTCATCTGGAAGGGATAATCTAACTGTGAATGGCCCACACAATCAGGATTAAGAAAATGTAAATTACTTTGAATGTATCTTACATTAAAATCTGCACATGCTCTCCAAAGATTGTGTGGGTATCATATTTAGTTCTGAATGTGATTCAAGGTGTGGCTATTGTTCTACAGAAGTCCAACAAAGATTAGGCCCTGGCTGGCTACCTTAGAAACAGTTTCCTGCTCTATGCACAATTGTGTTATTTAAGATTATACAAGGGTACTTTCATTAGCCATCCCTAGCGTGGCTTGAGACTAATGAGATATCAGCTTGGAATTTACTTCCTTTATTGATCAGATGCCAAGTATTTTGCCCTTTTGTAGGGATTAATCTGATAATGTTTTAAAATGCTTTGACTGTGAAACATACTACAGAAGTGCTACATATGATTATTACTGCATTTGTGGATGTGTGCATATTAACTTCGTTTATTGCCCAGGGTAGTGATGATGAATCTGTCATAGGAGGAATGTATTTGGTTTGATCTTTGCCAGCAAATTACAGTTATTGTTGTGAAATCTTGGTCCAGGTGCCCAAGGACATCTGAGAGAGATATTTTATAAGTCCAAAAATAATATTTACCTTTTTTTTTTTTTTCAGAGAACGCTTAAATTAAAAAATACAAATTTAAGTCAACATACAAAAAGGGGAGTGTGACAGAATTTTAAATAAAAAATGGGTGTGGAGGAGGGAGGGAGAAAAGTGTGCACAGATCTGGAGGAGGTGAAATAGCAGCTGAAGCCTGAGATGCCAAAGATAACACTTGGTTCCATTGACTCCTTTTTCCTTGGGAGGTTTCTGATCCAAGTACTGACCAAGTCCAACTATTCTTAATTTATGTGATCTGATGAAGTTATGGCCGATAATAATATAGCTCTAGGCTAGTGAACTTTGATTAGTACTTTCAGATCTAATAAGTGCTATAAAAGCTACACTTATATTATTACTAGTGTTAACATAAACAATGGCAACATTATTTATCATATCTAAGCAGTGGGCTGGGAGACAGAGAATAAGAACATATCTCAAGTCTACCACATTGAACTGCAGAGAACATCCAACTAGGCCACTAGACAACATCTCAAATAAATAAATTATATCAAAATAAGATCTTGTTGAGAACTTCCTAAAATAATAAACATTGTCATCATTCTAGTAAAGGAAACAGCACAAGACACCCGGTATTTACCCGTCCTAGTTCAAACCTGTTCAGAGCTTTTAAGATAAGGATGCCTCAGGACTACTGAAGACTAGTAAGGCTAGATAGTGTCAAATATCCAGTTGCTGCCTCTTCTATTTGCATCTTATGGGACTCCTGTCATTTGCTCACCCCAGAATGCACCCAGGCCCTGATCCTGCAAAGACTTATAAATGTGCTTAATTTTATGTTGTCGAGTAGCCCAGCTGAAGCCAGTTTCACCTGTGTAATTGAAGTAGGCAACTAGACACATAGGGCTACACATGTTTCAAGTTAAGCATGCATGTAATTGTATTGTAGGAGCTGGGCTTTAGCCACCAGTTATATCATTACCTGAGTTTACAATGGCAGTTTTAAGAATGTAAGAACTGTTGCACGGTCAAAGAGTTAACAGTTCAGGAGAGTTCTTGCTGCAAAGAAAGGGTACGGAACAGCGCTCACAGTAAGTAAGAGAGCCACACTATCTGGAGGATGCTGAGGCTGCAAAGGTTCAGCTCATCCCTTATCAAACTGAATTGCTGCTGCAGGAATTACTGAGACACATTTGCCCACATTTGTGGGCACTGAGTCCCTAGCACTCTGATGTACCATTTTGCAGTTGAAGAAATGACCACACATGCCCCTGGCGTATCCTGTTTTACTCTATCCATAGCTATTACTTCAAGCCAAGCTCTCTCAGACACAAAGGCACTCAATCATGGCTAAGTATCTGTCCAACCTGAAGTTTTAAACCACAAATGGTTTTCAGTTATCAAAGCGCAAAATAGGCAGAAAAAGCTTTTTGAAAAAAACACTCCCCTCTGACCCCATGTTCTGTTCACCCAAATGACTCAGTTGTTTATAGATGAAATTTTCCAAAAAGTAAATTCCTTTCTGAGCTAAGACTGAGCATGAGAAATTTCAGTATAAGAAATAACTTTTTCAGCACACTACTAAGTGACTCAAAATAGGGGTTTAGAACAGAACCTCTAGTATAAAATACCTCTCTGAAGTGTGGATGAGGCTATCAGCTCTCCAGAAAGGGGAGCCTCAGTAAAGTGAGAGCAAGTAGACACAAGCCTGCTGGGGCAGATACAGGGACATGTGTACAATGTGTGCTAACCTGCTGGGCACGTCCACTTCTGTTCCTTTGTCTAGTACACTGCTCAGGTTATGCTCTGCCAGGGTCTCCTCAGGAACCTCTTCCAGTTCCTCTTCCTGCTGCAGTGACAGCCGGTAATTTTCCAGCTCAATGCGCTCAGGCGTGCCACGCAGCCTCTTGGCCAGGCTGGGCTCCTCCAATCCATTGACATTAGGACCTAAAGAACAAGTCAGTAAACAAACAATGAATCTGATGAACTGGGTTTGAATATTTGCAAACAAATTCAGAGCAAGGAGCAGGGGGGTGAGAAAGGGCCAAAGGGGAATAAATTGAGAGAGGACCTGAGGCCATTACCATATTAGCCCCTACAGGTTGAATTGGAGAAAGAGCAATACTCCAAAGCGGGCCCTGGTTAATGCTTTTGGCCAAAGGATGCTAACAAAAAGTTACATGTCTTGGTTGAGAGAGGAACAAGAATAATGTAGCTGCAATGGCCAGAGTTGTGTCAGGCCAGGCACAATGATCCCCATTCGAGAAGGGGCAGTGAAACCATTGCCATGGGGACTGAAGCATGCACCATTACATAAGGAGTGTCTCAAATGTGGGAGATAAAGGGACACTCCTGCCGTAGGAAGTGCCCTGGTGCAAGGCCATCAGGTTTATGCCTCAGATGTGTTTTTCTCTGGACTTGACCTGATTTCCTGTCAGTATGTGACAAAACTGGGACTGCAGGAGAAACCTGGATGAACAATTTGTGGGACTGTGGAAGTTGGGGATGATGCTGGATAAGAGGTTCACTGCTTCCCCCTAACCCCAGCAAACCGCAAGGATTGTGCATGGGGCAAAACACTCCATCTCAAAGACAGCCGATCCAAGGGCTATTCAAAAAGCAGTGCTCAGTGGAAGAACCTACACCTCTGAACCTCAACCAGGTGAGTGAAAACAGGAAAGGTGTGTATGGAAAGACAAGAGACTGGGAATCACAGTCCCAACAATGACAGTCCTGGTATCGTAATACTGATTCTGATGCATGTTATTGCAGCCATTAAGAACCCCACTAGCAATGTCATCAAGTGCTTATATCATTAAGCACCAAAGGAAGGCATCAGAGGAGCTGAGAAAATTCCAAACTTAGTGCCACGGGTTAAACACAGCTGCAGCTCAGCACATCTCCATCCATTTCCTATTGCTCTCCACAGTAAAAAAAGAACTCTGCTGATGGAGGTCTAACACTTGTGGGGTTGAATTCCAAAAGTGCCATGTGCTTAGAGCTCCAGTTGCAGCCAATGGGATCTGTGGGTGCTCAGCACCTCTGGAAATCAGGCCTGGGTGGATTAGTGCCTGTTAAACTGCTTCATTAAGCAAAATTGCAGGCAAGTGATATACAAAAGCTTCAACAACAATTCTAGCCCTGACCCCCCTGAATAGCTCTGCCAATTAACCTCAGTTTGGACCTATAGCATCCTCTGTTGTAACATTCTTGGGGTTTCCCCTCTGGAATCATGCTACATTTGCTAAGGTTTTTGTAATGTAGATAAATGTCCACAATAAACTAGGTTGGGACTACCATATTCTCACAGGACCCAAACCACACAGGCCTCCACAGGCAAAAGATCAGAGCATTAACCTACATTTCCAAAGATATTTTGTTCTCTACAATTTGCTGCTGCAACAATAGTCTTATGTTGTGTCAGTATTTTTAAAAGATTAATAAAACTGAATAGTGCACTCAGCTAGGATTCACGCTTCATTTCACTCTCTCTGGGATGCCTAGATGGTGATACCACATCGGCCGGAACTATTTTTGTAATCAGTGTTACATTCCCCAACACTGAGTTCACATCATTAGGGGATCTGACCTGGAATGCTGATCTGCCAATCCTGGCTGATGTGAAAGAGAACTGGATTATGGGTAATGGAAGAGTACCAACGTGATAGAGAGCAAATAAAGGGTATAGTAAATCCTCATAAAGAGAGAGATTATCTTCTGCATTAGACTCCTTCACAGATTGCAGTGTATTCCAATTAGGCCCAGCTTCCCCCAATGCACACAGCTGTCACAGGCTGTTTCTGGCTTGCCCTCTTGTTCTGGCCTGCTCTGGGTATCCAGCAATGTATCCATGAAGTTTATAGATTGAAAAAAGGATGAAAGGAAGAAGGGTGAAGAGTCCTTCTCTTGGGGATTTATTTCACTCTTTTTTCTTGAGTCTTCAGGTTTTTTCAGCTTCCTCAGAAGAAAGCAAAAAAAGCCACAGAGACTCATTTCTAGAGTCGGATTAACAGACTATGGAAAGGATGGCTTTTCTCATTGCTGGTGTGGGTAGTGTGACAGACCCAGACCAGTGGAGTACAGGAGTCTGGTAGAGGGCAAATATACTGGTCACTGAATAAGTAGTTTTCTGTTCCCTGAGTGATCAGAGCAGGGGCTGCATTAGAGTAATCAGGAACCTGCTAGAACCAATTAAGGCAGACAGGCTAATGAGAACATCTGACTCCAATTAACCTGCTAAGAGTCAGGTGAGGCTGTTAAGCACCTGACTCTAATTAAGGCCCCTCTAATGTTACAAAAGGGCTCACTCCAGTCAGGCGGGGGGAAAGGGGGGAGCCAGAGGAAAGGAAGTGCATGTGAGGAGCTGGGAGCAAGAGGTGCAGGAAGCTGAGAGTGAGAGGGTGTGCTGCTGGAGGACTAAGGAGCAAAAGCGTTATCAGACACCAGGAGGAAGGTCCTATGGTGAGGATAAAGAAGGTGTTTGGAGGAGGCCATGGGGAAGTAGCCCAGAGAGTTGTAGCTGCCATGCAGCTGTTACAGGAAGCACTATAGACAGCTGCAATCCACAGGGCCCTGGGCTGGAACCCGGAGTAGAGGGTGGGCCCGGGTTCCCCCCAAACCTCCCAACCCCTGATCAGACACAGGAGGAGCTGATCCAGGCTGTGGGGAAGATCACTG
>NC_133769.1:119258658-119294495 GCF_003597395.2 Chelonoidis abingdonii
GGGGGGGGGGGGGAACCACACTGACATTTATACAGACTAGTGAAACTCACACTAGCCACCTCTCCAACACATGTGCAGGATAAGAGTTAGCCTTGTCCCTCCCACCCCATGACCACATCAGGGACGGTATAGGAAGAATTAAACCAACCCTGCAGCAATACATAGGGATAGACCAGGTGATTCAGTGGCAGTGTCTCCAGAACAAGGCTGATATCGGAAGGATAAAAGCTCTTTTAAACTGTAAGACAAAGGAGTGTGGTTATGTCAAGATAGTTTACATGCCTGGCAGATGTTGTGTGCTGGGAGGTTTCGGGAGGAAGGTAGAACATTCTCAGACACACTGCCAATGTAAGACTGATTTTGTTCTTTTTAGCTGTGCAACTCAGGAGCATCATGGGCCAGATTCACCCATTTTCTTTTTCTTGAAAAAACATGCAGTTTGATACTGACCCAACAAGCTCAACTTATTGCCAGCCTCAGCCAGAGACTTCTGTTCTCGATGGGCACACTTTGCACAGAGGATTTGTCTACTGGGCTCCTAAAAGGCGCTGTCAGTCTTCATTGTTTGGGCAAAAGACACTGTCAAGCTCACCACCAAGCACAAATGGAACAGATGCCAACCGATTCCATGCTGTTTGCCTCATTATGTAGTTAATAACCAGAAGGGCAATGGTTCCAGCTCACAGCTCTCAGAGTGCTATTAACACAAACAGCTTGGCTTACACTGGGTATCTTCCAAAAGCCTAAGTGAAGCTAGAATGGTGAAAGGTGGCTATCGACTCACATCAGTTGGATTCACAAGGGGCTGCATTACTGAGCAAAGTAGGGAGAAGAACATTTCAATCTGTCTTGGACACTTGCTTCTTGGTGACACCCTCTATCTCACTGAGGGGTGTACCCTTATGGCTCATGATGATGTCAAATTGCTGTTCAAAACATCTGCTCACACACCTGAACAACACTATTCTATAGTCCTGCCAACAGGAGGTACTTGCAGAGAACACTGGTTAATCCCATCTACCATTTTACCTTGTGCCTTTACTTTTAAGGACACAAGCACACCTGCCTCATGTACCAGAGCTGCACAAAGTCAAGCCTGGAAGCTGCTTCCAAACACAGAAAGGGGCTAACGTGACTGCGTATGATGAAACATGAAAAAACTACGTCATTAGTCAAACATCACGAGCCACCTGAGAGGCAAAAACAGCTCATCAAACAAAGAATCAGCTCATATAGCCACAAACAATGTCTTAAATAGGAAAATGTTATAGTTCTGCATTTTGGAAGGGCCGCTGGCTATGAACAGCCCATAGATCGTCTCAAGGGAACTGTTTTTTCTAACAGGGTAGCCTGCTTAGCTGTGGTGTGAAAGCTGCCAGAGGCCCCTATTTATCTCAGTCCTGATGCAGCCTGCTTCTTGTAAAGGAACACAAGGCCAGAGATAACATTCCTGTGCTGAAGTGCCCCTTGCCCTGCTCCCCTGCATAATATATTTCCTCTCCATCCCCATTTTAGAAACAAAAGTGGTTACAACTAGGGCTTGAGAAGCTCCTCTGAAACCTTTCCCCTCCTGAGAGACAATTCAGTCCCTCCCCATTCTCCACTGCCTTCCTCCTCCACCTAGTAAAAACCAAGCCTCATTTAGTCCCACAAGCTTGATAAAACGTTGTCGGGGTGAAGAGACAGTTGATTGTGAGAAAAACAACTCCTTTCCAAAGCAGAACGACCCTCCTCTTCCCTACCTTTTTTCCCCATTACACCAAGCCAACATTAGCGTGCGGCCTTCTTTTTAATTAATCATGTAATGCTGCCATTTCGCCTCCTTCTCTATGTCTGCCTTGTCTGTTTAGATTGTAAGTTCTTCAGGGCAGAGGCTGTCAATCCAATCTGTGCAGTACTTGGCACCATGGGGTGCCTAATCTCAGTTGAGGCCTCTAGGAGCTACTGTAATACAAATAAGGGAGCCTGCTGTGATGCATATGCACAAAGGGGAAAACAGTTACTTCCCTGCGTACTGTAACTTCTGTTCTTTGAGGTGTGGGTACAATCATGTATCCCACAAGTGTGGGTGTGCCCAGTGCACCAAAGGCAGAAAATTTTGTTTAACAGTACCCGAGAGGTGATGGTTGCACCTTCAGCCCCACTGTCCTTCCCATGACTATATAATGATAGTGCCACTCCAACCCAGTTCCTTCACACCAAAATTCAAGGCTAATGGCTCTGATGCAGAAGGGACACAGAGCAGGTTGTGGAATACATGTCTGAATCCACATCTCGAAGAACCAGAGCTACAGAATAGGTAAGTAACTGCTTTTTTTTTCTTGTGTGTCTTTGCAGACGTGTATTCCACTCAGGTGACTCACAAGCAGTAACTGAAGAAGGTGGTGCTCAGAGTCTACTTAAAAGTGAGCTGCAGAGTTTTCAGTCATAATAGCATAATGTTTGGTAAAAGTAAGCATTGGAAAACAGGAAGCTGCTCTGCAAAAGTCTAATATAGAAACATCACTGAGGCATGCGACCGAAGCCGCTTGGATCCTCGTATAAGCTACCAGTCTTTATGAAGGTGTAGACTGAACTACTCCATATGCCACTGTCATGGTAATAATCCACATGGAGATCATCTGCATGGAAACCTGACCCGTCACCTGATCTGCATATGAGGCAAAGTTGAGGTGAATAATGAAATGATTTAGTCCTCTCCAAGTAGAACACCAAACAGCATCTCACATCCAATGTATGAAGGTGCTGCTCTTTCGTATTCAAATATGGTTTAGGAAAGAATACAGGTAAGTATAGAGTTTGGTTAAGGTTAAATCACTTTAGACAAAAAAAATTTATGTGGCCTTAGGTTGACTTTATCCTTGAAAAATTACATATATGGAGGTCCTGGCATGAGAGCCTGCAACTCACCCACCCTCCTCCTAGAAGTTACCAAGCGCTCAAATGGATGACCCATGAGGGCAGCCATCACCATATTAAGGTCCCACAATGGTGCTGTTTCTATAACAGAGGGAAGAGACAGACAACTCCTTTTAAAAATATAATCACCAGGGAGTCAGAAAAAATGGACTTCCATTGAATTGGTGGATGGAACACGGATATTGCTGCTAAGTGGACTCTCAATGACCTAAGAGACAGACCTGAGGACTTCAGATGTAACAGATAATCCAAAATGTCCTGAATAGTCTGGGAGCATAATATAGTAAAATCTTATTCTAAGGCTAGGTCAGTGATAGAAAGGAAAGGGTGATGTCATTTGATCTGTAGAAAACTACAGAAATGTAATTTCGAGGGTGTAACCCTTTGCAGTGTGGCAAGGGGGACTCACTCCTCCCCGCCCCCACCTCCAAATCCTCTGCCTGGAGGAAATTTTGATAATACTATGTTGTCAGAAATGGGTTGAGTTGGGTATTATTCAAAAGCCCTTTTTCCCATGACCATACTGGTACCAAACATGACAAACCTAGAACAATTACGTAGGTATATATTCAAGAAAATATTTAAAAATCAAGGTTTTTTTAAATTATACTTTAACACAGGGATACACTGTTTACATTAAAAAAAAAAAAGACACTGATCTTTGGTAATCCTAGGGAAGTTATCCTTGACATGTAGGACTGAAAACATTTATTCAAATTTATCATCAGTGTTCTGTCCGTGTAGTGCAACACTGCTAGACACGTTGTCATACTGATCCTTGTCTGTGCCGCAGTCACACATTTCCATACAACGCAGGTTGCTAGCCAAACATTTGAAGAGTGGGGAGCATCTGGTCTTTGCACATGAGCAAGTGATTACCTGTAGGACTGATTTGGGAGCACGCAGTATTTCACACATAACTGGTATGATCAGTCCATCCTCCAAGATCCATCCATGTCTGGTAGGGGAAGGTAATTTTGGATGCACTCGATCATACCATTGCTTGATAATTTGCCGTCTTGATAGCAGGTATAAATGCACTGCCCACGTTGGTGGCAATTTTCCTCTGTACGTCTGCTTCTCGGAAAACATCTACCAATTTAGCTCAGCAAGTGTCGTAATGCCGATCTTCAAGTGGTAAACTTGGCATGTGAACACCTCTAGTACATGTATGACCTCATCAGTGACTGTATCAGCCATTCCAAGCATCTTCAGAGTGACGAGTCAGTCTTTGGAGATAAGATAATTTTTTTTTTCAAGCCAACTTTCCAGCAGTGTCACATCCTGAAAAGGCACAGAAACTTGGTCGTGTGGAGGCTTTTAATGGTCTGAGTAACAGGAACACATCTCTAGGGGACATACAACAATTCTGTTCCATAGAAGCAGGCACAAAAACAGAATCTTGAGGAAGTCTTTAGTAGTATCTCACAGAAAGCACTAGAATACCCGTGTCTTGTGCAAAAATACAGAGTTTAGTAGCACCTCCCTCGGTAGCATTGATGGCAGACAAGATCATGAGAGCTATGAAGAAACTCCAATGAATGGTGTGAGGCAGCAGCTTCATTACACCACGAGATAACATTCTTTGAGCAATTCTTTGCAGGCTGAAGTGTTTTTCTTGCATTGTATGTAGTTATTTCATCCTTTGTGCAAGTATGAGACAGTAGTTTCTTCACTGTGACATTGAAGGTGTCTGTGGAGTACACGATTTTTGTACTGTGCATGTGCAATACCATGGAGTCTCTTCTTTCTGGTAATATTTTTAATTGATCCCTCTGTGTACATGGTCAAGCCCAAGGTGGGCTTGGTCATACGTCCAGTATTTTCTTTATAGCCTATAATGAAGTGTTCTGCCATCTCAGCAGGTGGTAACAGTTTCTGGTTTGTTAAGAGCTTGTACCTCAGCCACTCCATCTATGATTGCTATGCTGAAATGCCTCTGCTGGTGCATAAATGCATAAGGTACCAGTTACATTGTCAACAGGTGCTGGCTTAAGAAGCATTAGTTTGCTTTTCGCCTGGCACACATGCCTTGTTCCATAACATTCTAACATCAATTGTGGTACCACAGAGGACTCGTACTGTCCCCAAAGAGTCACGTAGATCAACATGCTGAGATATGGACATGATCAGGAGACACGCAAACAATGACTTATCTGTGGTTAACTCTGTAACAGTCTCTGTCACCTTCACTGTGATTGTCATCTTTGCATTTGAGCACAGCTTTAGTCTGTTCTTCATGACTGAAGCCAATAGACTGATGGAGCCTTGGATTATTCTTTGGGTTTTGAAGGCTTCATAGCAGCTGCAAACCGAGTCTTCATATTACTGTTGACATCAGTGCTTTCTTCCACTTTTGATAGCACCATGTTTTTTGCGGCTTTTAAGGATATGTGCTGTGATTCATTTCTATGGATCTGATTGCTAAAAACTATGTCCATATCCCACAGTTCTTCTTCAATAAGTGTTTTAAGAGCCAGTTCCTCTTCAATTCCATTCAAAGCACCTATTTCTCTGTACTTAGCCTCTATATCAGCCATCACCACCACTTTCCCATCCATTAGAGCCACCTCTGCGAGGCAATTTATGAACTCCAGTTCAGTTGCAGTTTTCAGTAAAAAATTCAGTACTTGTTTCTGTTGTGTTTACTGTTTGATGCAATACATTACATACATTTTTGGCACAGCATTTGATATGGTATGCAATGTTGTATGTGTGGACATCTTTTGGGTCAATGAACCCACTTCACTTTCTTGCTGAGCGTGACTGTTTCTCATCTGTCTCGTGTTGAAACTGTGCTTAAGCTAGAAGCCCTTGGGCTTCCGGCTTACCACAGAAGAAGCAGGTGTTCTTCTCAAAACGCATGCCATGAGACTTAGTATAAGGCGAGTCTTGCTCACAGCTGGCAGTTCCTGCATCTTCAACATCTTTCTGATGCGTCCTTTTCAACCTTTTCAAATTCAGTTTACCCATGTAAGGTCCCCCTGAGTGCTGGGTTTAACCGGGTCCTCCAAGGTGGTATTCTCCAGAGATTCAGCTACTAGTCGGTACTCTTTGTCTCCCCATTGATGCCTAAAAGTGATCAACACTAAAGTAAAAATAATTTTTTTGTAATAAATTATTTTGGGATTGTAATTATGTTACATAATTATGTGCATACCATTTGCAGATGGATTCCATTAATTTCTCGTTGGATGCTGAAGTCTTAACCACTGCCTCATTACAACTCCTTTGGCACAATAAACAAAGCTGATAATACCACTTAACTGCTTATTTTTTTGCCGATGATGGCAAATTAGCTTGAAACACTCCTTCCATTTACAGTAATCTGTAATGCTAAAAAAAAATAAATCAATCAGGTATGACATTCTGGGCATATGTGTCAGTCGAGGGCCACAATTTAACTTTTGAGGGCTGCATGTTTGACATGCCAGTGTTAAAGTATAATTTTAAAAGTTGAATTTTAAACATGTACAGTTACTTCATCCTTCTGGTTGGAGAAAATAATTTTGAATGACCCAACTCAACCCATTTCAAGCAACACTGTATTATCAAAATTTCCACCAATCAGAAGACCCAGAGCCAGAAGTTGGGGTATGGAAGGAACGCAACTCCCCCCACCCCACGTCATAGAGCATGACACCATTGAAATGCTGATACTGGAGATCTTTACAAATCAAATGACACCTTTATTACCCTTTCTATCATTAACTTGACTATGGGATTACATATGCCCTCAGACAAGAATCCATGCTAGCCATGACTGGATTCCACTGGCTAGAGACCAAACAGAAAAACAATTCCCATTGGCCAAATACGTAGTCCCTAGTAGAGAAATGTCTACTGTTAAGTAAGACTGCACTGCTTCCAAGCAGCGTTCTTCCTCCTCATCTAACCATGCGGCATCCACACCAAGAGATGCAGACTGCTCTGTACTGCATACCAAATCTGAACATAAAGTTGTGTCAGAAGATTTGGAAAGAGGGACAAGAGGTTTGGGCGGTTGAACGGATAGGTTGAGAGGGTCCAAGAACCAACACTGTCTTTGGCAAATCTGCGTGGGAAGTATCACTATGGCACAATCTAATTTCAGTTTTAGGATAATGTGAGGAATTAAAGGGAACAGAGGGAAAAGCATACATCAGCTCTGGTGCCAAATTCAAATGCAAAGTGTAGGACAGAGCCCTGCTCCTGAACAAAACTGACTGCATTTCCTGTTGTCTTTTCTTGCAAACAGGTTCATCGCTGGAATGCCCCAATCTCTGAAGATGGATTCAAGATGCTGTTATCAGGGACCATTTGTTATTCTGGAAGAAAACTCTGCTGAAGTGGTCAGCTAACTGGTTCTGAACACTGGGCAAGTGTGTCACTGTGGGAGTAATGTCCTCCTTGATATAAAAGTGTCAACATTTTATTGCTGGTTGGAATGAGCTGGAAAAGCTGGTTGGAACGAGCCCCTCATTGCTCGTTCACATAATACATTGTGGAGATATTGTCAAATAGAATGTGAACTGCTGTGACCTGGATCTGAGACCCAGAAAGTCTGGCACGCATTGTAAATGGTTTGAAGTTCCAGAACATTAATATGAATGGAAACTTCCTAGTCTGTCCACAGACCCTGAATTTTTAATGTCCGTAGACGAGCTCCCTAGCACATTGTGATGGCATCAGTAACTATAGTCCTGATTGGAGCAGGATGGGCAAAAGGAACACTCTGGCAAACATCGATCTGATTTGTTCAGAACTGCAGGGAGTTTGGGATCTTCAGTGGTACCTGTACTACACTGTCCATCGATTGATGATTTGGGACATAGACTAGTTTCAACAAACCCTGAAGAGGGCACAAACTCGCATACTGGACTATGTTAAATGCATGCCGACATATGGCTTGAAGTATCAGGAAGTAGTTATGTTAGTCTGTATCCACAAAAACAACAAGGAGTCCAGCTGCACCTTAAAGACTACCAGATTTATTTGGGCGTAAGCTTTCGTGAGTAAAAAACCTCAGTCATACACAGATTATCGTTGATGGGTGAGACTGGAGGGATAGACATAGGCAACAAATTCCCTAAAATATCTCAATTGGCAGCCAAGCCCCTGAACCTGTAGTCTAGTGGTGCCCCCATTAACTCTATTTTTTGAATTAGTATTAGAGTTGACTTTCCTTTGTTCAAAATCAGATTCAGCTGATCAAAAAGACGAAGTGTGAACTGGATGTGGCCGAGAACCTGGTCTTTGGATTTGCTCCACAGTAACCAATTGTCCATATAAGAAAAAAGACATGCATTCTCATTTTCCTGAGACAGACTATCACTATAATCACATTGTGGGGCTGAGAACAGTAAGGGACGGATTGTAGCTAAGATTGCCGTGTGGAATCTCATGTACCTGGTGTACTTTTTGAGACCACAGAGATTGAGGATAGGTCTCATCCCTTCCTTGGGCTTGGGAGCCAGGAAATAACCTGAGTAGAATCCCTTTCTCCAGTGTTGAGGAGGAACTTCCTCTATGGCTCCCAGCACATGAAGAGAGACTGGACCTGCTGAAGAAGCAGCGACTCACAAAAGGGGTAAGAAACTGAGTACAGGGATGGGAGCGGGGAAATGGATAGAAATTGGATGGCATAACCTCATCTCACAAGTGCTAAGAACCCATTTGTCTGTAGTTGTTGCTTCCCAGGGACTGTAGAAAGAAGACAGCTCATCCCTGAATTGTGGCGACATTTCCACAACTGATATGCTGCTCCCAATAAGCAAGTCAAATAGGTTGCCTGCATGAAGTTAGTGGAGGACAGTTAGGTTGGTTAAAATTGGATCTCCTCTGTGATCTATTTCCCTTTCTGGGGAAGCCTTGCTGTCCAGCAGGGTAGGACAACAGCTGGAAGTATCACTGTGAACAATATTGCTGGTGTTGTTGCTGACTTCCATAATGATGGCTCTTCATGACCTGGGTATAAACCCCGATGACTGCAAAGCAGCAAAAGAGTCCTTAGAACAATGTTATGTCTTGTCAATTTTTTTCCAAAACCACAAAAAGCGAAAGGTAACCTCTGGAATCTGTTGGACCTCAGAGCTATGCTGAAATTTGAAGCCTTTTCATTGTTACAGCTGATGTCATAAATATGGATGACGTGTCTGCTATGTCCAGTGTTGACTGCAAAGTCGTCCTGGCCATTAAGTGGCCTTCTGCAATGGACACCCCCTGGAGGATTCTGGCAACTTATCTGTAAACTTGGACATAGCATCCCAATTTGCAAAATCATATTTAGATAATTGGCCCTTCTGGTTCTCAACATGCATCTGTAATGAAGGGGTTGAGTAAACGTTTTCTTTAGGTGTGGATTTCTTCCCTGCTGTAGCCTCATTTGTCATTGTCAGGACAAGGGAATTAGAAGCTGGATGTGAGAAAAAACACTTGAACCCTTGCATGGGGCCACAATATTAGTACGCTTTGCTGTGGGCATTAAGGATGCTGGGGTATTTCAGAGACTTGGCAGGCTCTAATATTGCTTCATCTATAGGGAGAGTCACTCTCCCTGGAGCTGAGGACTGAAAAGTATCCACCAACTTACAAGTGTTCTCCTGAACAAACTCAGCTTGAATACCCAAGGTCAAAGCTATTCATCTCAGTAGATTTTGATATGATTTAAAATCCTCAGGCACCGGAGATGAAAAATCTGGTGCCATAGCATCATCTAGTGATAAGAAAGAAGAGGGGAACCAAAGATCTCCTGTGACTGTATCAGGGGTTCAGTCCCCTCAGTCTGTGGCTGCAGTACAGGTGACTCAGGAGGTGAGGCTACTGAGGGAACTGCCAACCTTGCTCTGGACTGAGCTGAAGATTGGGATCTCACCAAACAAGGAATCTCCCAGGGATTCCAAGGAGGCCACTGTGGCTAGGGGTATGACACTGGTGACCACTAGTAGCTAGGCCAGGAGCCTTTACCTCTACTCCAGGAGCAGTACCAATCCTGATGATCCCCCTGATGATCAATGACTTTTGAGAGAAGTATCGTGAAGGCGAAGATGAGGGAGAGGTCTCCAAACTCAATCCTGAAGACTCTTTCAAGTAGCCTGATGGTAATGGAGTCGCTGATCCAGGCAGAGCTAGTAAACACTCTGAATCATCTGAAACCCAATTTGCCAGTCTCATGATGAAGTACTGATGAAGTACAGTAGTTGGCACTTTCAGTATTGATAGAGACATTGAGGCCACACTTGGTACCAGAGCAGATATCGGTACCCAAGTCAAAGCTGATACTGGACATGCAGATGTAGACTGTACCATAATAGTTGTTGGTTCTGAAGATAGTATCTGCGCAGGCAAATCCCGGTACTGAGCAGGAAACAGACTGCATCCCAGCTCCCTAGATATGAGGTGGTGCGGATGATGGTGCCAACAACAGTAGATCCACAAACAGTCCAGGCAGTGCCGATGACACCGAAGAGAAAGCCACCACAGTTGAATGTTCCTGGATAAAGTGGAAAGTCAGGAACTGAAAGGTACAGCAAGTCTGCTGATGCCCGACACACCGCAGGAGTGGAAAACGTTGGTGTTGACACCATTGTCGTCGGTATCAGACTCAACAGGATGCTCCATGAACAGTAATGAAATCAATAGTATGGTTTCTAACTGTTCATGGGCTGGTGCCAGAGAGCAGGTTGACTGCCCAACTCTATCTTGCATACCAGAAGATTCAGGGTGCTGATCTGCACTCCTCTTAGAAAGGGGGGAAGAATCTCTCTGGGCTCTGGAGCAGCCCCATTCCATTTTGTGAATTCTTTTTCTTGGAAGACCAGAAGAAACTGAACAATCTCTCTTTCTTCTGGATGAGGGATCAAGATCCAGCTGTGGAGCCCCAGCACATCCTGCCTTAGGTGCTTCTGGGGTGGGGGTGGGGGTGGGGGGTAGGAGGGGCTGACAATCTGTGACGGTCCCTGGTGTGGAACCAGGTGGTACTGCTCATAGGCGCCAACTTTCTCGGTGCCCGTGCCCTCCTACCCCTTCCCCTGCCTGACTCCACCCTGGCCCTGCCCCCATTCCAACCCCATCCGAAAGTCCCTGCTCTAACTCCGCCCCATTGGATCCCTTCCCCAAATCCCACCCCAGCCCTGCCTCTTCCCCCTGCATGCTACATTCCTCCTCCTCCCCGGTCCCTCTCTGCCCTGCCAATCAGCTGTGTAGTGGCGCAAGCGCTGGGAGGGAGGGGGGAGAAGCAGGATGCGGCGGTGTGCTTGCAGAGGAGGCGGACACAAGCTGGAGCGGGGGGGCGGGGGCATGGGGAGCTGCCAGTGGGTGCTGAGCACCCACAAATTTTTTTCCGTGGGTGCTCTAGAACCAGAGCACCTACAGAGTCAGCGCCTATGGTGCTGCTTCAGGTGCAAGTCTCTAGCTACCTGCTCCCTCTTCTTGAGCAACTTGCAGATGGAGCCGTTCCTTGATGTGCCCTTCCCCAAGGCACAACAGACATCAAGTGTAGGAGTCACTAGCAGGGATAGCTATCCTACATGACAGACAATGCTTAAAACCAATGAAGGCATCATCAAGTTAAAAACTCTACTAACTACAATAAACCAAACTAAATCCAAAGGTATTACCAAAACTAACTATTTACAGAACCTCTACCCCTCCGACCATGAAACACTGTGATAGAGAAAACGTTAGGTGAGACACCTCACTGAACACTCCGACTCAAGCTGCAGTTGCTGAGAAGGAATTGAAGGGAGTCAGGGCAGCAGCACACTTATATAGCCATACGAGGGGCTACAGAACAGAAGGGCGCGAGTGCCTCCCTGACCGGTACCGCTAAGCAAAGCTCTCCTACATTGATGTGCTGAGTGTGCAGTCACTTGAGTGAAGTGCACATCTGCAGCCACTCAAAGAAGAATTAATATTGTTGCTATGGAAATCATTCTGAATTGCTCGATTTTTCTGCAGTTAAAAATCTGAAACTTAATTGTACCTGGGGTTTTTGCAAATAATTGCTTCAGGGTGGAAGGTGAAGTTAAAGGTAAATCAACAAATCAAATATCAAGTAATAATGAAACAAAAGAATATTAAAAGGTGACATACCACAGAGAAGGAATCCATGGCCCTCTCTTTAGGAGATTAAATGTAAAAACTGCACATATTAGGTTAGAAAAACTCTATATATGCTTGAGCAGTATTATAAGAAGCCTCCATTTTCAGGAGTTTGTCGTATAAAAATGTTACCCTTTGGGATAAAGGGTCTCACACTTGTTTCCAGTCCAGCAGCCTTTGTTTGTTTGTTTTTGGGTGGGTGCGTGGGAGGAGGGAAGATCTGATAAAATCCTGTGTGGCTCCCTTTATGTATCTCAATGTCTCATGTTATATTTTGCGAATTTTTTTAAATGCTTACATTTTCAGATGATTTTTAAAACACAGTTTTGCAGTTCAGGAAGACTTTTTATCCAAGCGCTTCAAACCGCTTTAAAAATATTAATGAATTAGGACACAGCTCATTTGGAGGGAGAGAAGGAAGGGGAACTGTACTGGTATTGTACAACACATTCAGGCACAGCGGCAAGTCAGTCTCACAACAAATTTGTACCAATGCCAGAAAAGGAACTCAGAATTCCTGACTCTCAGACCCTTGCTCTAACCACTAGGATCAGCCATCAGTGAGGACTAGGATCAGCCATCAGTGAGGACAAGGACAAGGACAAGATTAAAGAAATCTGGTGTAGGTATAGCCTGATTTTAAGCAGCTGATAGTCAAGTAAAATGTGCATGTGCATTCTGAAACCAATTCTGCCAGGTGCTGAATACCCTCAACTCCCACTGACTTCAATGAGAGCCAAGGGTGAGCAGCATCTTGACATCTGGTGCATATTTTACTTCTTGTGTGGCATAAATTAAAAATGGAGCTCTTGCTACCTAGGCACGTACCTGGAGGCTGCACATATTGAAACAGTAAATCAATTAAGACAAGCCAGCTGGCTAAGCCTGACTGATCTGTCTTGACAGCCCTAGCTAACAATCACTCCCTTAATCCTCCCAACTATACTTAAGACGTAGTGATCATAAAAATTTCATATGCCCTGCAGTTTACATCCCCATGTGCGGTGCATGCTACAGCGCATACACAATTTTAAGTTGGCCATCCTTGACTGAACAGAATGGGGGCCTGCAGGATGGTGCTAAACCTGCTGTCTTCCCCCAGCTCCCATCTTACAGGTGGAGGAACAAGAACAAGGCTTTAAAGGGAATGAGTGGAGAGTTAAGTCATATCTCCTCGTAAACACCTTTAAGAAACCACTAAAAGGAGCCTAGCAGGGGTATTGATTTCTTGTGGCCCCTTCCTTCGCAGAGCTCAAGCCACCCATTTCAAAACAGTACATGTTCTGTAGGGTCCTTGGCACTTTAAGATGCACAGCTTAGATGCAAAGTGACTATTGCTCAAATAAAGGTACTGATGCATTTATCTGAATGGGAATGTGTAACAGTCATTTTGTCATCATAACCCATCTCTCCAAATTCCTTTTTCCTGTGCTTTCTCTTCACTTCCCCAGATATTCTCATGTTACGGTATGTTACCGCAGGTACCTGAAGGAGCCATAAAACCTTGAATTCCCTGGCTTTTGCATTTAAAGCTTCATCTGTAATGCTACATAAACACAGGTTCCATTAAAAACAAAAGCTTTGAATGCAAAGGGTACAATGACAAGGAGCACAAATGAAGAGAAATGTTGAAAATTGACATATCAAGGGTATCCACATAAAACTCAAAGTGAGCTCAAGCCTGAGAGCTAGGCACCTCAATGACAGCATCTGAAGGTCTTCAGTTGAATGTGAAATACTCAGCACTTTAAGCACACCACTTTTGAACAAGATAGTGGATTGTCCTACAATTGAAGTTTCTTAAAAGACTGGATGTCATTTTAGAATATATGCTCTACTCCACTAGAAGTTATGGTGTTTGATGCAGGAATTACTGTGTGAAATTCATTTGGCTTGTCTTATGCAGGAGGTCAGACTAGATGATCACAATGATCCTTTCTGGCCTCAAAATGAACATGAAAATAAAAGGCAACAGCACAGAAAGACAAACACTGAGCAGCCATACAGATGAGAGTGCTTCCCAGCCAGCACTCAAAAGGCCAATGGCTCAGACCCCCCCCACTGGTGTATCACATTTCACTGCTTCTGCATCTGAGCAGCCCTTGTTTGAGCAGCCACTCCAGGTGGCTCAGGGAATAACATAAATTGGGGACCAAGCAGCTTGGTGTAGGGAAGGGAGGCTGCATGAAAGGCTCTCTTATTAAGAGGTCCACAGCATGGAGATGCTGGAGAACAAGCACTAACAACTAATGTTTAAGAGGTTTTACAGAAAGAACCTTCCTTGCCTCAACAGCACACAACCCAATCTGAACCTCAGGAAATTAGGCTGGGTGAAAAAATTCTGTCTAACTATTTGGCCATCCCCGCAGCTAATAGAATGCAGAATCAGCCTTTGCTCACTCCACCACCAAAGCGCCCTGTGTAATTTGTATGGAAATAAACCTGTGGAAAGGGCAAAAGTTTCAAGGAGTTGCAGGAAGAGATTCTCCAAATCCAATCACAGAATAAGCCCTGCTCCACACACTTAATACAGCTCCGGCAGAATGAAGTCCTTGGCATATCATTGCCATCAGCAATAGATGTGGATCCCATTCACTCCAGATTCACAGAAACGAATTGTGGTGATTGGCAAACTCAATAGTACTTTGTATATTTAGTTTAGAAGTGTTATAATGCTCCCTGTCTGCCCAGACGATAATTAGGTTATGAGAGACAAGCAGAACAGACAGAGCCAGCAGAGCTGACAGAAAGTTGCTTTCTAGGGAATCAGCAGAGAGATGCCTAAAAAACAGCTGCTGATATGAAGAGTACCCTTCCTCGCTTGGTTAGTGGAGGCCTTCAAAACATATTTCTGAAGTGAATATAATTCACCAGTTTTATTTGAAGGTCAGTGACAAAAGGCCAGTTCGCTGTCACAAAAAGATGCCAGATCAGTTAAAAGGAAGAGTGTATAAAACGAATTCAACCCATCTTAATGTACAGAACAGAGACTTGGCCAGCCACAGGAAAGGAAATCAGTACTTCCATCATGGAAATGAAGACATTGAGATAGTCAAATGGCTGGACCCTTTGTGAAAGGAAACAAAATGAGGTTGTGAGGAGCCTAATGTGGATTGCTCCAGCTGAGGACAAGTTGAGGGAGGCCAGGCTATGTTAGTATTGGCATATTTAGTGGAAACGTAAGAACTATCTCAGTACGATGGCTCTTGCAATGACTGTGGATGGAAGACGACCAAAGGAGAGACCTAAGACTCGATACATGATTGGATACCAGTGGACCTCAAAGAAGCCAATCAGCATGATGGCTTGGCGTATGATCAGGAGTTTTGGTAGAAGGCTATAAAAGTTGCCAATCTTAAATAGGGAAAAGGTAAAAAAAGTAGTAGTAGCAGCAGTAGTTTTATTTGAAGGTCATCTTTAACTGTTTCCTGTGACTTGTAAATAAACCCAAGCCCACTCAGAAGCTTACAGCATAAAGTTATGCTTGAGATCTACAGATGAAATGTGTTATGTGAAAGTGAAAAAGTATTATTATGAAGTAGTGGAAAGTTAAGGCTCCATGCATGCCAGTTGTTTAACCACAGAGAATAGCTGCTTACATGTCAAGAGAGATAAAGAATAATCCAGGAATATGGCTATTTTTGGCCTCTGGAAAGAGTCCAGCACTGGAGATGGAAAAGACATAAGGTCATCTAATCCATGTCCCAGAGTACAGTGCAGGATTGTTCCCCACAGTATATTTCCTAGAAGAAAACTCTAACATTCTTGCAGGTTTCAGCTTAATTTCTCATCAGGAGTATGTTATAAAGTACTAGAACTGCAAGGCCCACAGGAAGTTAGGTGTTTTTTTAACATAAGTCTATGAATTTCTAATGTGTCTATGATCCTGGGATGTAAATGAGCTGATAATACGTAATTTACCACTTTCCATTTTGTTTGCATCAACTGGAATTTTTGACCTGTCTCCAACACTCTGAACATCAGCACTATAGTCTGTTCCATAGCACTATTTTTAATACCCAAAAGAAGCTGAGCGTGGGGAATCTGAAACAAGACAGAAGTATAAGGCACGAGTTTTGTGTTGCCAGCTGTTTAGGTTTCAGGTATTCTACCTCAAAGAACCACCAGGGACCATGCTCCCCGCAGGAAAGAAAAAACTGAAAAAGCAAAGCAGATAAAGTATAAGTGTAGGGCTCTATTTTCAGCTTGCTGAGGTTCCTGTTCATGCGCCTCCTTCCTGTGATCCTTATGATTTAATATTTTAATAGAATCAAAATTTAAGAGTGCAATTATTATTGTAAGGAATTAATAATGGGAACCTCCTGAGTCTTCAGTACTGTATCACTATCTTTTACTCATTGTGGTACCCATTTCTCACTTCCCTTGTCAAACAACCCCCTGTAGCCTTTTATTTTGCCACCAACACAGTTAATTAATATCCATCTGCTAAAATAGTTATACAATGGATTCAAGTGAGTAAATCCATCAAGAAAAGGGTTCTTAATATGCAAGTAATACATTCTAGCAAAGAGCTGGACACGGAACACTTGAATCCAAAAGTACTAGGTGTATCTAATGATCAAAAGCAGAGCCTGCTTTTACTCTCATAGTAATTCTATCTGAGATCTTGGCAAATATTTTGACTGAAGTATCAAAATTATACAGCCACTAAGAGTTACATCACAGAGAAGAAAAAGCCTGAAATATCAAGTATTCTCAGTCTCCAATCCAAGTAGTAACCATAAGCAAAACTTCATACTTTTCAAATTCTGATGAGACCAGTTATTCACATTGGTATGGCCACCTTCTTGATCCAACTACCTGTCTCTTCAATTGTATTTTATGATTCTCCATAATTAATCAATTCCGGGATGCACTTGGATGTCCATCAACTCCTTATTTGAGTTACATCATTAGTTTCAAGATTGTATAAACTGCTACCCAGACGACAGTGTGAAAGTTGAGGGCGCCTGTTGCAGGAGAACACTGAGGAGCGCTTATCCTGACTAAAAGCTCCATGCACTCTCTAGGGTACAGAAAGGAAGGTATTTCTCACATCTTTCTTCTGGCTTTTAGAGTGACTGAATAGCCACACCTGCAAACATCCAGAGCTTCACACTTTTGTGCATGCATCTTTCTGAAATTAAGGAAACTAATATACTAGCATTTCAAAAGCGACCATAATTTCAAAACCAAAAATTTCCACACAGACACATTTATTCATTCAAAATAATGTATACATCAAATTTTATATTGTAAAAAGCCAGCCAAGTTACCCAAGCCATAAAGCATTTGAAAAGTCGCTTGGGTAAAACTCCACTATTTTTACCCCGCCCCCCAACTGTGGCCTAACTTTCCAAAGAACAGAAAGGATTTATGAAACTTTCCAAAAAAGACACACTGACTTTTGAGATGTCAGCAAGCACAGGAAATTTCAGACTCACACACATTGTTTAAAGAAGTAAACAATTAAACAGTATCAAATGGAAGGGCCATCTCATCCTTAAACAGAGTATCCGCCTGATGGATATCCCCATACATGCACTATGGGCCAAATCCTGCTTTTTTTGCACCCCAAACCCCACAACCACACGGTCTGTTTTGGAAGTCTAAAGACTACACAATCGGGGTTTGAGGGACTAGAAATTGCTCCCTCTTGGCAAATCAATAAGGACCAAGGTGAGGAAGGATCAGAGAGAGTTTCCAGTGGACGTTTGTGGAGATGGCGGTCCAGAAACATTAGAACCTTTCATATGAAATGACCATTCTGCACTGTCCTTGCTTAGTTGATTTGGACTATTTCCAACATCTTTGGAGGAAAGTTTTTTTTTTTAAACCCACACCTCTGGTAGACTTTTCTCAGTCATACAGACTGATGATGATTAAGGTTAAGATTTTGTTACGGGTATTTTTAGTAAAAGTCACGGACAGGTCATGGCAATAAGCAAAAATTCACAGGAGCTGTGACCTGTCCGTGACTTTTACTAAAAATAATTGTGGAGGGAGGGAGGGCCAAGGGAGAGGTCAGCTTCAGGGGCATAAGGTTGCACAGCTCCAGCCTCGGGGGCAGAGGGGAGCACAGCCCTGGCTCTGGGCACAGCTGAAGCTCCAGAAGTCACGGAAGTTCAGTAAGGTCACAGAATCTGTGACCTCCCGTGAAATCATATCCCTGTTGATGATTCTATACTGTCAGTTTTGTTTAGCTACCATCACGTGACGATAGCTGCAGCTGATTAGCTGCTACAGTGCAATTTTAACAATACAGGTGTCTGCAAGGAACTGGGAAAAGGGGCTGAGTAGTTTTTCTTCTTTATACACTCTCCCCACAATAGTGGAAGCAAAAGCCATCTGTGACTATGTGGTCTCCATTCCCTCCTTCCTTCCACCCTTCAAGTCACTTCTCTTGATTGTGCCATGTGGCATATTGTTCACTTATTTGGCTTTGGAAATTGTTTTGAAACTTTCCACATTACATTCAGTATCTTACTATTCCTCTTCTTTTTATGCTGCTGTTCCTGGCACACTGCAATATGTTTGCAAGTTGATAAATGCATCTTGGTTGTTTCAATGAATTCATAATGCATGTACATTTATATTTGATGGGCATATATATTTATATTCAAGAGGTTCCACACCTCCCTTTTTTTTATCATAAGAAGATGCCTCGTTTCATCTTTTCTCATCACTGGTATTGGACACTGGAGAAGAGGGTACAGAACTACAGCTGTAAACCCAATTCATAGAACATAGTTATTTTATTCTCTGCCATATCTGGTTTCACTGAGATCTGAAACAGCTTGTATGCTTTTCGCCATGTTCACAGCAAAGGAAATGATATAGGTGAGTGTTTGTTTTTCTTGACAAAGATATTACTAGCCAGCATTTAGCTAGTGGAGCAAGTCAGAACGCTTAAAACAAGCATTTTGGGACACATGATGGAAATTGTCTTCCTAAGGACATGCCAAACCCTTTCAAACCTGGGTGCCTGAAGTTAGGCTTCTAAATCCCTATTTAAGCATAAGGAAAGATGGCTAATTTTCCAAAAGTTTCGAGCACCTCTAGCTCCCACTAATGCCAGTGGGATTTGTAGATGGCTCAGTACAGTGGAAAGCCACACCACTGTACTTAGGTTTCTAAATGGAGATTTCAAAGCCTAATTTTATGCACCCAGTTTTGAAAATTTGGCCTTACTATGGTCCCTGTTTGTAATGAAGCTCAACCTTTGCTAAGTTCGCTTCTGGAGTGAGTCAGCCTCAGGTAGTCAGTGCCACAAAAACACACTATGGATCTTTTGCATAGAGACTGTCCGGTTTGGCCAATATACATGGCAGAGAGGCATAAAGAATAAATGGACACAAATCAGATATTAAGAATTGTAACATTCAAAAACCAGTAGAAGAGTACTTCAGTCTCCCTGGACACTCAATAACAGACTTAAAAGTGGCAATTCTTCAACAAAAAATCTTCAAAAACAGACTCCAGCAAGAAACTGCAGAACTGGAATTAATTTGCAAACTGGACACCATCAAATTAGGCCTGAATAAAGACTGGGAGTGGACGGGTCACTACAAAAAGTAATTTTCCCTCTGCTGATACTCACACCTTGTCGTCAACTGTTGGAAATGGCCAACATCCACCTTGATTGTATTGGCCTCGTTAGCACTACAAAAGTAATTTTCCCTCTTGATATTCACCCCCTCTTGCCAACTGTTGAGAATAGGCCACTTCTACCTTAATCGAATTGGCCTCGTTAGCATTGACTCCCCTATTGGTAAGGCAACTCCCATCTTTCCATGTGCTGTACATATATATATATACACACACACACTGCTTACTGTATTTTTCACTCCATGCATCTGATAAAGTGGGTTTTAGCCCAAGAAAGCTTATGCCCAAATAAATTTGTTAATCTCTAAGGTGCCACAAGGACTCCTCATTGGTTTTGCTGCTTAACAAGGCTCACCCCCCACTCCCTGTGTCAACACAAACACCTTGAGTGGAAGCTACTGTCACCTAATCTCATCCATGTTGCTAACTTCAGCAAGTGACTAAAACTACAAGTTATCTTCTCTGGAGTGTATTGCATGGGGTGGCTGCTCCATGACCAGTCATTCATGGAGCAGAGGAAACATGATGTAATTAGAGCACTGGAGGCTTCCCTGTTTTAATGCTGGTTCTGCCACTGACTTGCCCAGGGACCTTTGCTAAGTCAGTTAACTGTGTGGTGACTCACTTTCCTCATCTGTAAAATGAAAACAATATTTGACCTGCTTAGTCTTAACTAACGTTTACAAAGTTCTTTAAAGTACATGGTGCTATGGAGGGTCAAACCGGCAAGTGCCAAGTTTTGTGACCAGCACATTCTGAAGGTCAACTTGTTCTCTTTATAGGACTGGCTGTCCCATCAAAGACGTTTGTACACTCTGCAAGATCATTTCTAGGCCAACTGTTTCATTGTCTTTCCTCATTCTCATACTGCCAGGCTCATGTGTAGAACATACTTTAAAAAAAAAAAAAAAAAAAATTATTATATATATATATATATATATATTTGATGTAGTATGAACTTTGGGGCTTTAATTAAAATGCATGCAATTTCCTCTGCACTCGTTTTTCTAAGTATGTTAATAAATATTTTAAATTACATACACCTGGCTGTGGGGAGGCTACTGCGGGGAAGGAAAGGTGATCTGGTGCAGAGGGAGAGCTTTTGCTTCATGTATAAAAAATGAGGGCCCCCAAACAAGGGGTGGAATTTGTGGGAGGGCAAATGCACCCTGGAAGTGCCGCCCACTTCTCTACCATGGCAGAATTTAGAGCACAACTCTCATTGTGCACTAAGACAGCGGCAGCATCAAGACAATTATAATAAAGAAAAAGCATAGTGGCAACCAGTGGAGAAAGTGCGTGATATCTGTGAGCATTTCACAGAGAATGAGGTGACAGCCACTGGGACTTATCCCATAACGCAAACTGATGTTCCTCTAGGTTTTAGATGAAAATAATTTGTCCCTTTGCACCAGAGAGGGAGTTTGACTGAATCTGTGGTGGGGACCAGATCAACCAAGGCTGGTTTTGAATCTTGGAAGCAAGTGTTTGATCCCTAGAGAGCAGAATGTGAGGGATAAAATTGCTGTTCAATTAACCTCTTTGCTGCTGCTGCAGAACACAGGGTTGTTGTATCATTTGTGCTTCAATGTGAAACCCCTGCTACATGGAGCAGCACATAATGTTTTACCCTAAACACCCATGGTTCATTTTCAGAACAAAGGACCCAGTTCAGTGTCTCCCTCCCTGAGACCCTGCCTTTTAAAGAGGTCTCCTGAACAACACCCAGTACTATAATAGGAGATGGACAAAGAGATAGTGAGCTTCAGAACAGGCCAAAATATTTGAGGGAACAGTCCCATAGGTAAGCACAGCTGATCAGCAGAGAGTCAAAGGACAACACTGCAGAAGAATGAAACAAATAGCTTTAACAGATCCCGTCCAGTTTCTGCAGAAGGGAGAACCCACATAATTGGAAAGAGTCCTGGACAAGTCCCAGGAATTTGGTTGCTCTGTAGTAAGTTAGACTTGTATTCACTTCTGACCACATCAGTGTATGTGTGTCAACACTGAGTTTTTACATGATTGTTAGAGGACAAAAAGCAATATTTTAAAAGCTGGAGTGCATATGTTCCCCTTCCCTAATAGAGAGAAACCCCACAGATAACCAAGGCAGATTTTCATATTCTGTTTACAGTCTGGCAGTTAAGGGAACTCTCACAGCAGACAAGATAGACAGACAAGACAATCAGATCCCAAAGACCATCTGCTGATGCCAATGAAGCAGTAAGATGCATGCAAGGAGGGCACAGGATTAGCTTCTTAACATAGACTAATCCCCTACATGCTTGAGAGCAGCAAAACAGATCTTGGCACTATATTCCAGTTCACTCCCTTGACGACAGTCAGGACACCACACAGCCAGTTTGGGGAGGAAGAAAGATGTGAGAAGAAAAAGATACCACTGGCAACACCACCACATGAAAGTGTGACTTCACTTGAAAAGTGTTTTAGGGAAGAGGAGAAGGGATTCATATAAAGACACAGTGAAGGCTTAAGTCTAAATATTGACCGGTTTTGACAGTTAGGTCCTTTGAAAAAATCTCACCTCAGGAATTGTTAACAGGTATTTTCTTCAGTGGATCCTTGTTACAGTAGGAGAGCATCACTCAGTTACTCAAACCCTGTGTCTGGTATAGTTTCCTAACCCTCGGCTGTTAGTTATTATTTGTATCACAGTAACACCTAAAGGTCCCATCATTCTAGGGGATGTACAAATACTTGGTAAGAACGAGCCCCTGCTGCGAAAAGCTCATTGTTACAACAGATTTGCATCTCACGTCTATGCTTGTGTTCCCTCTCCCACCCCAAATATCGGTTTTATTAATTTGTTCACAGTGAGTGGCAAATAATGTTGGGACATTAGTAAAGCCCTATGAAAATTCCCCACTGCCACTGACAGTTGAATCAACAGCATTTACAATGAGTTTATCCAAAGCAGACCACTGCCAAAGCAGGTGAATCCTTAGTCCCAGCAACTTTGGGTATTTCTACCCTGCAATCAGAAGTGTGATGGCAGCAGGTGTATGGGAACCTGAACTAGCTCCAACAGCTGTAGCAGTGAAGCCGCAGCCACACAGCTGGCTGCACAGTTAGCTGCTCAAGTACAGACCCAGGGTCCCAGGTGAGCTTCTACAAGCTATGCTGTCACTCAAATTGCCACAGCTTTGCTGCTATTATTTCTAAAGCTAGCTCTGTCAAAGCTAGCTTGGGTACATACACACCTGCTCCAGTCACACCTCTGATAGCAGGGTAGACATACCTTAAGACAATTTCCCCACAGAAATATATTAACGCCTTCCCACCATCACACCATGCCCTTTATTAGAAATGCACAGTGAACAGTCAGGAACATGAGCACAGAATCAGAAATTAGAGATAAAACCTGCTAACCCTTCTCCTCCAGGTGCAGAATTGCCCTCTAGATTTCTCTCTAGTACTTTCCAATGTTAGATGGCACATGTGATGGGGCTCTCCCACCACTTCTCTGGGAAGAATATTCTCTAGTCCACTAGATCAGTTGGAAATACCCTCATGCAATTCTAGTCTCCCCCCAACCCTGGTCACTCACACCATTCCTTTCCTCGAACCAACAGAAGTAAAAATGAGGTGGAAAAGAAAAACTCGGAAACCTGGAGAGTGCTTGGAATTTATTCCCTTGAACAAGAGCAGTAACATTTGAACAAATAGTGTATTGATTTCACAGCAACAGGAAAAACAAATATTACATAATTTAAAATGGCCACATTCCCCTTCAGCAACAAACAAAACGAATAGGTTAAAATATGAAAAAGTTTAAAAGGCTGTAAGTGGAGATGTGACACCTTTCTGGGCACTGATCATCTTCCTTGCCTGTTTTCCATCACAAAGTTTGTTTCATATAAACTCCTGTTTCTCCCTGAGCCAAGCCTAACCCCTAGGAGACAGTCACTTATCAGATGTTGCTTTTCAAAGGGGAGAAACTTAAATCATCTCAGGTAATGAAAAAGCAGCAACTTCTCTTTTATATAGATTTAACAGGTCTTTTTCTAATGTCATGAGAAACATTTAATGTAGCTTCTGAAAGTGCCCAGAAAAATTCATATCACCCTTCAGAAAATACACACACAAAACAAACAAGTAATTCTGTGGAACAAGTTTACAGGTCTGAAAGCTGAAGGAAGAGCTGAGAGCCCTGCTTCTCCCCAAAGTGTTCTCAGCAGGATCCTGTTGTGGGCATCAGATACCAGGACCATCACTGCATATTTTGTCTTATCCTCAAAAGCTTTCTAGGCTTTTTCACATAGCAACTGTACAGCAACTGTTGGTTTAGCTGCCTTTCAATCCATCTGAGAGACGCAATCCCTCACTTCAGCTTTCCCCTTTCCAGATTTCCTGCACTTGAACCTGCTGTTCCCTCTGCATCCTCCCCCCATGGAATCCTGATAAGAACACTGAAGAATAGGATGGACTGGGAACAGGTTAGTACACATTCCAACTAGAGAGCTTCCAGACTCCACAATGGAACAAGATGATTCGTTGGGCAGGGACTTGGTCCTAATCCTTCAATTCAGACCCTCTTTTAGGTTTCCAGAAACACAGGGCATTACTCTCAAATGTATATTCTAAAACTTCCAGTTTGAAGAGCAGCAGATGAGCTCTCTTTGGAGAGCTGTTATAGATCAGCTATGGAAAGGTTCAGTATAATGGACCATGAATGCAGAATACTATTATTCCTTCCAACTCCAGTGAAGGTTTCCAAGGCACAGCAGAAGTTTAAAGTCCCTTTTCCCCCATCTCTGTCTGATCAGAATCTGGTACATTAATTTTCAGACCAAATTCTAAAATATGGACCTCTTGGGTTTTATTGGTTTAGGAATAGGGGTACTTCAGGGTGGCTGGCATAAAACGAAAGCAACAAGTACAAAACACTACACCACAAGATTACTTCAGCAGGTGTAGTCAAATCTTTTAAAGTTGAAGGTTTAAGACAGAGAGGGACACATTTTTAAAACACTGCCTCTATTCATAATGATATAGAATCATACACACAAATGAAGGGTTCTGTGCAGGTAGGTTCATCTATGTGCGCAAATGGGATTGTGTGTGTATGAACTGTATTCACAGGTAATGCACAGACAGTTTAGGCACAGTCACATGTGGATAACATTTATGTGCATAAAGTCCACTTGGATGTGTATATACATACTATTCCCCATTTGTGGATTGTTTGCTGATACAAGAAAGTTTGTGCGTAAGTTCTTTGTTCACAAGAAACCATGCAGAACTGGACATGCTAGTGATGGCCAGTTGGGGCCTCTTTGAAAATGTGGCCCACATTAATGGGTATGTGCATTACCAGAAGCAGCCATCCTCTCTCCTCTGTAGCCATCAAAAGATCTTTCCATAGGTAAGCTAAACTTTGTTATATACAGTAGACTACACATAAAGAGATGGATAGTTAAGGGAATCACACTTTGGACTCTACTTACTGTACATATCTGTGGGATGTACATGAGTGGGCTTCTTGCCTTCATTATTGCACCCCTATTGTTATATACACTGTATATTTAGAGGCCTACGTGGTAGGAGCCCTGATCTCTTCCTTCCCTATCGCTTTTTGGATTCTGCTCACTATCGTTTGTATTTGGTGACCAAATACCTCTGCAGGGATCTTTCACTGGCTCACGAAGGACACACTTCACTAGCCAGGCAACTCTCTCAAAGATCATGCTACCTGCCATCTAGTGCTGTATGTCTACAGGGGTAAGATGAGCTTGTTTCCCTTCTGAACTTTCCATTGTGAGTGGGGAAGGAAGCAGATTACTAGTAGGAGAGTGCTTGTCCCAGGGATGAAACATTTTACCTGCCTGAAGTCAAGCATTATTATGAGCTCTGCACTGAAAGAGACTGTTCCAAGTCCACCTGTCAGGGAAGTGCTAAAAGTTCAGAGATAAGTTCTTATAGACCTTTAGAAGAAAACACAAAAACAGCACTTGTATATTAAAAGCATATTAAAAACCATATAAAAATACTGTAAATCATATTAAAAAAATCCAAGAGAGACAACAGTTACAGATTATCGAAGGAAGAGAGACAGTTGAAAAGCAGGGCTGTTGGGTTTTTTATTTTATTTTTTTTTGGCAAAAGCAGCTACTTTGGCACAAGGGCAAATGCAGAAGAGAGAGACAGACACGAACAAGCAGATAGTACAGAGAAGGCTTACAGAGTCTACCACGAGCATGCCAGAGTTCAGCACCAAAAGCACAGTTGTAGCTTTCCCCACCCTTCCTTCACAAGAGAGTCCTGTTTCTTGGGAAAGAATGGAATCAGCTGCGCAAAAGCCCATTACTATTTTCCCAGTTGAAGCAACAACCGTGCTTCCATAGCCAGTTCGCATAAACTTCTCTGAAATTCTTAGAGCCCTCCTATTGTGCACACAGGCTTCTTGGCAAATCAGACATAACCCTCAACAGAACTGCGATTCTAACTGATGGCTGGAAAACTCAGCTTGGATGTGAGATTGTCCCTAAAACTACAGTCATTACAGCCCAAGGGATAAGATGATCCACATTTAATGCCAACTAGAAAGTGGCGGCATTGTGATTCATTTAGCAAAGATAACACATGTAGATCAGGTTAGTAACATCCCATGTGAAAATGCTTAGCGTGACCTCACCACAACTCAGCTGACTGAGCCCGCTGAATAGCGTCCAATGTTTGGAGGTCATTTAAGTTTCCACCTCTTCCACCCAAGTTGGCTAAGAAACAAAGTGCCAGACTCATTGGTGGTGTAAAGTAGATGCCAAGTGTAAATGGGTTAGAAACATGTGAGTGTAAAAGGAAAAGTAGTGTAATTTACACCCATTTGGTATTCGGTGGGAACCAAACATCAGACCTAGCATAAGCTGTTGTAATGCCCACTGAACAGAAGCTTTGCCTGCTTACACCTGCATTGATTTTTGACCCCAGCAGTGTTGGGGATGATGCCAGCATAAATTAAGAATGAGATGGGGCTGCTTTATTCTGCATCTTTCTGTTACTTGCCTTTCATAGTACACATCTTTTCCTCCATAATCTAAATTATACTCATTTTGCACCTCCACTGAATGCCATGCCCATGCACATTACACTTCTTTGCCACTTACGCTGATTTTCCAACCAGTTTACATTTCACATGCAGCCTACACCATCACTGAAGCTGGCTCATCTCTTACAGGATTTGCAACTGTTAATGAAGGTTGCATTTGGTGGTGTTTGGCCCAAAGGTGGTCAAATGTTCTTAGAACATATAAAGCTAACAGTAGCAAGCCCATCAGCCAGGAGAAGTAGAGACTTGGAAACAGCTCCCTGCTCCAATTCAGACAGGTTCATGTTTAAGGTATTGGTCTGTGCTACAGTGTACACTGTCTAGCAATATTCTCTAATTAGCACAATTTAATAAAATACAGCTAAGCACGTAGAGGGCATTTCTAGTTCAAAGTCAGGAATCCATCAAATGGAGATGTGCCTCCCTAGGATTTTCCAGGAATAGAATCACATACTTTCACTGCATTACCAATCCAAGTAGTTTAAAGCTTGCCCTAATCCTCCCCCCTACCCACCTCTCTTTTTAAAAGCTCAAAGAACTGTAAACACTAGCCATATACTTCCTGACCCAACCAGCAAAACAGGATCCAAAGGCAGGTGGTTACAAGGCATATGACAGTTATATTGCTGTGCTAGCTACACGAGAACTGACCTGCAGTTAATGAAGCTGCAGCAAGCTTCTCATGCACACTGCTTTTGAGCCAATATCTCCCCTGTTCTATCTCACTTCTCATTATTGCCAGGAGTTTTAAGACACACTTAAGACTTCCTACAAAGAGGCTGGGGAGAGATGTGAAATCTCAGCTAAAAAGGGAGATTCCAGCATAGGAGGTAAAGCACTACACGCCTCCTTACCGTTACACTTATCTCAGCCATGCACACAGCTGAGTATGCAATGCACTATACTACCCTGCGGGCGATTCCAGTGGGTATTTTAATAATATAAGAAGCAGCTCTACTATACTTGGTGCTGTGTATGAGTGCATACTGCCTCATGTAACATCCCTTTCAAGGGCCAGTGTTCCAAAAAACGTTATGGAATTCCCCTTCTGCTGAGGCAAACAGAAGCAGGCTGTTAAAGAAAATAATGTCTGCTCTGTTCTATTCCTCTCTCATGTAGATGGATCATAGATCTATCCACAGGGTCACATACAGTCACATAACAATAGCAGCAGATATTTATTTATTTGGCCATACCTGTTTAGCAAACCATGGCCTATCATCTTCCCTCATCACTTATCTCTCCACCAGCATTTGTTGCACAGTAAAGATCTGAGAAATAGCCAGTGTTTTCCATTCATCTTAAAAGTTAAGTCTCTTCTAACAATTCTCCCTGTTTTTCAAGAAAGATCTGATTCTTAACGGGAAGGCAACTTCCAATCACTCAATAAAAGCAGTTAAAAACAGTTTAAGGTACTACAGCTGCCAAAGACACAAGGCCAACTTTTCCAATTTTACAGTGACATTCTCCTTAAAATTTCTCTCCCCTCCATTTTGCTGTGCAGAAAACCCATACAAATGGAGGAGGAAACTGTGAAACTAACTACATACAAAGCGCTGCCAAATGCACAAAGCAAAACTGAAAAAACAATTCTCTAATCACTTACAATTATAATCTTACATTGTAATAAATAATATGAATAATTTAAAAAATTCAGACAAAAGCATAATTTAAGCTGACTATATCCCTTAAGATGTTTTAAATCTGGTACTTTAATCTGGGGACATTTTGCTACATAAAGGGTGACTATTTAATATTGTCGCTCTCCTAAAAGCAACTGTTTTAGTTTATCCACAGTATTCAGGGCCCATACACTAGAAACCAACTCTCTCTTCCCTCTTGCCCCCCCATCTCACCTTTTCCTTCTCCACTAAACTGCAGTTTTCAGTAAAGACAATTGAGGAGGTGGGCCAGATGAGAGTCTGTGGCACAGACAGAACATTTCTCCCAAGTTAGAAGGAATTAGAGCTTTCAGATAGAGCAGACTATCCCTAGCAACACGACACATGCTGTAATAACCCAATTCCCAAAACAACTTGCCAAGAGCAGCACATGTTCTGACAACGAGGGGAGAGCCCTATGATCTGCCAGCACCAAGGAGTTCAAGAGTTTAAGGAACTGGTTTCCTTTAGCTGCAGAAGACACCAAGAATTCTTAAGTAGCCACAGTCCAAAGACAGCAACAGGGATTTTTTTTTTAAAATTCCGATACCAGCTTAATGAGAAGCGTGGGAGGATGGGCACTATATCCAGAATTCAGGTGAACACAGAAATCCAGTCTATGAGTTATTGTAGTCCAGAGAGACCTTCAGTTCTATTAATACTACAGTGCAGACTTCGCAGATCAAGCCTTTTTATTTGGGCTCATTCCAAGGAAATCCTGAACTGAGTATCTGTGTTCACCTAGAATGATTTTAGACAATGCCCTTGAAAGATAGAGAGTCCAGGCCCCAAAGCCACCACACAAAAGAAATTCCCAAAATTCACACAAATTATACAGCTTACAAAGTCAGGTCATGTTAAAATCTTACTGGTCAGCAGTCTGCCGATAAAACTCCCCCAGGATTTGCACAAGAACCTCTGACTGGACATAGAGAAAGGGGACCCCAAAAGCCATCAGCTGACACATGAAAAACGAGTCCAAAGGATTTTGGGCTACCTGGTGCCCGACCGAAGAAACTGTGCTTTGCAGGCGCTGGCTTGCCACCCTAACTTTGTCAAAGAGGCTGAGAGAGTACTTCACCACCCTGCCAAAGAATGAAGCGGAGCTACCTGGAGTCCTCTCTGCCGAAATGGCTATGGAATTTGCCCGTCCACTTGCTTCAGCTGCCATGGCTTCCTGCAAGGATCCTTTGTTGTCCTGTGAAATGAGGGAAAGGAAAAAAGAAAAAAAAAACAAAGAAGAAATTGGAAACCCCTTGGAAGTAATTATTTTTAATTTGGAGCAGTGTGTTTTAACACTGAACACACCCAACCATCTCTTGAACAGCAGCATTTGATTATTTATGGGTTAGGCAGCATCTGGACACGATACTCAGGAGTCGGGCCCAACTACTGCATCATCATCTGATTATTTATGTTCTGAAGATCAGTTTATACATCTAAGAAAAGCAAAGAGGTGATATTTCTACAGCTTGCTCACAAGAGTTACGATCCATTTTTGCCCTTCAACTTCAGAAGGAAGCAAAGCAGCAATGGGCCTCGATCCTTCCCCTGCACAGCCGAAGGAAGCACAGCATTAACTTGCTATGGTAATGGTAGGGCACGGGGGAGGGGAGATAACACTTACTGTAGAAAACAAAAACTCCACACAGAAGAGGGTCCAGCTTTGAGCAAGTAGGAGAGAGCTGAAAGCAAACTTAATAGGATTTGAGAAGGTAACACTGCTCAGGACTATAATGTAACTTTCCAAAGAGAATGTAGGAAGAGAGACTCAAAGTGAAACAGGGACAGAAAATAAGCCCAACTGTTCCTTTATGGGGTGCAGGAAGTAAAAAGGGAGCCCTTTCTGAACTACACAGTATGACCTGGCCCTCTTTTCCAAGCATGATTCTACCTGTTAGTATTAAGTGACGAAAAGCAATTCCTTTCTAGCAACAGGTTCCTATTAATGCAAGACAAATCTTCCTAAGAAAGAGCTCAATTTTGGCCTATGCAAGTAGGTTTGGTTCAGAACCCAAATCCTAGCCCATAAAGATGAGACTGAATTTCCTGAAGAGAAATGAAAAGCATTGGCTTCATTTTAACGAAGTCTTTCCAATAAGCAGAAAGGTTGTCAACTTTGTCATTCTAGTTCTTCTAGTGTTTGCAGGCGTCAGTAATTATTTTAGTTAAAAAAGAAACTAATATCAAAATCCTAGACTGTGTGGGATGGGGTTTTCTTTCTTAATCAGACCCACAAAAACATAAGAGATTGATAATTACAACACAGATTGCTCTTGAATTTACCTCTTTACAAACAGGCAAGACTTCATGACATTTAAACATAATGTGATTCATTACAATCTTCTACCCTCTGCAAAAACACACATTTTTCCAATAGGAGAGGTCAAAACCCATTGCACCCAACATGTCAGATTAGAATAAAAAGTTACCTTTCCTGACAGAGGCCCCACTGCTGGTCTCTTCCTTTGAGCATAACCAGAGAGTCGGTAACAGTAGTGAGGTTTACAGTAGAATTTACCTGCAGTCAGAACAAAAGGGGGAGAGAGAAGTAACAGTGAGAACACAGCAGCTCAGTCTACACAATATAACACTACCTCAGTGAGATTTACTTTGCTATCTCCACTTCCTGTGCCCGGCACTGCCCCCTCACTATGCTTGGAGACAAACAATCTGAAGTTTTAACTCAAGTCCTCCTCTCCCCCTCCCTAAACAGTGCCTATTCCATTGGGTGCCTGACAACAATTTATCCGAGATCCAATCAGCCACCAAAGGAGAGCTGAGGCCTTCGTGGTATCACACACTAACAATGCGGCAGTGTGTGAAGAACAAAGACATCATTACATGAAAAGCTGGCAGCCGCACTTTTGGGAAAATCAAGAATGAATACAACTATCAGAGGAATGAGAGAGGGAATGGGTGTTAACTCTGAAGGGACTATGTACCATAATATACCAAAACATCTCCCAAAAAAAGATATTCTACTTAAAAAACAAGGTTACTCACCTTTGTAACTGTTGTTCTTCGAGATGTGTTGCTCATATCCATTCCAGTAGGTGTGCGTGCGCCGCGTGCATGTTCGGAGACTTTTACCCTAGCAACACTCGGTGGGCCGGCAGGGCACCCCCTGGAGTGGCGCCGCCATGGCGCCTGATATATATCCCTGCCAGCCCGACCGCTCCTCAGTTCCTTCTTGCCGGCTACTCCGACAGAGGGGAAGGAGGGCGGGTGTGGAATGGATATGAGCAACACATCTTGAAGAACAACAGTTACAAAGGTGAGTAAACCTCCTTGCTTTTCTTCGAGTGCTTGCTCATATCCATTCCAGTAGGTGATTCCCGAGCTTACCAGGCGGTGGGGTCGGAGTGAGACGTTGCAGAAAGCAAGACCGCCGTACCGAAGGCGTGTCGTCTCGAGACTGATCAACCAGCGCATAGTGCGATGTAAAAGTGTGCACGGACGACCAGTAGCCGCCTGGCATATGTCTTGGATGGGGACTTGGGCCAGGAAAGCAGCCGAAGAGGCTTGAGCCCGAGTAGAATGGGCGGTGATCCGGCCAAGCGGACGTGAGCCAATTCGTAGCACGTCCGGATACACGATGTTACCATGATGAAATCCGCTGTGAAGTTACAGGGAGATCTTTCATACGCTCTGCCACCCTATGAATAACTGGGGCGAGCGTCTGAAGGCTTTAGTCCTGTTGATGTAGAATGCCAGGGCCGGCGGACATCTAAGGTGTGCAGCTGCTGGTCACGGCGGCATGTGTGCGGCTTGGGAAGAAGACCGGCAGAAAATATCTTGATTAAGATGGAATGGTGAGACAACCTTCGGAAGGAAGGCTGGGTGTGGTCGGAGCTGCACATTATCTTTGTGAAAGATGGTGTAAGGCGGGTCTACGACCAACGCACGGAGCTCGGATACGCGTCTGGCAGAGGTGATAGCTACCAGGAAGGACATCTTCCATGACAGATATAGTAAGAAGTAGGTTGCTAACGGCTCAAAGGGGGCCTATGAGTCTAGAGAGTACCAGTTCAGATCCCCCGTAGGGGAAGGAGGCTTAACCGGAGGATAGAGTCTCTCCAATCCTTTAAGGAACCTGGAAACGATGGGGTTTGAAAAGGTGGAAGTACCGGACTCTCCAGGATGGAAGGTGGAGATTGCGGCTAGATGGACCCTAATGGAAGAGGGGCTAGGCTGGCCCTTGAGATAGAGTAATAGTCGCAGGACTACAGAGACGGAACGGCAGTAGGGACCATGGAACTCCGTGCACACCAGAATGAGAATCGCTTCCACTTTGTGAGATACGTGGCCCGCGTAGAGGGTTTCCTGCTACCTAAAAGGACTTGTTGGACCTCGGCGGAGCACTGGCGCTCAGACTCGTTCAACCAGACAGGAGCCATGCCGTCAGGTTGAGGGACGGGAGGTCTGGGTGACGAAGCCTGCCGAAGTCCTGTGTTATAAGGTCCGGTAGAGAGGTAGTGATATTGGAGGTGCCAGGGACAGGTCGAGCAGCATGGTGTACCAATAATGTCTCGGCCACGCCGGAACGATCAGGATCAGCTTGGCCTTGTCCCTGCGTAGGCTTGAGCAGGACCCTGTGGACTAACGGGAACGGTGGAAACGCATACAGGAGACCCTCATCCATGGAATGAGAAAGGCGTCCGAGAGGGAGCCCGGGGAGCGGCCCTGCAGGGAGCAGAACACTGACACTTCCTGTTCTCCTTGGAGGCGAACAGGTCTATCTGGGGAAAGCCCACTTCCGGAAAACAAAAAACAGGATGTCCGGACGGATGGACCATTCGTGTGTCAGGAACGATTGGCTCAGGCGGTCCGCTAGAGTATTCCGGACCCCCGGGAGGAAGGAGGCTATCATGATCGACTGGGCTATCAAAAAAGTCCCAGAGTTCAGAGCCTCTGGCAAAGGGGAGAAGATCGGTTCCTCCTTGCTTGTTTATATATACAATGGCCGTTGTGTTGTCCGTGAAATGGCACACAACGGCCCTGTAGCTGCTCGCGAAATGCCTGGCATGCCAAGCGGACCTCCCTGAGCTCGCGGACATTGATGTGGAGTTGGAGTTCTGGCAAGGACCAAAGACCTTGGGTCTGCAGATAGCCGAGGTGCCGCGCCCCCCCAGCGAGGAAGCATCCGTTCAGGGATAGCGAGGGTTGAGGCGGATGAAACGGCCGACCGGCGCACACTAGGGCGGGGTCCAGCCACCAGTTGAGGGAGCCCAATATGTGTGATGGTACTGGAACTATCATGTCCAGGGCATTCCTGCGTGGCCGAAAGACTGAGGCGAGCCAGAGTTGCAAGAGGCACATGCGTAGTCTCGCGTGCTTCGTCACAAGGGCACGCGCCATGTGACCGAGGAGGCCGAGGACGGTGCGGCAGTGGTAGTGGGGAAGGCATTGGAGCCCTGAACGAGAGAACTATCGCTCTGAACCGTTGAGGAGGCAAACTGGCTGTTGCTCGATTCGAGTCCAGCAGTGCTCCTATAAATTCTATTTCCTGAGTTGGGAGCAGGATGGATTTGTCGAGGTTGATGATCAATCCTAGACGAGAGAAACAAATCTTTGATGAACTGTACGTGCCGGGTCACCTGGGCCTCGAAGCCCCTCGAATCAGCCAGTCGTCGAGGTAGGGAAGACAATGATGTGACGACGACGGAGTAGGCCGCGACTCATGCCATACACTTGGTAAAAACTCGAGGGGCGAGGAGAGGCCGAGAGCAGAACTGCAAACTGGTAGTGATGACAGTTCACTACGAAACGAAGAAACCTCCTGTGCAGTGGGTAGATCGCGATATGAAAATATGCGTCCCTCATGTCGAGAGCACGTACCAATCTCCGGGATCGAGGAAGGAATGAAGAAAGCTCACGCTCCAAAACGTCTGTTAGTCTATAAGGTGCCACAGGATTCTCTGCTGATTTTACAGATCCAGACTAACACGGCTACCCCTCTGATACTTTTTACCAAAGATTCACTTTGAATTTCTTAGGGCAAATCTCCCCCCGCCTTCCCTTCTCCACAGGTTCATCATGTTTGCCTGGTCACCTGAAGCACAGCAAGCCTTTGATGAGGTCATAAATCACCTTCATAACAGCCCCCCTTTTGGCACACGTGGACCCCAGTCACCCATTTGTGGTGAAGGTAGATGCTTCCAGCCTGCCTCTTGCTCTGGCTCTGTCCCACAGTTTGGGTCCCAATCTATTACACACTTGCATGTATTATTCACACAAACACAAACTTCTCAAAGGAATTACAAAATACTGGACAAAGAGGCTACTTGCTATTAAATCCACTTTTGAAGAGTGACAACACTATTTGGAGGGGGCCCGAAACCCAGTATGTGTCTTTACTGACCATAAAAATTTTGAATACCTTCAGAGCGCTCTGGTCCTAAACCCAAGACAAGGGCACTTTTCTTCTTCCAATTTGGCTTCAGTAGTTCATACCATCTGAGGACCAGAAATGGGAAAGCAGATGGCTTGTCATGTAAAAGGGATTATCACCAGGGGAATGAGGACCTCAGTCTGGAACCACCCCATGTCCTGAAGTCTAGATGTTATGATTCTGCCTAGATGTTATGATCCTCCTTCAGACAGCCATTCAGGAAGGTACCTCCACCAGGGGACTCCATCTGAAAAGGGAATGGCTAAGATGCAACAGTCCATGCAGGACAGGGTAACATATGTCAATTCCATAGGGGAAAGCCCAGTTAGAAATACTATGTTTATGCCACGATGCTCCACTCCCAGGCCATTTGGTGACTTCAAGATTTTTCATACTATTGCCTTTTTTTCTGGTGGGCTGCTATGCATGCTGAAGTCTGGGCCTGTGTAGATCCTGTACCATATGTGCTTGTACTAAGAAACCTCATACGAAGACCCTGGGTGCCTGAATACCCCTAAAGACTGGCCAGACCCTGGATCTCAATCACTCTGGATTTCATTGCGGAGCTCCCATGCTCCAAGGGCCACATCATAGTCCTCAAGATCATAGACAAACAAAGATGATTTATTTCATCCCCTGAGATGATCTACTTTTGGCTGAGGCAATGAGTCAGCTGCCGGTGACCTTCATCGTCCTCCTCCATAGGCTCCCTGACCAAATGATCTCTGACGGTCAGAGTTTGTCTCTTGCTTATGGTGGGAAAACACATTTAAGTTGCAACTTCTCCGGTCCCTCCATATCCACCCAACATTTCATGCATCACTCCTCAAGCCCTATACAGTAAATCTCCTTTCAGATCAGTGTCAATAAACCTCTCCACCAGTTGAGATTCAAGGACAAGAAGAATATATATAGTGCATGAGATCCTTGACTCCTGACTGCTGTGAGGTTGCCTCCAATACCTGAGAGACCGGGAAGGTTGCAGTTCCAAGAAAGGTTTCAGTGTGGTAGCCGTGTTAGTCTGTATGATCAAAACCAATAAGAAGTCCTTGTGGCACCTTAAGGTGGAAGTGGGCTAGTCTCAGTTGACAATTTCCCCCCTGCT
>NC_133769.1:119294595-119400871 GCF_003597395.2 Chelonoidis abingdonii
TATATATCAGGCGCCATGGCGGCGCCACTCCAGGGGGCGCCCTGCCGGCCCACCGAGTGTTGCTAGGGTAAAAGTCTCCAACCAACGTGCACGCGGCGCGTGCACACTTACTGGAATGGATATGAGCAAGCACTCGAAGAAGAATCTCATTTCCCCAATCAACAGGCTTCATAGGACCTAGTCGAGTGCCACAACTAGAAGCCCAGCTGAGAACAGACCTAGTTATCTTTTACTCTTATTGGGACAGTGTGGAGGAAATGGTACCCTGGCCTGGAGGTGCTACTCCAATACAAACACTAGTATCAGGTTAGAGTGGTGGTGCTGCGTGGAGTTTTCCATGCAGCTCTGTCACTGCACAGCTGCCCTGAAATGCACTGCAGATTCCTCTGCTATTTCAACATAACTCTGCTAATGAACTTCAACTCTGCAGTGCAACTTCAACTGTTTTACTAGTTTGGCTCCTCCTCAGTAAGAGCACCTCAGTCCAAATGTGCAGCCTTCACTACTAACCCAGTCCTGCCCTCTCCACTGTCAAGTCTTCTCTGCTTGAGTTCTGGCCAGGTTGCTCTCTTGGATTCAGGTGGTGCTTGGAGAACTTAGGTCTGAAACCTGCAATCTGGACTCATGGTCTTCTTGGCTGGTAAAATCTACCAGGAGGACATTGGACCCATTATTTGAGAACACTGTCTCTTTTTGGGAAGACAAGGTGACTACATCTCACATTTCAGCGGTCCAGGCTCAAGAAATCAGCTCTTTATGCTTCTAATCTCTCCAGCTATTGCCCTACGTCTAACTGTCCATTTCTGGGAACATTTCTGAGAAGGGTATGGGGAAGGCATCACTGACAATATTGTGAGTCCGCAGACTTTCTTAACTCCTTATAATTTAGTTTTAGGCCTGAGTACTATACCTAGACTACAATATTTTTATTGGTCTCCTTTTGACAACATATTTAGATTATGTGGTATATAGGGATTCTTTTAGATCTCATAGCTGCCTTTAATACTGTTGACTACAGAACGTGGATTCATTTGTTAACCCAGATAGATGAATAATATTAAGACATGAATGGCTCTAGTCTTCTCTCAGAAAAAATCCAGAGTGAAATTTTGAGTAATTTCTCATCTGCCCCAGGGACTCTTTTACAATGTGATGCTGTTGTGAAAAAGGCTAATATTCTGGGATGTACTGACAGAAATGTCATATGAAAGACACGAGAGGGAACTGTTCTGCTCTACTTGGCACTGATGAGGCTTCAGCTGGGATATTGTGTAACGTTTTGGGCACCACACTTTAGGAAAGATGTAGACAAGTTGGAAAGTGTCCAGATGACAGAAACAAAAATGGTAAGAGGTTTAGAAAGCCTGAAGTGCGCTGCAGAATCCTCTGCTATTCCAACACAACTCTGCTAATGGCCCTCAACCCTGCAGAGTGATTTCGACTGTTTTACTAGTTCAGTAAGAGCACCTCGATCCAAACGTGTAGCCCTCGCTACCAACCCAGTCCTGCCCTCTCCACTGTCAAGTCTTCTCTGCTTGAGTTCTGGCCAGGTTGCTCTCTGGGATTCAGAAAGGAAAGATTAGATGAACTGGGCATGTTTAGCCTAGACAAGAGAAGGCTGGGAACCTGATAACAGTCTTCAAATGTGTCATGGGCTTTTATACGGAGGACAGTGGTGTTTAGTTCTGCACCAAGGGTAGGACAAGACAAATCAGCTTAGTTTGCAGCCAGGAAGAGTTAGGTTAGATATCAGGAAAAACTTTCTAACTATTAGGCTAGTTAAGTACTGGAACAGGTTACCTAGGGAAGTTACGGAACCCTATCATTGGAGGTTTTCAAGAACAGGGTAGACAAACACCTGACCAGGATGGTCTAGGTATACTTAATCCTACCTCAATGCTGGGGCAGAGAGTGGACTAGATAATCTTTTGAGCTCCCCTCCTGCCCTACATTTCTAAGATTCTGTGGCGTACCACAGAGTTCTATTTGGACACTACTGCTCAATATACATGAAAAGCTGTTAGGGAAGCAATGTAGTTTGGGTTTCAGTGGTATCAGTATGGTAAAGCCTCAGCCATCAGACCAGGATAAAGTGATCATTTGGCACAGAGTGGTGCTTGGATGATTGCTGGCAGACGACTGAGTAAATGCTTGCTGGCAAGGGGAACAACTCGAGCAGAGGGTAGAAACTATTTCTGCTCTTGCAACTGAGGAAAGATCCTAGCTTATAGTTACTCAGACTTACAAGCAGAGGATTCTAATGGATAATCAGCTGCTTCTGAATGTCCAGGTTACCAGCAGTGACCAAGAATGGTCCCCCTCATCCCCCTCTGCCCCCCGCCCTCAATCTTTGAGTACTAAGAAGGCTGCTGCTATTTCTTTTATATGTGGCCTTCAAAGCTACCACTGGTCCCTTGGGTCTGACAGCCCAAGTTTGTTGTCCTTGAGGGCACATTGTAAAGGCCCATCTATGTCTTACTGGGAGGCTGGTTTGGTGAGATTTCCCCTTCCTCTTCACCCCTTAATGGCTGAGAGACTTTGTTATTGTTGGTTGCTATAGGATCTAACAACAACATATTTGTTATTTCAATTATAGATTGCCTGTGAAACTTGAGTTTGATACCCTTGTGATGTTTATCCAAGCCAGTGAATTTATGGATACTATTCTCAGTCAGCAACATTGTGTGTCTAATCAGTTTCTGAAATTTGCTAAGATATTTATCTCTTAACATGCTGCAGCAGTGTATTCCAGAGCTTCATTATATGTTGTCTCAGTTTACCATTTTTGTTTTGCTCTTGTATGAAAGGGACTGACTGAGTGCCTGACTGGTCTTCTATAAACCATTCACTGCTGTTATTTTGTCTTCTTAAACAAGCCTAATATGCCATCACACTTTGCATAGAATCCGATACTGCACTCCCCCCGCCACCTGTAATTAAGTTTTTTTATGCCTTTTCTCCCCTTATAGATTCATAGACTCTAGGACTGGAAGGGACTTTGAGAGGTCATCGAGTCCAGTCCCCTGCCCTCAGGGCAGGACCAAATACTGTCTAGATCATCCCTGATAGACATTTATCTAACTTACTCTTAAATATCTCCAGAGATGGAGATTCCATGACCTCCCTAGACAATTTATTCCAGTGTTTAACCACCCTGACAGTTAGGAACTTTTTCCTAATGTCCAACCTAAACCTCCCTTGCTGCAGTTTAAGCCCATTGCTTCTAGTTCTATCTTTAGAGGCTACGGTGAACAAGTTTTCTCCCTCCTCCAGATGACACTCTTTTAGATACCTGAAAACTGCTATCATGTCCCCTCTCAGTCTTCTCTTTTCCAAACTAAACAAACCCAGTTTTTTCAGCCTTCCTTCACAGGTCTTGTTCTCAAGACCCTTAATCATTGTTGTTGCTCTTCTCTGGACCCTCTCCAATTACTTCACATCTTTCTTGAAATGTGGTGCCCAGAACTGGACACAATACTCCAGTTGAGGCCTAACCAGCGCAGAGCAGAGCGGAAGAATGACTTCTCGTGTCTTGCTCACAACACACCTTCTGGAGCTCCTTACTACTGTGACTCACCTAAACTAACTCACCAGTAAGTTTTGTCACCTCTCTTACAGGTCCATCACATACAGAACACCAGACCCAGTACTGTTCCCTCGGTCACCACTTTTAACAAATCTTGCTCTGTACAGAGAATTGGTCATTTATTCCAACTCTGTGTTTCCCCAATTCAGCTAGTTTCATCTATAAACAGGACCTTCTCAGCCAGCCTATGAAAAGCTAGTATTATATCCATTGGTTATAAATCTCCTATTTTATTAACTCTGGAAGAATTTTTACTAGTTGAGTTCTGATTCCCCTGTCAGAAAGTGATTTGCGTTTGTCCCCATCATATTTTACTCACCAAAGTGTTTTAAAGCTCTGGCTTAAGAAGACTCCTCCCTTCCTGGAACTGAAGTAAGGCTCAAGGATCTATACTATTCAGGATCATCCTTACACACCTTTTTAAAGGGAAAATGCATCACTCGGGCCCCTCTCCATTTCAGGAGCTATTTTTTAAATGATAAATTACATTTTGCCAATAGTTCATCTCTTTTGTTTTTTTCAAGAGCTGGCCATAAGGATACAGTCCCAGTTAGTCTTACTAGTTTAAATGAGAGGTGGTATTTTTGGAAGATATACTGTCACTGCTCCTCACCCACCAATATTTGTAAAGTGAAGCCAGGACTGAGATCTTGAGGCCCCAGGTACAGTGAGAGAGTGTTTTTGGTGTATGAGGAAGACGACAGGTAATTTCTCTTACCATCTTCAATGTCGTAGGCGTAACACGATAAGCGCAGGGTGGTGGCGCAGTATTCGCACTTGAAGCAGCTACGGTGGAAGAACTTGCCTTCAGCACTCAGCCTTTCCATCACATAGACCCGCTTGCGGCAGAAGTAACAGACATCACTGCCTCCCAAATTCTGGGGGAACTCCTTTTTGAGTGAGCCCTAGGCAGAAATAAGGCAGGACCAGTGTTATCTGTATGCAATCTCACCTTCCTAGCAGGGTCACCTTTTCTATCTGTGGATACTGAGCATCTGGAAGGGACCATTCTGTGACTCCACTCAGCCCTACCCAGGGCACCAAGCAGACAACTGCCACCTAGAGACAATAACTAACCTTCAAGTTCAGAGAGAAAGGCCTGGGTTTCAGTCCCTACCTATATAAATCAGGAGTAAATTACAGCTTCCAGCTCCTTGGATAAGAGAGCTAAACGGTCTCACAAGAGGCTATTAATGCTGCCCTGGAGACAGTTGACTGAAGGAGGTGTAAGATGGACATCCTCCCTAAGTCAGCTGGAAGGGTTACTTCTGGAATGCTCCTAACCCTGCCTGTATTCACTTGAAAGAGACTGAGGCTAGTCTTGAAACCAAGGTTTTCAAACTGCAGCTCACCACACTAACTGCCAGAAACATCAGTAATCCCTTGAGCAACCTCTTAGCCCTACATTTCAGTCTCCCTGAGACTTGTGAAGAAAGAAGTTTTCTCCAGGGACCCTGCAATCCAGAAGTAGCCCAATTGGAACAAACACAGCTCTATGCATTTGAGAGTCAGGACTTCTAACTCTCTCAACTTGGTATCCCTGGTCCAAGGATGTTGGAAGTAGATTAAGACAGACTTTGCAAGGAAAATAGAGTGAGGGCTGGGGAAGAAATGAAGTCCAACTATAAAGTTATTACAAAGTATTACTAGCTCCTTTCAAGACAACTAAAGATTCAAATCACTACAGATCTACAGAACTTCTAATCACAAACACGTATCATCTTCTGTACATCATTCTCTTACCAGTTCCTTCTTGTCTAGAAGGGTTCTGGGCTGTTCTTTCCTTTGAAGCTGATTGGCTATCTGCTCAGCCAATGAGCTCACTCCGCCTGTGTACATCTTTATATACTTCTACCAGATGCGGGGGACAAAACAGCACGGAAGCGAGGAAAGAAAAACTCAAATTAAAAAGATGACAAAAATGGTAAAATAGTAAGTGATGAAAAGGTGCAGAGCGGTCAAACCATGCCAAGACAGTGGAGAACACAGAGTGATTATGTAGTAACAGCAGAATCAGTATAATCAGGGATCACCAGCACAGCCCGGCACTAACTGTAACAGTAACTGAAAAAAGGAGGGAAGTTTGAAATTGGTAATGCTACGAGATTAGAAGTATGTTCTTTCTTCTTTGCTCTGAGATTTTGCATATGAGTGACCAGAACATTTGCTTTCCTCTGAGAGGAAACAAAGCTAGGACAGATTTTAGCTTCCAGGTAAGAGGGACAATGGGAAAACGGTAGAGAAAAGGCATTTCATAAAGTTTAAATTCAAAGAACTGTTCACAGAAGTACTTAGCAAAAGGGAGCAAGTGGTTTCCAGAAAGAAGAATCCCTCAAGCTCAAACTGAGTCACAGCGATTCCTAAAAATCTGTAATTCCTCCACTGCTGCCAGGGTGCCTGTTCACAGTACACAAAGGGGTTCTGGAGTTTATCTGGAAGATGTGATGGGGACTCTGATCCAACACATTAGATTTGTATTTGTGTATACCTGGCACAAAATGTGCTCAGCTGTGCACACCAGCTTTGCCCATAGGCTGTTCTGTCAAGGGTATTTTGCCTGGCTCTGTAACTCTGAGCATCTGGATCAAACTAAGTTGCAACAAACCTTTTAATCTGGGTAGTTAGGAATCCAGGCAGTTTGGTTCTTGACTCAGGGAGTGAGACCCCAAAGGAGAGTTTTACAGTTTGTTTTCTAGCTGAGCTTGGACAGTGCAGGAAGGCCAGTAGAGTTATACAAGAAACATCCAGGACATCTGGCAGTAATTAAGTGGTTAAGGAAATAAAAATTTTTATGGAAAGGCAATCCTATCACAAGCACCAAGTGTCTCAGTACAGCAGCAGGCCAGGCAGTGTCACTTATTCAGATCAGGGAGTGTTGTGTTTTTTTTTTTAAATGTTTCTCTGACTTACAAACAGAAAGCATTGCTGGAGTCTCATCAGTAAACGTAAAACTGACTCAGCCTTCCATATTCAGCCCTCTGGCTTCTTACAAGTGCAACATTCCTGGGATACACTACTCTGAAGCAATTAACTTTTTACAACCCAGAAATTCCTTTACTTATTCTGCAGGGTTCCTATACTACATGCTCAGAAGTATCCCTGTGTAAACACATGGCTAAAAAATTCAGAGTACAAGAGGATTCTGGTTGTCCCCATGGAACGCAGAGCTTTATGACCCCCATCTCTTGTCATGGAAACCAAGTGATTCCTTTCCCTTCTACATTTCTGTGCAAAGTTCAGTGCTCACAAAATTAGAGAAGAGAGAGATTTTACAGAATCATGACACAGATTATTGCTATGATCTGTAAAATAGTATTTTACAAAAAGTTATGAACTCTCACAGTCTGTTCTTGGATTTCATGGTTGTGATTATCAGCCATTTACTGATGGTTGTATCTTCACGTTTGTGAGCATGGTAGCATCAGGAAACACTAAAGAGTTTGAAACCCAGCATTTTAGGAGGATTTCCTAAAGAATGGGCCTGGAAAAGCCAGGGCCAGGATCAGACAATTTATCAAGTAATAACTCCATAACCTACAGGTCACTGCAGTGTAGGAGTGTTCATTAGTGCCCTGTAGCACTGCTTGCTATTTCACTCTTTCCTCGACTCCACCCAATATACACAGAGCTCAGCTAATGCACATGCCTAAACTGTGTGTGTGATCTGAACATTGTTACTCATGTCCTTCCTCTTCCCTCCCCCTCCTACTGTTTGTTACCCTCATGCATCACAGCTTGTCTAATATTAGACTGTCAGTGGAGCTGGCTGGAAGGCTTTCTTCCCCCTCCCTCGCAACAAATGGAAAACTGACTTTTTGTCAAAATCTGGCAACTGAAAATTGTTGGTAGACAGGTTTCCCTTTCTCTGTCAAAATCTCATCAACTTGTCGCAGGTTGTAATTTTTGAGCCATGGGAAGGCGGCCTTCTTTGAAGGAAAGACTCGACACCAATTTGCAGGATAACCGAGGAGGCAAAAGCTGCTTTTCTGAGTTCACCTGCCTCTTTTATTATCTAAGATTACACATGCGCAATTGCACAGCACAAATCAAGATTCTTTACAAAAATCTTCCATCACGAGCTCAACAGCATAGCAAACTGCAAAAACAGCCCCAGCTGCAGACACGGCAGTCCTGTGGGAAACTGCAAAGGGGGGAAGTTACAAAACACCGCCAGATGCAAACGGGGCCGTCTGTGTGAAAGTACAGGGGAGGATGGAGGAAAGCCAAGTTCCTGTGATAAGAAACCGGGAGTGCCCAGCTTGCAGACAAGAACAAGATGCCTCAATAATAAGGTATCCAGGCCTGTGGGCCCGAGGTCATTCCTACACTTTTTTTGTGAAAAAATCCATTGATTTTAAGCCCCAATTTTCTATCAAAAAGTTTAATGGAAAATTTTCAACCAGCCCTAATTGTAAACAATTTGGGAGTGAAGTTTTCTTTCTATTTGTCCTGTGAGTTGCTCAGCACGCAGTGGGTGCTGTCAACCAACACAGGTACAATGACAATCTTGCTCTGCAACACCTATGCTATTTCACTTAAACTGGCTTCTCTTGGGCAGTGACTTTCAAACCATATGGCATTTTGTAACATGGACATATATGTCCTCTATACACTAGAAGACCAACCGAATTCCTCTTGCTTGTACTACGAATGCCTGCCATTTTAAATTTCTACTAGCTTTTTCAGCAAGCCGGAAGTGATTTTCCTCCAGTCTTCCTGCTCTCTCCCCATAAATATATACACACAAAACCATGCTGCAGTTTGGCTCAAGCCCTCAAATGGAAGCAATAAACATGAAAAAAGCTTTTATGCCCCTGTAGATTATTCCACAGCCAGAAGAATTCGAGAGCTGGAAAAAGCTGATTTGAGGCTACTTAAGACCTCAAATCAGACCCACCAGAAGTTTTTCCATTTAATTTTAAGCCTGTTTTACTCCAAATGGCTGTATGGCTTGAAATAATCAAGATATGCCACAGGCTGCCTCTGGCTTTTCCCACGTGCACATGTGTATGCACACCGCATTCAGCCACATCCAGGCAATGAAGCGTCACAAGCCTAGATCTCTCTTGTGGCACATCCTCTGCTGGTGGGAGATGGGTGAGGCAGTGGGTACAGCTGAGTGCAGCTTGCAAGGCCCAGGCCATGCTACCTGTCGGAGAGAGTCAGATGAGGGTGAAGAAGGGCGGTTGGTAGTGCGGAGGCTAAGGGAGCGCTCCCACTGGTCAACAAAGAATCGACGAGACGGTTCAGTCTCTGGCTAAAAAATAAAATACATTGAGAAAATCAAGAAGGGATATGGACAAAAAGACAAAACAAAAAGATCACAAAGGAACCTTTACGTAGAGTCAGGCAGGTGACCATCTGCCTTACCTCCTCCCTTTCCTCAACTGAAGAAAAGTTGTGCACCAAATGCCCTTTGCTGGCATTTAAATTCATTTCCTCTCTTCCCTCAATGTTACTTTGGAAGCAGTTGTCCACCCGCACAGAAGCCCCACATCCTGTGCACTGTTGTCTCCTGCAATGCAGCCAGATAAACCATTCATGCAGATCTCAAGGCCATCTCTGGTGCTCCTCCTACTCTGTCCAACTGCAATCTGTGTTACAGCCTTAGGCAGGAGGAGTATATGAGAGACAACTTTGCAATGTAGTTCATATTTCAGGGGAAGGGGAGACCTCTTCCCAGTTTTTAACGACAAAGGCCCAAGAACCTTGCCTTCTTGGGGGTGGGGAGTGAAGGAAACCACCTCATATCCCCAGCCTTCAGCATCCTCACTGCTATGATGGAAGTGCTAACACTAAAGAATCAGGAGTGAATTTCATCCTATAATCCATTCAAAGCAGGTGCTTTAATTTCAGATCATTTTGCTCATCCTCCATATGCATGTTATATTAAATGGCAACAAATAAGAAGATAAATGCTCTGAAACAGAAGGTAATGAGCAGAGACAACATTCTCTGTCCTCCAACCAGGAGACTGGGCAAGGTGCAGGGCAGAAAACCATGTCTAGTCTTCCCCTAATACATGCACAGTGATCATTCCCACCCCTTCCCTGACATTCTCCCAAGAGGGGCATCGTCCCACTTCACTTCACTTGCTACTGGCTGAAGCTAACATAGTCCTGTCCTTGAGAGCCGAACATAGCCTAAATGAAAGAACCAGTGTGAAGTATGAGCACTAGTTCCTCTTCTGCCCTTGCTTACCATATGGCCCAGGCAGAATTCCCAGTCTGAGAATCCATATATCTCTGAAACAGCTTCTCCATAGCACAACTCAGAAATCACTGTATCAGCATGCATCTCTCAAGCCACCCAGCCTTCCCTGGTTCTTTAGCACCAGCTGCTAAGAAGCACCTCAAGTAAATATGCAGAACACAATAATTAAAACCACTGAGGTCAAGTAATTTTAGTCCAAATTGCGAGCTACTGTACTATTATTATCTGGTGAGAAAATGTTCTGCAAATTCCAAATAGCTGAACTTTAAAAAAAACAAATAAAAAAAAAATCCACCCTGTGAAAAAAGGAAAAAAGAAAATCACAGCTATTTTAAAAATAGCTGGTTTTAGACCTTATATGCAAAGTTTGAAAATGTATCTGACACACATTAGCCTAAGGACTAAGCCCATTAGGCCAGGTGAAAAATAGCTGTGCTTCCCCAGCTCCTATAACGTAAAATATTTAAAACAGTTGTGTCCTTTTTACTTGAGGACACTATACTGCATTGACCTTAGCCATCAAATTTGTATTTAATACTGTTTAAATGGTGCAATTTATTAAATCTCTTGTTTTTGTTAAATCTTCTCTCCCTTCTTCCCTATTTCTTTTCTTAATATACTGCATCATGGTGCAGTGTCTGTTTCCTCCTCTTCTCCTCTCCACATTATCCCTTTCCCTACATCATGCTCTGCGCTTCTTCCTTCCCTTTCTTCTACATCCTCACAAAAAAAATTATCACTGTATTAACAGGAAAGAGAAACAGGGGACTAATCTCATTCATCTCTTCTACCCACCCAGTGAGCTTGAAAACAATATCAGACACCTAACAGCCAGAGTGCTAAACCTGATAGTCACAGACAAATACAAAATATACGACAGGTGTATTTTCGCCAACATGCAATTCGACTTCAGCTGCTGAAATCCAGGTGAGGATGCTGTCCTCGGATTATGCTTGGCATCTTCCGCTATATCAACCTTCAGCTAGTAGGTGCTAATAAATCTGAACGTGACTTCTCCCCCAGTTTTCCATGGCAGCCACAGTTTGAATCTTCCTCCACAGTGGTTGCCTCTGCTGCTGATTACAGCTCCCTCAAGGAGCAGCAGTCTGAAATTGACCTGATTCTTGCAAATTTCTCTCTGAGGCAGGTTGGGAAAGCTGTGACCAGAAGCAGAAGCCCTGGAGCTCTTTGTAGGCTAAAGAAGACACTACTGGATCATCTTATACTCGGCTCATGTCTGAGAAGTTAGTTCACATCCACAAGTGCTAGAAAACTGATTAAAAGAGAAAGCCTAGTTTCTGCAGAAGTAGGTGGCATTTGCCCCCAAAAAGCTTCCTACTTTGCCAAAAAGTATTGGTGAAGACCTCCCAGGTGTGACTGTGTATGCGTTGTTGTTGGGATGGTAGCATGTATGGGGGGAGGCTGGAGATTAGAGAAGCTACTGTCCCAAGTGTCAGGATCCCACAGGTCAGAGAATACAGGTGGGTGAGAGGAGAAAAATAACTTTTAAATTTGTGGTAGAAGCAGAGAGAGAAACTGCACACGCTGCCAGCTTTACTGCTGGAAACAGTATTACTGGAAGCATAGGCACAAAACTGGCTCCCTTAAGAGCCATGGACTAGTGCCTGAAAAAGGAAATGTGAATGTTCCCACCCCGAAAAGCAAATGGACAGTGCAGCCCAGCAATTCTCTCTGTACTAGCAGAGGGCCACTGCATGACTTGAGCCGAGCTAGTGACCAGCACTGCCCTGAAGCTTGGGCGTAGATCATCCTTGTCAATTGTATTCTACTTTATGAAACTGCACATGCTATGCATCTTCAATAAGTAAGAAAAGAGTTAAGAATTGGCAGGGAAAGAAGTGGAGTAAACAACTGCTCAAAACAAGAGCTGATTATGGTGTCTTTAATGTGGTGGTGTAAAGTAACAGTTGGTGCACGCCTCTATCCCGCTGACACCAGCAGTCACTCCTTACCCCATTCTCTTACAAACAGATACAGACTGCCAGAGTGGGCAGTAGTCACCTGATGCCTGATTGTCGGCCTCGGCTCCAGGAGGGCAGCCAGCTGACATGCCCTCTGCTCAACATTCAGTGCTTGCTCAGGCACTTGGTCACCAAAAAAAACCTGAGGAGATCTCTGTGGGATAAGGAACGGGGGAGGAAATAAACAAAAAGAGGAGAAAAACAACCCCAAAAAGGAACAGAAGCAAAGCTCACGACAAGGCCAATGCCAGACAAAAGGCATGAAAGCCCACATGCAGAAGGGAAAAGCAAGAAGGGCTCCCAGATGAAGACTCCTTCCTCTCTTCCAGTTGAGACCCAACACATACTGCAATCTGCACTAGCAAAGCTCTGGATTCAGCCTCTCTAGGCTAGAAAGGAACAGCTGAATTAGACAGTCATTCACAACTCCCTGTCTGCAGACAAAACCAAGCCAGTGCACAGTTTCTGTCCGGCATTCTCATTCAAGGTAAGTTCGCCACTAACCAATAGGCTTAGCTAGGGTCCCATAGCAGCTCCGGCATTGGCACTTACCTCACCCCAATTCTTTTGTTTAAAGGATTTCTTTATTCAGATTTCCAGACCTAGAAATGACTGTACCCCTCACACTTTGTGCAGAGAAATACTTATTTTGGGGTAGTGCAGTCCGGTTCTGGGAGAGCTAAACTCCCAGCAATGCCCTCCTAAAGGTGCCTTTAAAATACTGGGATATAGAAAGTTAGGTGAATGTAGGGCTTGTGAAAACTAAGGGACCCAGCAGCACTGGCTAGAGTCAGGTATAATGCAAAGCTTGCCCCAGCACCTCCACTACACTAACCCGTCCTATTGCACTTCACCCTCCAACACAGCTCTGACAACAGGCCACAACTCTCACATGCCACCCTCCTTGCTATTCTAGGCCTTGGCACTGCTTGAACTGATCTTGCTAATCTGTTGTACAGTGAGCTTTTGAGATACTGAAAAATACCGACTAGAGATGGCTAACACATCCACATGTATGTACTTCTATCTAGGTGGATGGGGCAGTAAGCCAGAGTATCATGCAGTTCCCAGTAACTTACTTTGCTTGGGGGGTGAACAGCAAACTGAAAGGGAATTATAAACATCTGTATGCTACCTACAGGAGGCTCAGTCTGTTGAGATAATCCCAAACAGATGACTATGTTGTCTGCCAGATGAAACGTGCTATGACAACAGGCAGACAAGGTGGGCGAGGTAATATTTTTTATTGAACCAACTTCTGCTGGTGAGACAGACAAGCTTTTGAGACCAATGAAAGACATTACCTCATCTACCTGCTCTCTCTAATATCCTGGAACCCACACAGCTACAACTACACTGCCTACAGCTATGACAACAGAGCACATAACTGTGCTCACAGCCAGTTACCGATTGTGCTCTTTCCCCATTTAAACACATTAATCAATCTCATTCTTTCTATTTTAAGCGGCTTGTCAGCCCAATTCACTCCCTCTTACTATACAGTACCATTTTTACAAAAGTAAAACTAGTGCGTGTTACAAAACTGGGGGTTCCAGTATTGCTGCAGACAAGCTTGTTAAGCTTCTGATGGCAATCCAAAAACATGCCACCCTCCTGACAGGTGCATGAGACTACTGAAGAGGACATACTTTGGAAGTCATGGCAGCTTGCTGCTGGCTTCCAGTTACTATTTAACTTATCAACTAACCAACTTCAAGAGGCAGCTAATTCGTTAATCTGAACCCAGATCTTTCAACTGCCTAGTCCCCCTTCCTCATATATTTTAAACTTCCTTTCACTCTTCCCATTGACAGCAGAACATTTCATTAGGAAGAAGGCTTCCTATCCTCCGCAGTAAAGCCACCCCCTACTCCTCCCTTGTAAGCTGGCATTCAGAAGACAGGTTGGAATGCCAGCTGTTTAATTAATCCGAAAGCAGCCATGGAAACAATGCAACCAGTGCTGGTGAGTGGACCCAAAACGTAACTGTTCCTATTCTGTGACAGCCATGGCACACTATTAAAGAGAGGTGAGAGAGAGAGAGGAATGGGGGGAGCTGGAGCTGATCTACAGCAAAATAAAAGTGCAGAGCAAACGGTCAGCCTCGGTGAATGCTTGTTAAGCAAGTAGTTATGTAAACACCCCACAAAAATAATCATTCCTAACACTTTCAGCAGCTCCAGTGTGTTAATAGCAGTCCAGAGATAACTGTGCTTCCCCTTCCCCACACAACACTGCCCTTGAATATTGCACACACCCCACCACTGCATGTGTGTCAACACCATCCATGCCATTTGCTCATGCTTTTACCCTTTCCTGTCTGGGACTCTGCTCCCCAGGGGGGTCAGCACCAGGCTCCCTGTTTGTCTGTGGGCAATAAAGGATAAGTTTTAAAACAACCACAGTCCAAGTTCTCACTCTGGACATGTTCCATTTGATTCATCCTACAATGCAGGCAGAAAAGAGACCATCATGCAGAAACTAGAATTTTTAAAACTGTCATCAACCACTTAGATCTTCAGAGGAGAAGGGTGGGGGGGGGGGAAAGTGTGGTGAATCAGTACACACGTCTATATTGGGATATTAGATCAATTAACAAGTACACATTACTACCCAAAGAACTGGCATGAGCATGGGGAAGGTAATAGGAACACTCAGTACATCTCACACAGTGACGTTAGATCAGACGGAAAGTTTAAAAGGAGAGGTGGCAGAACTGATGTGTCAGAGGTGTAGACAGACAGTTTTCAAAAGGCAGCAGGTTAACAAGAACGCAGGCTAGAGTGAAACACAGCATTGTAGGGGCCAAACAACCTCAGGAAGAGAGGATATTTTGAGTGGAAGCTATTGCCCTCAAAACTGAATCCCCAAACTGGGTATTCATATCTGCTTTACTCTATAACAAAGGGGTAAATGGTCCTCAGACCAAAGGAAGGAAGCAGAGAGAGTTTTCTAATTTTGCTTGAGCAAAGAGATGTATTTAAAAATGGCTCCTAGAGAATGTAAGGGAGAAGGTGGTAAATCCTTAGCTGGTTCCAGCAGTAGCCAGCTGTCAAGGTTTAAATGAACAAGCCATATAGGAGGGACCAGACATTTGGAGTAGGTGATCAGCAGAGAAGACTTAAGACTGAAAGACTCTGTTTTATGCAGAAAGGTATGCACTGGGAGATAATTTCCCTACTTAGAAAATGACTGTCTGTGGACTAAGCAAGTCACCACCTCTCTGTCTTAGTTTCCCCATCTGTAAGATGGAGGTAATACTTGCCTCTCTCACATAGATTATCAGATAATGCCTTTAAAGTGCTCTGAGAATCAGAGTGCGCCGCAAGTGCTACGTGTCACTATTACGTTAAGGATCTGATTTACAGATCATAGTGGTCATGAAAAGCCACAGATCAGACTAAAATATCTGTCCTTTGCTCATTCTGCTATGTCTAATTGCTGCAGCACACAGAACATGTCTCCTCTCAATTTTCAGGTGCACAAGGGAAATAAGCCGACCCACAGAAACAAATGTTCAGAATTTAGCTTTACAATTCCCATCAACGTTAGGGAATCACAGACTTGAATCCATATGCTCCTCACATTAGGAAAGGAAGGAGGCTTAAAAAAAAAAAAACAACTCAAAGAAGTACTATCCATATATAAGCTGACAAAGGACAAATGTCTCACAGCATTTTTAGATCTATTTAACCAGAAGGCCAACAAATCCATGTGTCTGTACTTTGAGGTGCAGCTTTTATAATCTGTACCTAATGTAAGTGTAACTGCTCTATCTGTACTACAAATCCGTATTCAGACACACTGAACTCAAGCTGCTGGAAGGAGCAGGAGAGGAGTAAGCTGCACAAATGCCTGCCACTTCAACAATCACAAAAGTACCTCATACATGAGCCCCAGAAAAAGACTCCCAAGACCCAGGAGGGAAAATGCCCACCCACATCTGTTTAAATGAGGAATGTGGATGGAGACAGAGGACTACAAGAAGGGCAGGAAAGCGGCAGCCTCAAATGAATACCCGACTTCACTCCCCACCGTGCCCCAGCCAGGCAAATCTCTCTTTTGGAGAAACTGCCTCAGAATGGTGAACAACCTAAGGGTAATAATGGGTCAGATTTTTCCCTCAGATATGAACATACATATCTCATGACTGCAATGGGAGTTGTGCATGTGCATTTAAAGGCAGAATCTGGCCCTAATATTTTGTATTTCAAAACTCTCCTCTGCAACACAAACTTGAAAATGACTCCTATAGAAAAATCAAGCCTGAACAAAAATGCCCAAAATCTCTACTGTGCCAAAAAACTCAGTATTGGGATAGATTTTTATATGCTATATTCAGTGTCTAGTTGTGCTACTAACCTAGGAGCTCCAAGAAGGCCTGCCCATGTGGGTAAAGAAAATTTAAAATGTATAAACAGAGGAGACATTTAGTCATTGATTTAGCGATCTGTGCAAGCAGGAAGGAAGAGGAGAGAGCAGGAGAGAGCATGCAGAGTGAATCACCTGCTGGCTGGGATACCATGGAGAGGAAGGTGGAGAAGAGGAAGGAGAGAGCATGATCACTTTTTTAGGGCAGGTCCGTGAACGCTCCTTAGTCCTCAGCTTTATTTAAAACGGGGGAAAAAAGAAAGAGCAATAATAATAATAATAATAATAAAACTAAAGGAAATATTACAACGGTCTTTGGCAGGGCAGGGCGCAGTCTCAGAAGTGCATCTTCTGGGGAACCCTGACCCCAATCCCACCTCTCTCAAATAACCTAGAGCAGGGGTGGGCAAACTTTTTGGCCCGAGGGTCACATCTGAGTATAGAAAGTACATGGCGGGCCTGTGGGCTCCGACTGGGGCACAGGCTCTGAGGTAGGGCTGGGGGATGAGAGGTTTGGGAGTAGGAGGGTGCTCTGGGCTGGGACATAGGGGGTAGGGTGAGGGCTCCGGCTGGGGCTGGGGATGCAGGGTTTGGGATACAGGAGGATGCTCCAAGCTGGGACCGAGGGGTTTGGAGGATGAGGGGGGGGATCAGACATGGGAGAGGGGTTGGGACACAGTGGGATGGCTCAAGGGTGCAGGCTCCAGGCATCACTTACCTCAAGTGGCTCCCAGCAGCAGTGGCATGTCCCCCCTGCCCTCTGGCTCCTACGCGGACACGAGGCCAAACATCTCTGCTGCACACACATCCACAGGTGCCGCCCCTGCTGCTCCCATTGGCCACAGTTTCTGGTCAATGCGAGTTGCGGGAACGGCATTTGGGGCAGGAGTAGCATGCGGAGTGGAGCCCCCTGGCTGCCCCAATGTGTAGGAGCCGGAGAGGGAACATGCTGCTGCTTCCAGAAGCCATGCAGAGCGGCCCTTGACCCTACTCCCCAGCTGGAGCGCCAGAGCGGGGCAAGCCCCAGACCTCGCTCCCCAGCAGGAGCTCAAGGGCTAGATTAAAACAGCTGGCGGGCTGGATCCTGCCTATGGGCCATAGTTTGCCCTCCCCTGACCTAGAGCCACTATTTGTTCTGTAGCAGCTTTAAGCCTTCCACTGAGATTCAAGACCTGGAGTTATCGAAGGTCAGTTGGACAGATGCTTCTAAAGACAGCCACTAAACATGCTATTCACTGTCAATAATCAATATCTTTGCTTTACAGCCTCACCCCCAGCTAGTGGTGAGGCTGCAAAGAAGTGTATAACTTCGTGCTCTATAAAGCACAGATCATCTCTTCTCCGGGCTGCCATGGAACGCTTAACAATATCCATCCTGTTCACCTAAATTACACATACCCAATGGTCAGCAGCAACACGATTCAAGTCCTATCAGTAACAAAATTCTGCTCTCATCTTCAACACCCCCCGCCCCGACCTCACATAAATTAATAAAGCTCTGGTATGCTTATCAGAAAATAATACAGTGAAGTGAAGGAATTAAGATGTAGAAGTAATTTGGCTAATCTGAACATGACATAAATGCATTTCTCTTTCCTTCGTTTCATACTAATTTTTTTTTTTAAATACCGCTTTTCACCTTTGTTTTACATGCCACAGCATATTCCTGGTTTATATGTTCTCTCCATGTACCCCTTTTTAGATCTCCTAGTTTCCCATCTTTCCTGTGGCTGCCTTCCCTAATACATCTGAAATAGGGGCCCTGCTCAAAAAGGTATCTGCAACATCTAACTTGTGAATTTTGATGTCTGGAGGGAAAGGCTGTGTATGTGTCCCCTGCTAAGTAGCAAAATATCACACAGTGGCACCAGACAGAATCCATAAAGTGGACACATTCCTGTTCCAGTCCTCTAGCAGGATGCATTTCTGAGTATACAAAGGCAAAGATAGTTTGGCAAGGGAAAAAGAGACAGTCATCAAATGTCAATAGAAATGTTAAGTGTTAGATACAATAAATCAAGTCACATGGCAATAATATGGCAACACCATCAGCTCTGCTACTAGTAATTAACGTGTCACTGCAATGCCACAGGGAGGGGTAAGGAGGAGGGTCCAATCGTATATGGAGTTCATCCTTTATAACCATCAAGACACAGTAACAAAGAAAAATTAAATTTGCTTCAGAACAGCCTTGGCCAGGACTCCTCTCTTCCTTGGGGTCCTGTCTTACTACTTTCTAACAAAGAAACTTCATGCACCTCAACCTGCTTGACACTGCTGGCCAATAAGGCCTGTCAATCACAGAGCAGAGCAGAAATCTGGCCTTACACTGCAGTGTGAGTACTGCTAATGTGGTTCCCCTGACATCAGTAGGTCAGAGACCAGGGAAGATGCAGCTTTTCTATCAACAATTCAGACCACCTCTCATTGGCTGGTTTTCTCTCTTCCATCTACTCCCACTGCTCTTGCAGTAGGTTTTCCTCTGCCTTGTAACTTCAGGATGCAGGACGAGACCAGCCAGTCAGTTAGAGGGAGATTGGTTCACTATTCTGGAAGGCTCTCCAGTTTACTCTGCCTATTGGTAAGGGCACTAGATCACCCATTTTCCCTCAGTTATAAGAATCCTACTTTGCCCTCATATTTGTCCCCTATTCACAGCAAGGCACATCTGCCACCCAGTTTATCTCAGGCAGAATCAAGCACAAAGAGATGCCATGTGTGAGCTCCCCTGCAATTGTGCCACACGAAAAAATTCTGCCTCTTCTATATTCATGAGCAGCTCCTTCTAGGAAGCACAGTCTCCTCTAACAAGCCCATCAGCAGAAACATTATTCCTAATAGCAGCTCTAGCACCAGCTACTGGCAACTTGGCGCCAACCTCAGTATGGAACCTGTGGCTGAGGAAATAGCACCTCAGCTGGAGTTCCCAGCAATGCCACAGAGCACAGCTCCAGCACTGGTGTAACCATCTGTCAGCTACCTGCGCTTGCTGCTCCTCTCTACCAGCAGCAGGATATCTCAGCAGCAAGTCCAAGTGCTGTTTCAGAGACAGCCTCCTACAGTAGAAATGCCTGCAAGCTGGCTACTGAACATCATGGAGAGATCCAGCTGGTCTCCTGATGGCCAATGTCTCAGCCACCACAGCAGCTGACTGCAGAGTGCAAACAGCTATTCTTTGATCTCCCAAGTCACCCCAGAGAGAACTCTCCTGCAAAAGCAGTCCATGGGCTATTGGCACTCAAACAGGCAACTGGGTCACTTTGCTTCCCCAGGCCAGCCATTCCCTCTGTCCCCAGCTTCTGGAGTAGACACTGCAGAGATATTCTCTTTGACCCAGCTGTGCCCTGAAGATTTTGCCCCCATGGAGCTCAAATACCTGTTGTCCTTCTCCACCTCAATTACCCAGCATGGAAAACACAGCAAAATCCAGCACAAAAGCTGAATCTTCCCACCAGGTCATTATGAAGTCTATCCAAGAAAAGGCCAGCAAAAGTTGAGCACCTAATCTAGGAGGGGCCTTAGGGGCAGTGTCTATACTACGTAGTTTTGTAGACCACACTCGGACTACTTCTATGTTATTTAAATCTATTGAAAAACAGTTTTAACAGTCAATGGCAAAAACAGGTCCAGACAAAGACTTGCACTACATTACTACCTACCCTAGGGCTACCATCGGCACCAACACCAGCTCAGCTGTACAAATGGTAACAATGGTTTTTAGTTGGTTTGGTTTTTTAATTCCCTAGTGCAGACAAAGCCTTAGTGAGAGTGACTCATTTGCCTTACTTAGAATCCCTACCTGTCTGGTGAGAAGAAAATCATAATCAAACTAGGAAGGCAAAGGCAGTCCAGCCTCCCCTGCTTAGCCACAAAAGAAACAGGGTAAGGATAAGCCACTCTCATCTGAATCTCTCCTTACCTCGCTTATCCTTCCCTGTATAAAGAGTAAAATCTAGAGTCTTGGTGGTTAAAATTCAAAAGGCAGGAAAAGTGCCTTAGGGTTGTAGGGACTCAAAATCTCATTCAAGTGCTAAAACACAAATCTTCATCTTCCTCTCTTGTGAAAGGCAAATGGTGCACAAATGGTTGTGTTGCACAAGGAAGGCTAATCTAATGGCATGGAGCTGTAGCCAGTTTATGCTCCTCTTCTCTTCTTTCTGAGACTCACTCTCTCCTGTACCAGGTTATGTGAAAGATTCCCAAAGGCTAGAATCCACACTAATGATGATCCTGTCCAGTCACCTCATTGGGTGCCTGAAACTACTCTTGGTTGTCCACAGGCCTAGGAAAGAGAGGTCTTCCAAAGAGAGGGCTCTCGTTTCAGTGGAGGTGATCATGACATTTTGAGGGACGGGATAGCAGGAATCAGGGAAGCAAGCAGAGGCAGGACATCTCTACATACCAGCACACTGACGAAGCTTACTAACACCGTGAAAGACAGAGACTCTTAGCAGATCTCTCCACAGTGTAGAATATCCTTTATTTGGTTCTCCTTTCGAGAAAAGGCTGGCACAGCGTGGTTTTGATCATGGTACACGACTCCAAAATGCTGGATTGTTTGAGTCGGGGTAAGCTTTTATTTTTGTTCTTATTTTTTGATAGAGTTCACCATGAATCCACAGACTTGGAGGAAGTGAGCCAAACTCTTCTTCCTCCTGTCTCAAAAGTGCACTTTCATTACATTGTGACTAGAAACAGAGGTAAATCCCTTTCTCTGAGTGCTGCCATCAAAACCACGCTTTTATGACTACCCTCACAGAGACAATGAGGCCACTTTTATTGGAAAACAGGGGAACCACAGTCAGTGCAATGAGTAACTCTGCCTGTTTGAAAATAAGGAATTGTAAAAGCCTATCCTTTGGATTTCACTGTTGTAAGAACCCCCACTACAAGGACAGTGAACCAGGATACATAAGAGAGGAGGTAGAATTTGATATCTGGTGATTTTTCTTTTCCAAGTATTCAGGCTTCCTCTTCAGACCCACCCTGTGACTGAAAGTCCAAAGTTTTTTCAAATTCTCCGTAAAACAGAAGTCCGCCATGCTCTGGAGATGGAAGGGAGGCCAGGAAAACTGGCTTATTACAGTTTCTATGCATTGTTTGAGAATTTTTTAGACTCTTTTCAGATGTGGATGCAGTACCACTGGGAAGACCAACGAACCCCACCACAGTGACTCAGATCTCCTGAAACTGCAAAGCAGATAAAATGCACTGTAGGAATAGTGAGCCTGGATACTCAGAGGAGAAATCATCAGGTAGCAAATTTTACTCCCTACTGCTAAGGAAGAACTCCAGTAGTTGCATAGGAAACAATAAGCCACTCCTAGAGAGAGATCTCAACCTCATTCACTATTCTTCAGTATTTTAAAACAAAGAACTTTGCACAGTGGTGCCGAAGAAGGGTCAGTAAAGAAAGGAAGCAACGCGTAGGCGAGATCTAGTGTGGATGTCATGTCACATTCATTTTATTGGTTTACCTGTTTCCACTGAGGTATGGGAGCAAGGCGGCCCTGCTCTCGCTGTCTGCAGGATAGCTGGTTGTGAACACGTTCCTGATAAGGCAGGACAGGCTGTTACATGTAGGTCATAGGGAAAGCAGGATGGGATCCCAGAGGAACAAAACAAAATAGCGAAAGGCACTCAAAGAAAGCAACAAAGGAGTGGGAGGACAGACAGACAGACATTTGGAAGAAAAAATGGGGTAGAGAAGAATTAATTATCAAGTAAAATTTAAAGAAAAATCAAGCAAAATAAAAATGGGACATATTAAGATTTTTGTAGCATCTTCTCCCCAGGTTTTCAGTGTTTCTCCTGTTCAGTACAGTGACAAAGGAAACATTATCTAACTGAGGAAGAGCAAAGTAAAGGCCACCACTTAAAACAGTTCTATCCTATGTCCAAGCTGGAGGCATCACAGGATCACAGGGAATGAAACAGAAGGTCCAGCTGTAATGGCAACTCCTAGTTGATCAGGTCCAGACTTTCCCAAGCAAAAAGCACTGCGTGGCCTGGTTTACGAGCAATGACCATGGGAAATTTCCATTCTATGGCCTAGCAGGACATACTACAAGGAACAATCATTACAGAATTCACTGGGGAAAAGCTCACAGCTCTGAGTCTTATTCTCTTCTAGTTGAAAGCAGCATGGAAAATGGTGTATGTACGGAAATGGGTGTCGTTTTATAATAGAAAGCAGTACTGTCTTTCTGGAAATCGGGAATCCAGCAAACCACTCCCTACTGAAAACTCTTCTCAACCTCTGAGACAGAATAATAGCACAACAGGATGTGTTCTCCTTGTTTCAATTCACAAACACTATGGCCCCAGTCTGGCCCTCACTTACATGGATGAAGTTCGCATGAAGGCCAGATTTTTTTAAGATACTTAGGCATTTAAAGATGCAACAGGCACCTACTGTATTTTCAGAAGCAAGTATCTCACACTGAAATCAATGAGAGTTAGGAATTCAGGTGTTTATGAAAATCCCATTAAGTGCCTGTCTGCATCTTTAGGTGCCTAAATACCCTTAGAAATCTGGCTCTAAATCTCTTGGAGTCTTCCTCTTCCATCTAGCCTTTACTCTCAATTACGAGAGTGTACTCTGGGTCAAAGTGCAAAACCAGAGTCCGGTCTTAAGGAGCGCATCATTTCCCTGTCCCAGCTCCTGCGATATTCCTCATCTTCTTCAAAATAAAAGGGTTCTACTAACCCAATCTGGGTGAGAGCTTGTTGGAGGAGGCCCAAGGATATAAAAGGTATAAACCACCTCCTACCTGTCTCCGTAAGCCTGTGGACTGCACTGGTGCATTCTCCTCGAATTTGGCCAGCAGCTGGGTTGCCATGGACTTCACCTTGTTCTGGTTCCCGATGGCAGCATCAATTCTCCTTTCTGTCAGGGCGCTCACAAGTGTGGGCCTCTCCTCCCTATAGCTTCGGGGGCCTTCCTCCTAATAACCAGTATAAACTAAAGATTAAATGGAAACTTTCCAAATGGGTCTTTTCCTTTAAAGAAGACTTCTGCAACTCAACAGAGCAGAACCCAAATCCATTAACCCACATTTTCAAGCTCATGTTCTTTCCTCTAGTCAACCCTTCAGCTCACCAAATTCCTCTCCATCTACCTGCACCCTCTTGCTTCATATTTTATTGCTACACTGTTCCACTGCAGAGACCCACAGTCGAGAAGCTCTCATGGGCCTGTGAACATAAGACAATGAGCTGCTTCAAGCATTCAGTGAGAACCCAAGGTGGCAGCCCTCAGCTCAGCAGTTCCTATCTGGCACACACACTCTTAACCGTAGGTGTGACATACTGCATGTGTCTTAGAGACTGACTCTGCAGCCAGCTTCACACCCATGTAAATCCAGGTTCTACCTTTTACCTGGATGGAATTGCTGACATCCCCATACTAGCTTAGCATCCGACAATGCTACTCCTCAGCACCCTAACCAAAATCATTAGTGTGTGTTTCAAGAAAGCAGGATGAAAGGAATTTTCTGACAACATTAAGTTTGCAATGTGCTATTTATTTAGTCAGCATCTGATGTAACTGGCTTAGTACATGACACAAAGCGTAAGCTCTGAGCAGGAACTGATTTCAACCTAAAAAAAAAATCTCACATAAGGTTTTGTTTGAGTGGAATATCTGGGGAGAAGGGGGAACCATCCAGGGAAAAAAGAGCATGAAGAAAGGAACCTCCTAAAAATTCAAGGGGTTGGGAGTGGAAATAGGGAATCTATCACACGGTCTTTCCCCTAGGCATTTTCCCTACTATAATACTTACGTCCTCTGACTGGCTGGTCTTTCTCCTCTTTCCTGCACCATCCAGTTCCTTCTCCTTTTTATCCTGCAATGGGAGGAAAACTGCTGAGGATAGGGTGGGTTTTTTTTTTTTTTTTTTTTAACTCTCTGGCTCATAATGAATCCCATCAGTGCATTACACAAGTGTTTGAATTATTGCTGGCTGATTCTCGATGCTCATTTCCCATCTGTAGGAAAGGTGGCTCCAAACAGTCTTTGGTCCTCATTTAGGGAGCCAAGCCTTCTTATCTGAAAGACAGCTTGTCATTCTTGGAGCTTTTCAATGAGTCAACAGGAGAAACAGCAGGTATTTCACAGTACATAAAATATTTTGGACCTAAGCCAACAGCACAGAATAACTCTCCTCCTATCACTAGGATAATCTTACTTTCTATTTTTCACCCTTCTCCCCAACCCAGAGTCCCTGAGTAATACTGTGATGTTAAGAATATAGTGTTTCATTATGTGAAAGCACCCGTTCTGAATTTAGTGCTGCAATTAAAGAGCTGACGTACAATGCCAACAAGTTTATAACCACTTTACTCTTTAGAGAGTCTCTTTCTCTCTCTCTCTCACCCAAATACACACACACTTCTTAGCACTTATTTGGCTGTCAGCCTGCCAATTTCTAGTGTTCTTGGGGTTCAAGTATACATACTAGAGTATAAGCAGCAGAGAATCCTGTGGCACCTTATAGACTTAACAGAGTTTCTCCCTTGGTTTTCACACCTCTACTGCTAGAACAGGGCCCCATCCTCCCTGACTGAACTAACCTCGTTATCTCTAGCTTGCTTGCTAGCATATATATACCTACCCCTGGAAATTTCCACTACCAGCATCTGACAAAGTGGGTATTCACCCACAAAAGCTCAAGCTCCAAAAAGTCTGTTAGTCTATAAGGTGCCACAGGATTCTCTGCTGCTTTTCCAGATCCAGACTAACACGGCTACCCCTCTGATACTTGATACTAGAGTATGGCTACCTTTGGAGTTCGTTTCCTGGAGATGCTCTGCCCCAGTTTGCTAAGAAAAGAGATTGGAGACTTGGTACTGGCAATCAGCGCAGCTTTCTCTTCTGCGTTCAGATCCAGAGTCTCTGTGAATGGAAACAGGTGGGAACAGTGAATGCACAGAAACCTCTGTGTAGTTATTAACAATAGCCAAGAAACAATTAAGAAGGGACTCATTCGTTCTTTACCATGAACTGTTTTTTTGTTTTGTTTTGTTTTTTTTACACTCTCCATATAAAATACTCTTAGGAACTTCAAAATCAATATCTTTCTGAATAGTTTTGCCCTTTTCCATTTGGCAAATGCATTTTTTTCCTCCCAGGTTTTCTAAGTACTCAAAATAGTTTTTGAGTTTAAGTAGGTCAAATTCAGACTTAAGCTACATGACTGCATCTTTCCGTTCTAGTTAACAAAAATACAATCTTTCAGGCCTTCATTCCACTAACTTGGAGTTATATACAAAATCCAAGCATTATAACGATAAATATAAAGCTCTTGTCAGAGCTTCTAAAATTAACTACTAAATGACTGCTGGCTAGGAGCTTCACACAAGCAATGACAGACCAACTCTCAGCAGCAGCAAGAGAGCAAGGAAGTTGTTTAATAACTCTGAAGTGAGTTTAGTTCCAGTGAAAGATGCTGCTCTGATAGTCTGAGGCTGAAGCCCTGTTCAACCACCTAACAGGCACAACAAAAGCAGCATCTGTGCAAGCTTTTTACACACAGACCTGTTGTCTACCTTCTCATGAGCGAGATGGTAGCTCAGTTTATGCTCATTAAACCCTTGCACTGGTTCCTAATGCTGCTAGAAGAGTGCCTGTTGGCACCAAGGAAGACAGCAATTTTTATGATATGGTCTCAATAAGGGTATGTCTACACTGCAGCTGGTAGCCCGGGTAGACAGATTCCATTCATGCTAGCACACTATAAATAACAGAGCAGAGGTTGTGGTATGGGCGATGGCTCAGGTTAGCCATCTGAGCTTGGAGCCAGGGGGTCAGGTGGGCTTCCACTTGGATGGCGAGCCTGAGCCACCACCTGTGCCACAACATCCGCATTGTTATTTTTAGCATGCTAGCTCAAGTGGCGATAGCATGAGTTTGTCTATCCAGGTTGGGAGGCACACTCCCACCTGCAGTGTAGACATATCCAGAGTAACTAGCATGAGTTCTTGTAGGAGGAAAGCAGACCAGGTTACTCACTTGATGCAGTAACTGAGGATTTTTGAGATGCATGTCCCTATGAATGCTCCACTGAAAGTGTGGATGGATAAGAACTGCAGGTGTGGTTAGAAGGATACCTTACCCCTAAAGAAAACAATTGTGTGTGGAAGAAGGTCAACCATTAAATCCTCTAATTCACCAACTCTTCTAGAAGAAGTAATTGACACTAAAAAGGTGGTTTTCATGTAAAAGTATAAAAGGGGACAAGTAGGTAGTGGATCAAAAAGAGGTTTCATCAGTGAATTAAGAACTGGATTCAAGTCCCAAGTCGGACTGGGCTCTCTAACGTTTGGGAAGAGTTTGAATAACTCACTGATGAATCTGGAAGTTGCAGGGTCAGCAAATACCAAGAAACCTTCCAGAGGAGAATACAACGCTGTGACGACTGCCAGGTGAACATTAATGGAGCTCAAAAAAAGACCTCTTTGCTTCAGAGTGAAAAGGTATACTAGAACCTCTGAAATAGAGGAGTCAACACGAGATACAGACAGCGAATACACCAACGAGAATATCCTCTCCATTTCTGAAGATAAGTGTTCCTGGTGGATTCCTTTCTACTGTTCAACAGGACTTCTTGAACCACTCTGAAACAGGAGAGTTCTAACGCCAAGAGCCATCCAGGAATTTTTCCCTGAGTCATTGAGAATGTTCAAGTTGTGGGGGACAAATGTGCCTCAAAGCCTGAGTGAAAAGACAGGGTGTGAGCAGCAGATTGATGACCAGTTGGAAAGAGAGGTAAAGTAGGTAAGGAAACCACACCTGTCCTGGCCAGATAGGTGTGATCAAGATTACCGTGGCTTTGTCCTGTCTGATTTGGTTTAGAATCCTGAGAATTAGCAGCATTGGAATGAAAGTATATAGAAGATTTCTCGGCTGAGAGAGGAGAAAGTTGTCTTCCAGATAATGGCAGGCAAACAAAATCTCCATTAGAGCAGAACTCTGCATGTTTCTGGTTGACAGTCATGGCAAAAAGGTCTATGTTCAGAAATCTCCAGATAAGAACTATCTACTCGAGTATGGCTCTGTTGAGCTCCCACTTGTAATCTTGAGTGAAGCGTCTACTGAGGTAATCAGTGATGGTGTTTTGATGGCCAGGCTAATAAGTTGTCGAGATAAGGATTCGGTGGACTACAAACCTGTTTCATAACCTGATTGCCTCTGAGCAGGGGGAAGGGAATCCCTCCTCTCTCACTGCATTTACGTAGTACATACTGTCCCGGCTGTCTCATTATATGGATGCATTGATCTTTTATCATGGGGAGGAAGTGATGGCAAGCGCATCTCACAGCCCTGAGCTCCGGAATATTGATATGTAGCGTAGACTCCTGGGTGGACTATCTGCCCTGGATAGCGTGGTTCTCTAGATGAGCTTCCCAGCCTAGGAGAGTTGTATCTGAAATTATTGTGACAGTGGAAGGAGGATGGTCAAAAGGAATCTCTGAGCACGCTTTGTCTGGATTCTTCCATCAGTTGAGAGAGATTAGTACACAATTGGGAATAGACAGTAATTTGTTCAGACCATGTCTGCTGCAGGAATAAAAACTGCCCTGAGCCAGGCTTAGAAGCAGTGTGGTTGTAAAAGGGGGTGTAAAGTGATGAAGGTACATGGTGCCATGTGCCCAAAGAGCTGCAGGCATGATCTGGTGGTAGCCTGTAGGATCACTTGAAGTTGTACAATTAAATGCATCTGTCCCCTGGCAGGTAGGATTTCGATGCCATGGCATTGAGAGTGGCCTCGTATCTGCCGTAGAGGTAGGAGACAGGACTTTGCAGTATTCAGCTAAAGGCTGAGTGTGTGAAAGAGACATAGCCCCCCTTATCACCGTTTGAACTTCCATGTAGAAATGCCCTTTTAAAAGCCAATTGTCCAGGTATGGGAAGACAATTACTCCCCATCAGCAAAGCTGTGTGGCAACTAACTACCAACATAATATCTGTCAACTCTCTATAGGAAGTGAAGGCCTCTGTACTGACAGTGGCCCTGATGCACGGCAAATCATAGGAATCTCTAGCGAGAGGGACACATTGTGACATGAAGGTATGTATCTTGAAGATCAAGGTTGCGAAACATTCTCCCAGATCCAGGGATGGAACAATAGCTGCAAGTGGTACCATCTTGAATCTCTGTACCTCGACAAAGGTATTCAGCATCCTGAGATCTACAATTAGCCTCCACTTGCCCTTCTTTTTGGGAATGAGGAAGTACTTGGAGTAAAATTCGCTTCCTCTGTACTGAGTAGGAACCGGTTCCATGAGTCCTGAGTGGAGGAAGGAGAGAGCCTTTTGTCTTAAGAGCGGCTTGTGAGATGCGTCCTGAAAAGAGATGGAAAAGGAAGGTGGTAGGGAGATATGGAGTGACAATGGATTGAGTGGCCAATGTAAACCTCCAAGACCCATCTGTCAAAGGTAATCTGCTCCCGTGAGCTGCAGAAATGGAACAGACAATCCCCCAAAACTGGGAGGATGGAGTGGGAAGGGTGGTACATCATCAGATTCAGATCATAGGGGCATAGGTGACGCTTGACCAAGGCATCAAAACAAACACTTTGTAGATTGTCTGTTGTGTTGAGCCAGGTGCAGTGATGGAGAACTTTCCCCTCTGCATTCTGAGTTTCTTTTTATGTGGCTTCAGTGTTCTGTGGTAGGTGGGAAACTGTGCTGGGCAGGATCTCTGAGTTTGAAAGAGACTAAATCTCTGCTTATTTGCAGGAGTACACATGCCCAGCAAACAAAGGGTTGCCCTGGTGTCCTTCAGCGAATATAGGGAGCCAGCAGTGGATTCGCTGAATAATCTGAGACCAAATAGTAGGTCCTTTATGTGTTCTGGACTTCACGTGGAAAACCTAAGGACTGTACCCACAGGGCTCAACGCATGACTACAACTGTGGAGACAGACCAGGCTGCTGTGTCAAAAGCATCCGCAGAAGTTTGCAAAGTTGTCCTTGCACGAAGCTGTCCTCTGCAATGAGGGCCTGAAATTGTTCCCTCTGCTCTTGTGGGAGTGTTCAATAAAGAATTACATTTTGAACAGTTAATATGATTATGTCGCCAGAATCACCTGTAATTAGCAGTTCTTAACTGCAAGGTGGCAAACAAGTGTCTTTTGACCAAAAAGATTTAAGAGCTTTTGATCTTTATCAAGTGGTGTAGTCTTGGAATGGTATTGTCTGTTGTGTTCATTTACTTTATCTATAACTAATGAGTTGGGGCAGGATGGGAAAATAAAAATTCTGAACTTCTAGCTGTAATGTACTACTTTGTGTCAGCCCTCTTAGCATGGCTGTGGTGGGGATCTGTCAAATGGCTTTGGTAGTTTCTAACAAGGTCCTAACTACCTGTGCTGAAGATGTTGTGTGAAGAATATCCAGCAACTTATGCTGAGTCTCTTGGACTTCTTCCAATGGGATTTGAAGAGTGCCTGCCACCCTCTTCCTCAACTCCTGAAATTGTCTGAAGTCATCTACCATAAATGGAGAAGGCAAAACAACTTCATCCAGGGAGGAGGATGAAATATTTGTCTGTGGGGTAGCCTGCTCATTAGCTCTCCTTTCTTGCTCCTCAAACATCTCCTCCTGCGGCGACTGCAGTCGGGGAATGGACAGAATCTGACAGCGCTGACCCTGCATTCCCCTGATTATACCAAGGAGGGTGTTGACAGGCCGAGATCATTACAGCCTTGATGTATCCCTTGATGGAGCAGGTTCAGGAGATGGTGGTCTAGCCACGTAATTATAAGAGCCTGAAGAGCTCTCATCTGCAAAATCTAAAGGAGGCACAGATGAAAGAGCAGTAATTTGTCTCGCTGTGAGCATGGGCACCAGGGAATCAGGCAGTACCAATTACAGCAAAGTACCAGAGACAGCAGAGGTTGTGGTACTGGGGGCCTGACTAAGCTCAGTAAAGGAGACCCAGTTGATGAGAGACAAACAATCCCTGGAAACCCTCAAATTCTCTAGTACTGGGTGCAGTTGTGTGGGAACCTGGTGGGCTGCAGACATGCAGGCCTTCGGTACCAAAGAAAGCGTATGAGGCACCAACAGGCTGGACTGCCAGTTGAGGTACTGAAGATCCAGTCCATGCTGCAGAAGGAAATTAATTCTTTAGTGCAGTGTCCCTGGAATCTCTACCAGTTTGGTCATGTTTTGATGGTACCAAAATCTTTGGTACAGAGCAGTAGGTACCATGTGATTTAGACAAGCTTGAGGACTGATTTTTAGAGCTCTTGGTACTGAGACTGTTTGAAGCCTTCACAGAAACCTTTGAGGGGTGTAGAGTCTTTGATACAGTGGATCTTTTAAAGGTACACTTTTTCTGAGGAGACTTAGGACTCCACTTGGTGGAAATCTTTTCCGCGCTGCTTGCAAGTCTCCCTGAGACTAATGGGGCACTATGGCTATTTGAAGGCTGCTGTATGAGGTGGGGGCCTCTGGGCCTGGATCCAAAGCTGGACAACAAGAGTACTTCATCCTAAGAAAACAAAGTTGAATCTCCCTATCTTTCAGAGTGGCTCTTAAAACTCATGCAGATTTTGCACTATGAGGGCATGTGCCCTGAGGCAGTGGGTACAGCAGGAATGGCTGCCATTAACTGGGAAGGACTTTGGGCAAATGAGGCAACATTTGAAGCCTGGGAACTAAGATATGCCCCCAAAATAAAACAAACATTCTTCTTCAAATTGGGGGAAGGGGTGTGTTACCCTACACAAAGGGCGGGGTTGAGGTTGGAGGCAAAAGCCTCAGCAAACAGGAAAAAGGAATCCCCAAAAGAAATAAAATACCAAATAAATAAAGAATAAAAAAACATAATTAGAAAAATAAAAGATTCAATTGTCATGAATAAGGCTACATTTTAGTCACGAGTATTTTTAATAAAAGTCATGGACAGGTCACAGGCAGTAAACAAAAATTCATAGCCCGTGACCTGTCTATGACTTTTAATATATATCCCTTAACTAAAACTTGTGCAAGGGGCCATGGGTGCTCTGAAGAAGGAGCGGGGAGCCCGGGGGCACCATGGGTGCTGTGGGGGAGGCAGCGGTGTGTGGCTGGGGACCTCCTTTGGTGCTGGAGTGCGAGTGTTGGCCACGGTTGGTAGGCTCCCAACCTGGTTCCTTGTGTCCCTGCAGCTCCTAGGCGGTGGAGGGGTCCAGGGGCTCCACACACTGCTCCCACCACAGGCGCCAGCTGAGCAGCTCCCACTGGCCGGCAACTGCAGCCAATGGGAGCTGTGGGGGTGGGGCCTGCAGCCAGTGCACAGAGCCCCCTGGTCCCTCCACCTAAGAGGAGCTGCAGGGCCATGCCAGTGGGAGACAGGGAGCCCCCCTCCCCAAGGTAAGTGCCCACTTCCTCCCCCCACCCCCCCAACTGCTGCTGCGGTCCTGTGCCAGCACCGGCCACTGCAGAAGTAACGGAATCTGTGACTTGACAGACTCACAGCCTTAGTCATGAGTGGCAGATAACCATGAGCACTACGAACACTCCGTCTCTGGTCAAAGTGGTTGAGAAAGAACTGAGAATGTGTTGTCTGTTGCAGCCCTATGCACTCTTGGTGCGAGGCATGAGGATAGCTAGGGTGCACGCCTAGACCAAATGAACACTGCTGACAAAAATCCTCAATCGAAGGCACATGCGCACTGCAAGTGGACATCATAGTAGGGGCATGATGCACAGAAGAACATGAATACTACCACCATCACCAAATCTAACACACTTGTTCGGAGGCCCTTACCACTGGAAGGGATGGAATCCTTGAACATCTCATAGAACTGTGTGAGGTACATCACCATTGACAACTTGTCTGGCTCTCCAACAGATGCCATTTCCTTTCCAGTCATGAAAGGAGAGATTCCAAACTCCTTTTCAGCAATGTCAAATGCCAGCTGGTTATTCTTCTCCATGTTGCGTTCATCTAGAGAATCAAAGTCTCTACAAGAGGGAGAAGAAATAAGCATTGAGGTAAGCAGGGCTAGTCTTCTAAAAATACTTTCAGAGACAGTCCTCTCCGGCGGCAACTCTGAAACTGCAGCCTCCCTTCTTTCAACAATTCTGCCATCATGCTTTTTGTGATACAGTGATTATGTTACTCTGCCTGTAAATGATGAGCTGTGAAACAGACACATTGTTTTTTCCATTCACTGCCCTGCTTTATCATCTCTAGAGATGACCTAAACTTCTCTTCATAGAGGTTTTTTTGCTTTGAACATTACATCTTCACTTCCCTCTTTGCTGGAGTATTCTCTGAAGAGGCAGACTCTCGTCCTTGTTACTTGGAAGCACATCAAGTTGTCCCTCAGATCACCATTTCTCTTGATTGATTCATATACAGATCTCACCTTTTTCCATCTCCAGTGTGATTTTCCTACACTTTTACAATTCTCATTGCTGTACTTCTATGTCTGCCCAATTTGTGTGGCTTTTTAAACACGGTCCCTCAGACTGAGTATAGCGTTCTAACCAGCGACCCACAGAATAGAATATTTACATAGTTACTTTGCTTGCTTTACATGTGATACTTCTTTTAAATTCACCTTCAGCATGTTGCATCAGGGCCACCCAGAGGATTCAGGGGGCCCCAGGTCTTCGGGGCACTTCGGCAGCGGGTCCCGGAGCGAAGGACGCCCCACCGCCAAATTGCCGCCACAGACCCAGAGCAGAAGCAGCTCTGAGGGCCCGAGCCCTGCAAGAGTTTTCTAGGGCCCCCGGAGCGAGTGAAAGATCCCACTCCAGGGGCCCCAAAAAACTCTCATGGGGGCCCCAGCAGGGCCCAGGGCAAATTGCCCCTCTTGCCCCCTCCCCAGGCAGCCCTGTGTTGTATTACAGTATTTATCTTTAATAACGTCCCACTAGAAACCTGTAATCATTTTAGACTTTCATTATAATAATATCTACCTTTTATATAGCACTTTTCATGAATAGCCCTTTACAAAGGAGGCCCATATCATAATCCCCTATTTACAGATGCGGAAACTGAGGCAGAGCAAGGGGAAGTGACTTGCCCAAAGTCACCCAGCAGTCCAGTAGCAGAGCTGAGAGCAGAACCCAGGTCTTGTGAATCCCACTCCAGCACTCCATTCACTAGGCCACACTGGGCCAGAGTCTTCACTATGAAATTTTCCCATTCTAGGATTTGTGCGCCTTTTTATATCGCTCCCCACATTACTGGCTGGAATGGCTTCTCACACTTATTCACAGAACAGGTTACTGCACAAGTAGCAGTAGTGCAAGCTTCCCTACGCTGTGTCTATTCAGACCAGGAGACCCCTCCTCTCGGATTGAAAAAGTATTTAGAAGCCATCTGAAGAAGCTACCAACAAGGCTGCTATTTATAAAGGTGATGTTGACATTTATCTGCTATGAATTAAACTGAAGTCATCAACTATTCCTAATTAATTGCACATAGGCTACTGTTAGACGGTAATGAGTTTTGGTCACTAACAACTTGGGACAGATAGAAGATAAAATGATGGCACATGTAGCCTGGTATTCAGCAAGACATTATAACCCTCTTCCCCACAGGTGAATAACTCTAGACTTTACTGAATCTAAATTTAACTGACTTCAGTCCTTTCCCCCACATATCACAACTGTATTGTATTTTAACACTATTCTCTAAACAATTTGCAAATCCCTCCCCATATATTGGTTGCAAATCTGACTAACATTCTCTCCAGTCACTGTGTTCTAGCCAAGCAATCAATTACTTACATCAAGTCAGGACGGTATCTGTGGATAATAGCACACAAGGCTAGGCCACTCTTCCATGACATTGTGAGATCTGTTACATTCACACCAGCATACCCATCAGTCTGCCTTTGGCACCAACCAAGCAGTTTGCTGGAACGAGCTACAGACTCTGAAATGAACATAACATTTTTAGAAAGCTGTAATTTATCATCTTTCACTCATGAGAATTCCAAGTACATCTCAGGAAGTATATATTATAGGGATCACTCACCCATTGAAATGCAGCCACTTCTGGGGTGGAACAGCATGTTTCCTGCATCAGAAACACTATACAACTGTTTTTTGGGAGGGCAGGAAGTGACTAATAATGTGATACGTAGTTCACACTGAAGGGAGAATTTTAGTTTGTTAAAAAGTATTTACCCAAGTTGTAGTTTGGACAGATCACCCTGGCTCTTGTGAACATCCCAGGAAATTTTAAATGACCAAAAGTGGCCAAGATCTTGATTTAAGTCAGATCCAAAAGATTGCATTCCTAGTACCATGGTGCTCCCTAATCCCTTGCTATATTGTTTCAGATAGAAGAATTGTCAACACCTTTCTACAACAGTTGCATTTGCTTTGAAGGTCTTCCATCAAATCACTAACCATCCTGACCTTGTTTAGTTATCAGATGCGACAAGATTATAGCCCAGGGTGGCATCGTTGCAGGTCAAAGAACAAAACTGTACACCAGTGGGAAGACGGTACAGTAATAAAACAGGCAGACTTGAATAAAACACTATTCCACGAGACACCAAAACACCACTCAGACATCTAAAGGCATTATATGGCTGGGAAAGGTTCAACAAACCCCTTGGGTTATGGTTTGACCAGACAACTATTCCAGTTCTTAGTGTAATGCATTTAATTCCTAGAATGCCATGCTCTGGCGTAGTAATTAGACTCCATAATGCAGTGATGTCCTTACAAAAAGTAGAGCTGCTAAATTATGAGGAAAATGCAAGTAAAGTAATTGCTTTATTTAGTCCAACTAAGAGATAAGATTTCAAAAAGGAGAAAGCTTGAGTATGGAGGGGAATCTATAAAAATAATTCTCTTTTTCCCATTCATTTTCTACTTTTCCGTTAATTATTTTTATCTGTAATTAGAGTTTTTGGCTTCACTGTCAAATCAAGTAGAAGCTGGTTTTTCACGCTTGAAATAAAGACTCTACTACAGGATCCAGAAGGTGACCAAAAACCCTTTCAGAAACAAATGTTTAGAAATCTGGAAGTACACTGTAATAAGGGAAATTGAGGTAAAGCTAACATGTTTAAATTTTAATAATGTTTGAAAGTTTGATTGTGTTTGAGAAGTCAAGCTTCTGAGCCAAGAATTAATGAGACACTTTTCGAAACAGAAGGGGACCTCTCTGTACACCTGATGCACTGACCCAACTCTGGAAGAGCACAACAAAGTGAAACAACAGGTGGGACCTACCATTCCGTGTCAGCTTTGGTGTCCTGGAGTTCACCAAGTTCTCTATTTCCAAGTGAATGTCTTTCAGGTCTCCTGTATCATATAAGTGGCGCACCTGTAAGAATGCAAAGGGTTAAAAATGGCCCAAAAGACTAGTCTCTCTCATCAAAAGCCAATATGGCAGAAGAAGTCTCCTCAGGCCAGAGCTACTGCCCTTGAGCACTAAATTCCCTTTCTAAAAACAAGCCATGCGTACACACAAGGAACATGGCCCCCTTAAGACAACAAGGGGATGATTATATAAAAGGTTATTTTATGACACTTTCGCACAGTAGACAATTCCCAAAAGCCACAGAAGCCCAACGAACAGCCCTTAGCCTCCATCTCAGCATAGGCACCAACGTGTAGCCACTGAATGTATATAGAGTTATTATAAAGGAAATACAAAAATATATTGTCAGCATGGCTGAAACTGCCAAAATCCAGAGAAGTTCAGAGCTACAACTGACATGACTGCAAACAGAGTTTAGAGACTTCTACAATATCTAGTCACAAAGGAAGTGGATACAGTACAGTGGTTTATGCTTGATGGATATCTCCGGTTTTTGCCACTGTCAATTCCCTAAATACTCATAGGCATGGGCAGGTTTTCTGCCACCCCAGGCAGCGTGCAAAAAAAAAAAAAAAAAAAAAAAAAAAAAAGCCGTAGCAGCGCAATTGTGCCTCTCCGCTCTTCAGTGGCAATTCGGCAGCTGGTCCTTCGCTCCCAGACGGAGTGAGGAACTTGCCGCCGAAGACCCGGAGCCCGGAGCTGCCGCCCCAATAGAGGCTGGAGGGCCACCCCTGGTATTGGCCGCCCCAAGCACCTGCTTCTTTAGCTGGTGCCTGGAGCCGGCCCTGGGCATGGGGTTCTCAACCTTTTTTGAATCAAATCCCCCCTTAGCATTTTTTTAAAACGTGGATTCTTCCTCCCCCGCTGCCCCTTTAAAATAGAGAGAAGGATTCTGCCACCTAACCAGAGAGGTTTGAGAGTGTGCCCACCCTTCACCCGACTTGGACAGCAGTGGCTCTTGTCCCAGGGACTGGGTCTGGGGGTTGAGTGCAAGCAAATCCAGCACTCTCTTGGAATGCAGGCAGGGACCAGTGACTGGCACTGGAGAGTGGGGAAGAGTAGGTGCCCTGGCACTATGCACGTACACAGCATACAGGACACTGGAGAGCAGGGCAGGGTGCTGCCTGGCACTACGAGCATAGAGGGCACTGAGAAGCAAGCAATGGTGCCTCCTGTCCAACGGGGCAGAGCCTGGCTCTATCGTGGCTCAAAGTGGAGGGTGTTGGAGAGTGAGCCCACCCCACGCTCATCCTAGACAGTAGCTTCTTTCATACAGGCCTGGGCCCAGCTTCCTGCTCCGGCCTGCTGGCTCTCATTGTTGGGAGGAGCTCGCCACAGCACAATGTGTGCATCTGTGCACAGGTGGGCCCTCTCCTCACCACACACTACCCTGTTCCAGCCATGGCAATGCCACTTGCTCAAGTTTGGCCCACCTACCCCTCCATTGTGCCAGAGCGGTGGGGGACCAAATGTGAGTGAGCGGCATTGTGATCTGGCATTTGTTTATGGCTTGCTGTGCTGTCCCCCCACTCCCAGTTGCTAACCTCTGATACAAACCAATGGCTACATGAAGAGGACACAGATCACATGCTGTCGAAGGTATTGCCAGCCCAGTTACCTGGTTTGGCCGCAGGAAGTTGACGTTGATATTGGGATACCGGGTAACAGGATCGATGCTGTATTGGCTGAAGTTTTTACTCACATTCTCAGGAGTGGTCTGAGGCAGCAGCCTGTAAATGCTTTCCCTGAGGGAAAAATGCTAACTTCAGATCAGCAAGTAGAAGAAAGATACATCACCACCACCACCTTCAAAGTCAAGACCCTCATGAACTCAGAGGGTTAGAACATTCAGATTCACAAACCTACCCCTTCAGATATGAAACAACCAAAATCCAGTACTTAAGCATCTAGGCTGTTTATATTTTAATTCAGCAGGAATCAGGGAGGTGGTAAGAACAGAATGAGACAGATAATACTGAAAATATATTGCCATTATATAAATCAATAGTATGCCCTCGCCTGGAATTCTGTTTTCAGCTTTGGTCACCCCATTTCGAAAGAGACAATAGAAATAAGAAGTCCAGAAACAGACAAAAAAAATTAGTAAATGCAAGGAGAAAATTCCGTATAAGTGCTGGAAATGATTGGGACATGATAGATAGAGAGGAGACATGACAAAGGCATACAAAATAATAAATAATATGGACAAGATAAATCATATGTTCCTATTAAATCTCTTGTAAGAAAGAACAAGAAAATAGAATCAAATAAAAGTAAGCAAAATTAAAACTGAAAATGAAATACGTTTTTCCTCAGTGCATAATTAATCTGCGAAACTCACTGACACAAGGTAGTATTGATGTCAAGAGATTAATTGTAATAAAAAAGTATTAAATATTTAATATGAATCATGAGACTGCCACAATTATATCAGACAGGATAAAAATATTAAGAATATAAACCCATGTGAAAGATGACATAAGCCAACCTCTAACTGGCAAGCTTTAGAAAGAAGCTTGTCCTGTGGATATGATATTCTATAACAAGGGTCAGCAACCTTCAGCCTGCGGTCCATCAGGATAATCCACTGGCAGGCCATGAGACATTTTGTTTACGTTGGCTATCTGCAGGCATGGCCCCCTGCAGCTCCCAGTGGCCGCAGTTGGCTGTTCCCGGCCAATGGGAGCTGCGGGGAGTGGTCCGGGCCGTCAAGACGTGCTGGCAACTGCTTCCCACAGCTCCCACTGGCTGGGAACTGTGAATCGCAGACACTGGGAGCTGCAAGGAGGCCATGCCTTTGGACAGCCAATGTAAACAAAATATTTCACAGCCCGCCAGCGGATTACCCTGATGGGCTGCGACCCCTGTTCTATAATGATCCAGGATTTCTTGCACCTGGTTCTGGCCAATCTCAGACACAACACTAAATTAGAGGGACCCAGAAAGGACAAAATTCGTGAGTTAATACACATGTTGCTAGGTTGGGAATTTCTTTCCATTTTATAATCAAATTGTTAAAGTGGACATTTTGCACCTATTTCTTTAATTAATTTCCTAATTAATTTCCTATTAATTGTTAGTAGAAATTCAGATTTAACAGAGGTTTTTCTACTAAATTTCATTCTTAAAACACTCCTCTATGAGGAAGACAAGTTCAGGGCATCATTAACATCCTTATTGTGAGAAGACCACAAACTCGAGCACAGACTTGATAAGCTATACGCACAATCAACACCGCCTTCTGAAATACCAAACTTCCACACATCAAGGAAGCTGAAATGGTTTGACCAAGCTGAACTCCTATATTAGGACCCTAAAGTTATGTTCTGTGTGTATTAAAAAAAGTTCAAAATAATTTTGGATTGAAAGTCTAGAGAAGTTATCATTGTCAAAACCAATTTTTGAAGAAACTTTAATGACACTAAACAATTTTTTTTTGTTTGTTAATAAAAATACAATTTTGGCCTCTGATACTACAAGGACTTATTCACATCATCAATTTCAAGAATATGTGCATAAAGTTATGTACCTCTTTAAGTGATGTACCTCAATATAGCAATGTTAAAAAAAAATTCAAAGAAGATACCTAACCAGCAGTGGAATTTTAAAAATGCTTGTGTGACATTTAAAACCCCTAGCATCTATAATTTAGTTCATTATAAATTTTAATCTAACCTAGCAATTGTACAAGTTTTCAAATTAGTGTTACAATGCCTCAGCTTGATTTAAATCAACGAGTTTTAGAGTTTTGTTGTTTTTTTTTTAAAAAAACAAACAAAACAAAAAAAACAACTAAGAAAACCCAGTGATTTAAATCATTCCACCCTGGATGGAACTCTAGTTTGATCTGTAAAGGCAATTCCTATGCTGCTATGTCAACTGGAACAAAACATAAACAAACAAACGAGAGAGAGAGAGAGAATGCGCAAGCAGTAGATTCAACGTGAAAATAAGATAGTGAATGTAGAGGCCAGAGTATGGAATTAAATAGAGACCATTATCTCCAAATTAAACAAAAAAAGCGTACACACAAAAAATATTTACAAGATCATTGGAATTAGCATGTATTTCTGTCTCCCAGCTATTTCAAAGGCATCTATCCCCTTGGCATCTAAGCTTTTCTTCACCTAGACTATATAGTTAAGGTTTAGAGCACTGATCAGACTCACTTTTTCCACCTAATACAATCCCAATAACCACCAAGAAAATATTCTCCTTTCCCTAATCTGCTTTTAACCAGTAGAGAGTAGCACCAGAACACTTTGGTCGCTATTCTGTTCCTCTCTGAATAGATTCCACTGGACCTTTGGTGCTCAGAAAAGCAAGTTACAGCTGAGCACCAGTCTGCATGCGTTTTGATCCTGACCTTCACATGGTGGTGCTTCTGGCCAGTTCCCTCACCTTCTCGGGAAATCTTTCCCTTAATCAAACCACTCCAATGGGCAGCCTCCAGGAACACTAAAGACACAGGGTTTGCTCCCTCCACCCCACTCTGGGTGCATATCTGTAACAGGACAAGGAATAGGAGTGGATGGTCAGAAGAGTTAGCCTTCTGAGCACAATTACTTTTCCACCTACCTCTGCCTCCAAATCATTCTGTATTCAGATCAAAACTCACAGCTAGACTCATTTCCCCACAATAACCCTCCATTACCTCTCTGCGAGGACCTCCAAAGGGCTAGTTCCCTGAGACCAGCTTCGTACCATCCAAGCAGAATCCATGGCAGCCAGAAAGCCCCTGGCTATTCCAGTGCCCATCGGCCAGAATGGCTAGATGTAATAGGTCACACACACAAAAAAAAAAAAAGAGGGGGAAGAAAAGGTCATTTGGGAAAGGAAATTAAAAATGTTACCATGAACATATTTAGAGGGTAGCCTACTAGGATTTTATAACTCAGAGATTAGCTGGAGACACTGGTTCCCTCTGGGCTAGTAGAGGCCAAATGCATGGTGAACTGGCTGTGAGCTAATCCACAGCTAGTGTTTCATTATTCCCTACAATGACTCATAGCCTGGAGCTGCTAAGAGCCTCTCTTAAAAAAGATATTTCAAACTAACTACAGCATGCTAATTATTAACTATCCTAGCATAGTGTCCTCAGGGATTCTACTGGCCACAACAAGGAGCAGGTAGAACAGATGCAATTTCAGCTGGTCTCTCCATAGAAGGTCACTGCTATGCTGAATACTCACTGTTTTCCCACCATTCCTTCCCTCTGCTCCTCCTACTCTATTATATAAAACAGCAGTTGCCTTCCTCCTGATAAAACGCTCATAGTACAAAGGGAAAGTTGCATTCATTTCAATGGTAATAGGGGTGCGATCACTTCCATTCATGGCTCACACAGTGAGTGAGCTGTTTAACACCTACCTCTAACAGACTGTCCCCAACCAGCGCCACGAGCAACTGGTGACCATTCTGCTCTCGCACCATCGCTGCATTCTCTGATGCGTACATACATGTGAAGTCAAACATGGCCACATCAGGTTGCCCATAGTGATTGATGGCAAAGTCCAGTGACGGCAGCTGCTGATTGGTAGAAAAGTCAGCTGCTTCCCTGGCATAGTTGAGCAAAGCCTCCTGGTCCACATTCTCCCGTGAGAGTAACAGCTCTGTGTCTGCGTAGTCCTATCAAAAGAGAGAAGAGTCAGAGTAGAACAGCCATGTTGGGAGAGGGAATTTTAAGTTTAGTATCTGTAGACAATCTACAACTGTAGGTTCTGAGACTCCTCTGAGTCCACCGATTTAGGATCTTTCCCTAAATTATTTCATGATCACTAGTGTCTAGGCCTCTAAGAGAAAACAATGTTTCTCTCTCTTCTTCTTGCAAAGAGCCTTGACAACCCTGCTGGCATTTCTGAGCATGCCAACAGGCAACATGATCACTCCAGAGGTGTGAAAAGTATAAAAGTGGGCAGTGCCAGCAAGAGCAGTGGTTGTGGGGGTGCTTAGCATGCACACTACAAATGGAAAGCATATATGCTAAAGCTGGCAACAGTATCTTGGCCATAAATAATATGTAGAGTCACTTCCAAAAGGATACCGTCAACAACAGACGCTATAGCTTCATAAAGTTGTATAACTACAGCCTTTTGATGATTGTTTCTGAAGAAGCTTCATGATTATGTCACCTGCTAAATTTATTTTTTTACTTTGAGTACTTAAATGCACTTTCTATTCCATCTTTATAGGGAGTGAACTTCAGACTTTAGCTATAAAAACCTAAATCATACCAATATAAAAAGCTGAAGTGAAGATTAAGAGCTTGTCTACATGGAAAAGCAATGCAGACTACAGAGGAGTGATTTCTAAAGCATGCTGTGTCATGCACTAACTGGTCTGTATAGATCCAGCTGGTGCACATTAGAAGTTCCCTAATGCACTTCAACATAGCGCTATTTGACACAATACTATGTTAACGTGCACTAGGGAACTTTTAATGCACACCAGCAGGTCTTTGAGGGCCAGTTACTGCGTTACATGTTAGTCGCTTTAGAAACCACGCCTGCTCCAGTCCCCAGCCTATAGTACGGGTTACCTCACTGGGTAGACATGCTCTCAGTGAAAATATCCAGCTCAAGTCCTGTGAACTTTACTATAAGTGAAGCATGCCTGGGTTTAGGTCTTGATTAAAATAAGCTTAGTGTGCGCCAGCTTAGGGTAGTGGTCCCTAACCTTTTTGGCTGGCAGGCGCCAGCCGAAGGACCACTGTGGTGGTGGAGCACCCGCTGAAATGCCACCGAACTTCAGCAGCATTTCGGCGGCGATGCCTCTCGATGACGTCACTTGTCAGCGACAAGCGGCGTCATCAAGAGGCGTCGCCACCGAAATGCCGCTGAAATTCAGTGGCATTTCGGCAGGTTCTCTCCCGGGGGCCAGGACGCAGGCGCATTAAGATGCCCCCACGGGCGCAGTGGTGCCCGCAGGCACTGCGTTGGGGACCACCGGCTTAGGGCACCTGAGCAAAGCAATTAACATACAATATTTTTACATGTTTATTCGGACTAATGTTTGAAATCTGATATCCAGGATCCCCCTAATATATTATTTCAAATCATGTTTCTCCAAGTCAGATTGACATACCCCATGTGAGATATTGCATAACAGTCCCAAACCACTAGCAGGCCAGTTAGTAAAACAACTTATTGGAGAATATTACATTCTTGGTGATTAATATGCAGCTGCCTTGCCATAACCATAGGAGGCAGTTCTAAGGTACAGTCTGGGTCTGTATATTGTCAGAACAGACTTAATAGTGCAGTCCAGCTGTTGACAAATCAAGTGCAAATGAAGTGTTAGCCCATTGGTGTAAACGGTAGTTAATTTAAACTCCTGTGCACTTCCCTCCATGCTCTGTTTTCAGACAAAAAATGCAAGATCTAGAGCCCTACTTATTTCTTAGGACTAAAACCAACATTAAACTGATAAGTGTCAATACAAGTAATGGGTAAAGCTCCATCACAAGATCTCTTCATATTCCCAGTTCTTTCACCTCCACCAAACGAGGCAGAGCCACTGACAGAGTCTATGGGCCTTGCAGGACATTTCAACTTGCTATGTCTAGAAGCTCCAGATCTGAAGAGGGATGCAAATGATTGCAGAGTAGAGGATGTAATCCTTGTCTAAGGACTCAATCTGCTTCCTCAAACAGGGCACTAGTCAAGAGCCTGCCTTAAAAATCCTGCAGGCCATGTCCTAAGAAAGGCCTACCTCAAAACACTGAAGAGAAATCAGTATGCCCAGGTAAATGTTAAACGCTCATTTATTTAATTCCCTTCAAAAATATACTTTCTTCTCCCAAGAAGCCAAGGCCAGATTGTCTCTTACATCTAATATGGAGAGGTTTGGGAGAATGTAATACGCACATGCAGTATCACCCCTTTGTCCAGCAAACTCTGCTTTTTGGCCGTCATGACGAAGTAGTGAGTGTCATCTTTGTAGTAGACAATGTTCTCCAAGTCAATACCTATGACAGAAAAAAGGGATGTAGTAATATAAAGTCGGTTGTATGTTATATGTAGTACAAGAACTCACAGCATCATTTGGAAGAGCTCTGGCTCAGCCCTCCTGGCCCATGCCAAGATGAGGCCTGTGCACAGAGAATGTCTGATAGTGCACATGAGACTCACCCATGCCTTTAAATGTAATGGAGGCCCCTGCCAAAATCCCCCAAAGCCTTGGAAAGCTCCAACCTACAAGGAGTATACACCAGACTGAAATTACATCGGCTGGTAACCCTTACAACAGAGAGAATATTATATGGCTGCACTGAGCATTTGATTCACATGCTTTCAAGGGGTTTCAAAAATTGAACCTTGAGCTACACATAGACATCTCTCTCCCTCCCTAGCAGCCCTGACCTTATTTTGATTCCGAAGCTTGAGTTCAGAGGAGTAGGGGAGAGAGAGAAAACATGACACCCTAGTTTCTCCATGGAATGCTTGGATGGCTTACCACTTGTCCAAAAGTTAAAAAGCACAGCCCTCCATTACAAGCTACAATGACAAGCAGCTGAAGAACAAGCTGGAACAAATCAGTTGAGAAAGTGGGAGACAATCAGACAGACAACAGTGATGTACTTCTTGGATCAAGGGCCACAATACTCACTCATTCATTGGTGAAAAAAAAGTAGCTTAAGGAGACAACTAGTGTAAAAAACTGTTAATTAGATAAACTCCTTCACATCTAGATATTTGCTCATTGTTCACAAACCTGTGGCTTCTCGCAGATCCTGGAAGAACTTCTGGTTAAATATGAAGGCCACGCCACTGATCTCCTCCACTTTGGCTTCGGCTGTAGTGTTGCGATTGATGAAGTTTGCTGTGATAGCAATTGCCAGCTTACCACGGAACTCCTTCCGACGAAATCCTAGGGACAGGATAGAGCAGAGATCATGAAATACAGCTCAAGTTCAGAGAAGACTCACACAGCCTGCTACAAAGCAGGCCCCTAAATATATGACAGAAAGGGTCAGATATTACAGACACTCTTCTTCACACAGGAAGCAACAAAATCCTCTCCTGAAAATTGCTTCACCAGGAAAATAAAACTTGGCTCTTTGAAGAAAAAATAAAATGTCGGACTATACTGAAATGGCTCGCCTCTATCCCACACAGTGCAATGGCTCTCACAGGAATGATTTAAAATATCATTCCCAACCACCCTATTGATATGCCTAATAATTCCCCACATTATCTCAGAAGCAGGAGATGCAAGTGCAAGGATTAGTCCACGTTAAAAAAAAAAATCTAGAAAAAAAATACACCTGCTGCTTTGCTTGTAGAGGAAGATGAAGAGAATTGAAGAGGAAGTGGTGATATAATTGGCCAATTGGATTCCTGAGGGCTGAAAGGGAGCTTGTGTCTCCTCTGTCACATCTTTACAGCCTTTTAAGTGCTGAATATTTGGAAAGAGATTGGAGTGCAGCTCATGCAGAAATTTTTTTTGGTTCAGCTCTGCTGTGACCATTTAAAACAGAGACAATTTCACCGCTAAGGGTGTGTTGTGGAAAGTTCTCCATTGTGGCTACATCAGGAGCCATTACCTTCTAAAGTGTTTCTCCTGCCATCTCCTCCAATGACCACTTCAAATTCGTACTCTGACACTGGGTGTGTTTTTGGGTGGACCTGTGCACGCCAGCCTATCCCTGTGGATAAACCCTCAGTTAATAATGTATGAGATGCATCTACATACACAGACATTTAAAAAAAAAGAAAAAAAAAAAGAGCATAGGAATTTCCTCTCACTTCCTACACAAACCATTTCTCACATCCCTGGGTTGGGAGGCTACACAGTTGATACCCTAACAGGTGGTGTTAGCATCTTTTCAGGACCATTTTTGTACCTCGATTGCATCTAAAAAACACTTGCAGTAGTAAGATCTAAACCTATTGTACACATCATTTCACTTAAAGGGAACCCGAACAGCTACAATCTACCAAAAGCTTTTAGACACATGGGGTTTAATGGAACTAGGACATAAAGTATAACAGTATACTAGAGAGATCATTGTAAGGCTCTCTGTGTTAGAAGACTGAAAAAGACTTTGCCCAATAGATTAAAAGTCCAACTTCTCATACGTTACTTGATCTGTTTGGCCAGTAACAAGACTGCCAACAACATCCACGGCAAGTGCGCATGGAAAATGATCTAAATAGCCACAATGCATGCAATGCAAGTGGTTGCTGTTACAAAAAAGTTCTATGCTATTGTAGGTGCAATGGGCCAAAATTCTGTAGGAACTATTGTAAACTGTAGCATTTTGTCCATTTCATCAGAATACATTAGGTACTTTTAGTTTTGTAAAGTAAAGAATGGAAGGTTAAGTTACTTATCTTATAGTAACTTGAGTTCTTCGAGTGCTAGCCCATATGAGTATTTGCAGGGAGTTTGCATGCGCTCTCTGTGCTTGGGTCTGGAAAATTTTTCAATAGCTGTGTCTGTCAGTCCAGGACTGTGTCCTTCAGTTCCTCATGCCCTCATCTGGGACCACAAGGGACAGTGTGGACTGACCGCCTCTCCTGTTCCTACTCTACAGCAAATCCGAAGAGGATCTGAGCAGAGGGGAAGGGGAGCAGGATGCGAATACCCATAAAGGACCATACAACTTGAAGAACTCCAGTGACTATCTGGTAAGTAACCTTCCTTTCTTAGAGGGCTGGTTCCTGTGGATATTCACTGTGGGTGACTCCCGAGCAGTGACTACTGAGGAGTTGCTCTGCACCACAGTTTACAAGATCACTGAACCAAAGGAAGCATCCACAGCGGAGGCTTGCACAAAGGCACAGTGCCAGATAACCACGTGAATGGAGCCTCGGGTTGTCGCGCTGTAGGTCTCAAAAAGTGAGATTCCTTGCAGGGAAGCCATAAAGGCAGCTTGAGCTCTGGTAGAATGAGCCTTGACAGACTAAGGAGAAGGGGTTCTGCCAGCTCATAGCAGAAGAGGATGGAGTTGGAAATCCATTCAGAGTGACTTTGGGAAAATACTGCCTCTCCTTTCATCCACTCAGCAAAGGAGACGAATAATCTCAGAGATCTTCTAACGGACCTTGGCCTGTCCAGGTAGAAGGCCAGATCTCCGTGTACATCTAGGGTCTTCGGTCCTCCTCATTATTGTGAGGTCTCAGATAAAATACAGGAAGGTGAATCTTCTGGTTCAAGTGAAAATCAGGAGGAATCATGAGGACAAACTTGGGATGCAATCTCAGGGATACTTTGTCTGTGTGAAAGACAGTATAAGGTGGGTCCATCACCAGGCCCCCAAGTTCACCTGCTCTCTTGGACGAAGAGTTAGCTGTTAGGAATGCCACCTCCATCAAAAAGCGTAAGAAGGAAAAGGAAGCCAGAAGGTTTAAATTGCAGGTTCATAAGTGCCGATAGTATCTGGTTCACATCCTAAGCAGGCATAAATTTTGAAACTGGTGGGAAGTTTCTGACAATGCCTTTTAACAACTTTACTGTTATGGGGTGGGTGAAAACCAACAGTTCTCTACCAAAGGATGAGAGACACTGATAGCCGCTTGCATACCCATACTGAACTGATGGACAGGCCCAATGACTTAAAGAAGAGGAGACAGTCCAAGATAAGAGGAATTCTGGACTTCCTCATAGGCAAATGATGCTCTGGCATCATAGGGAGAACCGCTTCCATTTGGTAGCATAACACTTTCTTGTTGAGGGTTTCCTGTTATTGAGAAGGATGGATTGGACCTCCTCCAAGCAAGATCTGTGTAAGTCTGCTGTCCATCCAATGACCAGTCTGCCAGATGGAGAGGTGTGGTGGTGGGATGGTTGGGGATGCTTCATTTCTGTGGCAGTAGGCTGGAGGTAGCTGCAGGTGAATGCATGGGCAGGAGGCCATCTGCCCAGCTATGGTAAACCAAAACTGCCATGGCCAACATGACACTATTAAAATCACTGTTGCCTTCTCCCACTTGATCTTTCTGAGGATGTGAGGTAGGAGGGGAATGTGAGGGAAAGCATATTTCATCAGGTCTGACTTTTGCACTGGGAAGGCATCCCCTCCGAAGTCAGGCCCCTGTGAGTCTTGAGAGCAATTGGTAGGGCACTTTCTGTTTCCATCAGTTGCAACAAGCTCCCATGATGGGAATCCCCACTGATAATAAAATCTGCTGGACTAACGACAAGTGGTGCTTCCTCTTGTGAAAATGCCTATGGCGTCTGCTAGGGAGTTCATTACTCCTAGTAGATACATGACATAGAGGATAATCTGATGCTGTACGCACCAGTTCCAGAGTTTGACTGCTTCCCTGCAGAGCGGGGTAGACCTTGCTCTGCCATTTGTTTGCATAATAAACAGCGTCCATGTTGTCTGACCTGACCTGGACATCAGTGGACCAGATGAAGGGCAGGAACCTGTTACGCTGTTCACATACTGCCTGAAGCTCAAGAACATTGACATGGAGTGTGGACTCTTGCAGAGTCCAGGAACCCTGAGCTGCATGGTTGTCCAGATCCATTCCACAGCCCAGTAGAGACGAATCCATAACAAGTGTCTTTGTGGGTGGCTCAGGAACAAAAGAAACCCTACACAAACATTGCCTCTCTTTTCCCAGTAGGCGAGTGACATCAGGACACCGAGGAAGTGAGACTTTTGTCTAGGGAGTCTCTGCTCAGAGTGTAGACCTTCCTTAGCCATGCCTGGCGACCGTGAAAATGGAGCCTCGCAAAGGGGGTCAAAGTAAATGATGCAGCCAGGTGACCTAGCTAGATGAAGTAGGACTGGACTGATGTCTGAGGGCTGAGAAGGTGAATAATGAGGTCTATCTTTGCAAGGAATCTATCCTGTGGTAAACAGGTTCTGGCTGCAATAGAGTCTAGATTTGCTCCCGTAAATTCTGTAGTTGTTGTGGGTGTTAAAGTGAACTTTCCTGGATATACCTGAAGTCCCAAGGAGTGACTCAGGTTGAGTAAGGAGATGAGTGCTACCTGCGCCTTGTGATACAGTCCTCTTGTGAGCAGCCAATAATGTAGGCAGGGAAATATAGAGTTGTATTGACAGTGCAGGTGTGCTGCCACCACTGCCATTACTTTTGTATAAACCCTTGGGGCTGCTGAAAGGGCAAAGGGGAGCATCATGTACTGGAATGCACTTACCTCACTGTGAAAGACAGCAATCTCCTGTGACTGAATGGATGTCAAAATATGCAAACAAGTGTCCTTCAAATCAGGAGTTGCAAATCAGTCACCTTCATTCAAGGAGCGGATTATAGCAGACAGGGTAGACATTCTGAATCTGGAGTAGCAGATGATGATGTTCAGTTGCCTGAGGTCCAGGATGGCCTCCAGCACACTTTCTTTTTGGCGATTAGGCAGTATTTGAAGTAAAGGCCCTTCCCCTTGTCGTGAGGGGGTACAAGCTCTATAGCCCCTAGCTGGATTAGGAAGTTCAGCTCTTGTCTGAGAATCCTCTCATGACAGGGGTCTCTGAACAGGGGGAGATTTTCAAGGGGATGGGACAACAGGAATTTGATCACATACCCAGTTGCAATAATGTTTAAGACCCATTTGTCTAATGTTATAAGGTGTCCACAAGAAGAAAACAGGTCAGGGGAAAACACTGAAAGAGGGAATGGAAACTGTTTGTGCCTGGACTGGCTGATGGCTCGCGAACATCCCATCAAAATGTCTTGGTAGGTGTTTGAGTCTGGAGAGCGGATGGTTGTGGTATGATGTGTTTGTCATGTTGCACCTTCTGACGTCTTTTCGGGAGCTCTTAGGCCCTCTGGTGGTAGAACAGCTGAGGGGTTGGCTGGTATCTTTTGTTAAAAATTTACACCTTATTTCCTGTCTGAATTTTTCTAGCTTCAACTTTCAGCCGTTGAATGTTATACTTTTCTCTGTTAGACTGAAGAGTCCATCATCAAGTATTTGTTCCCATCGTACTTACAGACTGATCAAGTCATCTTTTAACCTTCTCTTTCATAAGATAAATAGATTCAGTTCCTTGAGTCGATCACTGTCTGGGAAGTTTTCTAATATTTTAATCATTCCCATGACTCTTCTCTGAACTCTCTCCAATTTATCAATCATCAACTGGATCTCTTTGGGGCACTCCAATGATTGCAGCAAAGATATCTGTCTCATGACCACCAAGGTCACCATAGCACAGTAAGCCAGGTCCGCTGCATCAAGTGGCACCTGAAGGGACGATCTAGTTACCAGATTCCCTTCATCTAGGAATAGCTTGGAATTCAGGCCTACAGTCCTGCAATGGTTTACTTAAGAACTCTGACAGCTTGTTGTAGTTAATGAAGTCATACTTTGCCATGACTGCCTGTTAGTTCACAATGTGGCATAGTAGTCTGGCTGAAGAAAAGTTCTTTCTGATGATGGCATCATTGTCCAAAGGAGTGGACCTGGGTTGGTATAGTCTGCTCCACACTATGACTGCTTGGAAAATCAGAGAGTTCAGCTTAGGGTGTGAAAAAAGTACTTCTCCCCCTGGGAGGAAACAAAATATTTCCTTTTCAGTCCTCTCAGGGGTCAGGGAACAGGTGGCTGGTGTGTACCAAATGCCCTTAGCAGGCTCTAAAATGGGCTTATTAATAGCGAGAGTCACCTTGGAAGGATCTGTATACTGGAGAATATCCAGAAGTTTGTGTAGGATCATGAACCTCTTCCAGTGTACTCTGGAGGGTTTCACTGATCCTCCTCAGAAGTTCCTGGTACTGCCTGTAGTCCTCTGGAGAGGAGAGACAGGGTAGTGCCATTGCTTCATCTGGAAATTAAGATGATGCTGTTGGCAGATCTAGCAGTACTGACTTGTCCAGTTGTTGTTCCTCCATATGATCCTGAGGAGTTGAGGCTCCTCTCTTGGAGGTAATTTCTGCCAAAAGTGATGCCCCCAGCTCCTCAGTCTGAGGCTCGACAGCATGGATCCCAAGAGCTCCAGTATCGTCAGTGTGTACGCCCATATATGGTTACAGAAGCAGGTCCCACAGGGGGGTACCATTGGTCCCTAGCTGCACAGTATAGGTCATGGGGATGTAGGGGCCTCTGGAAACCACTTGGACCGATGTCCCATGTCGGGATCATTGGGGGAACCAGTGGTGTCACCTCCTGTTCATCTGCAGAGTAACAGTCATCCAACACTATAAGTGAGTCTGTTGGGAACATCTGTCTTGTGGCAGGATGGCAAAGGTATACCTCAGCGAGTAGCCTCCCAACAGTGTTGAAGCGTCCATGGCCCAGCTAGCACACAGGACCAGTGAACAACATGGGAACAGTGTAGTGATCTCTCTGACTAGAACTGAGTCCTATGGTTTTGGTAACTCAGGATCTGTGTAAATCACCAGGTCCTTGGGACGGCTGTAATGATGTTTTAGGAAGGAGAACTGGCCAGGTACTTCAGTACAGGTTGGTGTCCTGAGGTGGAGTTAGGCACAGGTCTCGGTGGGGCGCAGTGGGTGAGTTCTCTTTCCTATCCTTACACACCTTTGTGGAAGTTTAGTGCCGGAAGCACCTGGCCCGTGCTCCCTGTGAGCTCTGGGTGAACCCATTCTGGAGCACAGAGTCTTACCTGGTATCAAGGGTGGGGAAAAGGCAGACCTTGGTGGTCTTATACAGTGATTTGTCTCTTTCTACAGTGGTTTCTCCTTTCCTCTTCATATCTTTGTTTCATGGAGTCCTTGGGGCTGCTGGAGGATTTTGAGCTGGCAAACGCTGTTGCTAGTGAGGCGCTGCCCGGAGGCTCTGACCAACAAGAAGGGGAGCAGAAGGGTTCCAGATCTGACAGGGCTCCATTAGATGTCTGCAGAGTCTAAATTCCAGAGACTGCCTAGTGCCAAAGGGAAAGGAGTGGCAGGTCTCACACTCTGATGGAAGGTGTGATCCCCCAAGGGAGCGCTCAAGAGGGTCACTCACTGGGAAGTCCTGAAGGCAGGCCAGGCTGGACTTGAATCTCAGAACCCTGGTCACATTAAATGCCCTGGGAGAACAATGGAGGGCAGGGCAGACCCCCCCCCCATGCCCACTCACTTTGACTAAACTATTAACTATTGGCCAGAGCTCATTCTACCAGAGCTCAAGGAATCTCCCCCTCGAGATCTACAGAGCAACAACCTGGGGCTTCACTCACACGGTTACCAAGCACTATGCCCTCATGCAAGCCATGGCTGTGGTTGCTTCCTCTAGTTCACCAATCCTGCAGACTGGTGCAGAGCATCTCCTTACACCCGCCTTCTCAAACAATGCTCGGGAATCACCTACAGTGCATACCCATGGAGACCAGCATTCGAAGAAGGAGGAAGGTCACTTATAACTTGTAGTAGCTAGAGTTCTTCAAGGTGTATGGTTCCCCTGTGTATTTGCATCCCATCCTTCTTCCCCACTGCTCAGACCCTCTTCAGATTTGCGGTAGAGCAGGAATTAGAGAGGTGGCTGGTCCGCACTGCCCCTTATGCCCTCGGTTCGGAGCACATGGAGATGAAAGGTGCAGGTGCAAACCAACAGACGCTGCTATTGAAGAATTTCTGGTCCAGGGCAAAGAGAGCTCATCCAAACCCCCAGTGAACATCCATTGGGACCACCAAGAACCACTAAATTTAGGTACTAGAAAGTAAAACCTATTGGATTAAACTGGCCTGCTTCTTCAGTCTGAAGAGCAGCATTGTGTGCATGCACCTGTACCATTTTTACTCCCCTAGTTCCCCCTCCCCCACACACCTCTCCTTTTGTTCTACTTACTCTCATTCTCCTGGTCCTCAGGGGGATAAATAAGCCCCTGGAATTCCACGTTGACATGGATCTCTATTCCCAAGATCAAGGCAACCTTCAAGAGGATGAGCTGGAGCTGACGGATACCTGCAGGATAGGAGATAAACTCAGACAATAAGTTAATATTGTATGAAGACAAAATCTACCTGTATTATAAATGTTCCTCAGTGCACATCTTATGGAAGGACCAGTTACTACATAAGTCTCTTCAGATCATTTTTATAAATAAAGCATTTTATAAGATGTTTTTAAAGAACACAGAAATCAGTCTCCCAGACCAATGGGGAAGTTTGTCCAACACCTGCCTTCCTATCCCAAGGATTGTGGTTCAGGGTTCATGGCAAGGCATCAAGCTTCACATCTTCTGCTCCTTCAAAAGCTAGCACAGCTTCTTAGAGTGAGGTAGGCAGTTTATAGGCCTGGAGGAATACTACAGGAGATAAAGACACTGCTACTCTGCAGGGAAAACTCTGCTGGAGAATTCAGGACTCCACTTAATTGCTATAATTGGGGGGGGCAGGGGGTGGGGGGAGACGGACAAAAGGGGATAGAATGCTGTGTGTGTCTGTCTATAAGATCAAAATTCCAGAGATCTTTCTGTCAGTCCTACTGGAGGCCAAGTCCTGTTTATCAGTTGTTGCTAGGCAGGATTTGCTTCCCTATCTTCCAGCTTTTGTTGGCTCACCACTTGCTAGAAAACATCCCCAGGGGTTAAAAAGAACTGGCTGGGGACATGCCCAATACATGATAAAAAACAACAGAATGCATTACCCTGCTGACTGTGAAAGCATAGTCAGTCAGCTTTAAAAGGGCGGTAGATCCCCCATTTAAATCAAACCTATCTTATCTTCTCAGTAGCTTGATTCCTAACCCTCTACCCAATCAAATCCTATTCATAGTCTGGCAGCTTTCCTTGTCCTCAGACACTTTCCTAAAAACGTTAAGTAGTGACTCCATCTTCATCACTCCTTTCCACTCTTCCAAATGCATAGATTACAACCTATGTGAAATTGTCTTATATTTGCCTGTACCAGGAGTGTTATAGCTTTATTTCTACTTTTGGGAGTTTTGTAGGGCCATAGGCAAAGTGTGATGACCAAGGGTATTAGGCCATTTTCAGCAACTTGCCTAGCATTCGTATATGTGACAGTTGTAGGGGTAAGACTGAGGCACTTGAAGAGAATTATCAGTTGGAAGGGGGGGCTGGTTCCCCAAGTCTAATTTTCAAAGAAGAAAGGAAGAGTTCATGGGAACATCATAGGTGTATGCTGGGTTGCAATTACAGGTTCTGCAACAGCCCCACCTTTAACCCATGTCTAGGTCTGGCCCAAACAATGCTATAAAAACATAGGACTGAATTGCATCAGAGTCACATATTACAGGGACACAGCAGATCAGAGGAGCTATTGCTGAAGATCAAATTTTACTGAGTCACTACATATCTCCCACCTTTTCACTGAGGAGAAGTGAGATCGGATGTGTGGATAACAGATGCTTTACTTACTGATGTGGTCGATGGCTCCTGCGCAGAACTTGCCATAGAACTTTTTGGCGCCAAGGCCCCGCAAGTCATGTATGGTGAATGGCCACAGGTGCAGCACATTGTTGCGAGAGAAGGCATCTCGCTTTTCTATGACCACCACCTTGGCTCCTAGCAAGGACAGGTCGATGGCTGTACGAAGGCCACAGGGTCCAGCCCCAATTATGAGACACTGCAAAACATTGGCACAAGCAACATTATAGACCTGAATAAAAAAAAGATATTTCTACCACAACTTCAAAGCAGCGTAAGGCACTTCACTCAGTCCTATTGTCCTATATCTGCATCACAAGCTGGGATTTCACCAGACACAAACCCTTTTGATGTCACCTGCATGCTCTGTCACTAATCTGTTAATGCAGTTACTGTGGCTTGAATTAAAGCAAGCACGTTACACCAGCAGAAGTGGTGAGGAGCAAACAAATCAATTGTGCATTTTCAAGTCTCGATGAAGAAGTGTGCCAAGCTGTACTCTTCCATCTTCGTAAAATCTGAGTAGTGTCAAGAGTTCCAAAGGATCCTGGCCCAGTTTGTGTTAATTTCTCTCCTTAGAGCAGGTAATTGAGCCATTTTCTCTTACTACTTTTACTTCCCAAAGCCTGAATTGGCCATTTAGGAGGCAACTACCAATGGCCTTGCCTACACGAGGCTTTTTCCTTAAAATTTCCCACTGTTGTGGAGCTGGACCAGTGGTCGCAATGGTGAGAGTATTAGGGTAGGTAAGACACAGGAGCTGGGATATTTTAACCAGTAGCTCATCAAGATCCATTCTGAGCAGCACGGGACAACACTGCAGTAAAAATGCACAGATTTGTGGTTACTTTACCATTCCTACCATTGCCACCATCAAAGAAGCAACAGTGGGAAGTTTTAGGAAACAAAATTCAGCATAGACACAGCTCTTCTCTAACTGAAGAGACAATTTCTAGCAGGACACATTTCCCTTCAAGTTTACTTCTGCTGTGTGTTCTCTCTTCCTCCAGCCTCATTCTTCACTCCACCCACAAGCACTTTTAGTAATGAAGGAAAGTAACTAGTAACCTGAACATAATTACAAAGCCAGATATCTTTGAATAGCAAGAGCACCATAATGTCTTAGTAGAATTAAAAAAAACCAAGATGGCATATTGGCATTACTTACCCAGAGCAGGGCCGGCTCTGGGAATTTCGCCGCCCCAAGCACAGCGACAAGCCGCGGGGGGCACTCTGCTGCTCGCCAGTCCCGCGGCTCCGGTGAACCTCCCGCAGACTTCCCTGCAGGGGGTTCGGTGATCCCGCAGCTCCGGTGGACCTCCCGCAGGCATGCCTGTGGATGCTTCACCGGAGCCGCAGGACCAGCAGACCCTCTGCAGGCACATCTGCGGGAGGTCCACTGGAGCCACCTGCCGCCCTCCTGGCAACTGGCAGAGCGCCCCCCGCGGCATGCCGCCCCAAACATGCACTTGGTGCACTGTGGCCTGGAGCCGGCCCTGACCCAGAGTGCAATCCTACAGCCTAAGAGAAACCCTGTAAACTAGCCCAAATGGCTCACAAGGTGATTTGTAGTAAACAGTCCACCTTTATCATATTATTTTTCTGCCTGAAAACATAGTGTGATACAGCATGGCTGGAGTGCAGATTGAGAGTGATAGATGGGAGATATGTACGGGTATGTTTACACTACAGGATTATTCTGATTTTACATAAACCGGTTTTGTAAAACAGATTGTATGAAGTCGAGTGCATGCAGCCACACAAAGCACAATAATTCGGTGGTGTGTGTCTATGTACCGAGGCTAGCGTCGATCTCCAGAACGTTGCACTGTGGATAGCTATCCCATAGTTATCCCATAGTTCTCGCAGTCTCCCCCACCCATTGGAATTCTGGGTTGAGATCCTAATGCATGATGGTGCAAAAAACAGTGTCGCAGGTGATTCTGGGTAAATGTCGTCACTCAATCCTTCCTCCATGAAAGAAACGGCAGACAATCATTTCATGTCCTTTTCGCCTGGATTGCCCTGGCAGACACCATAGCATGGCAACCATGGAGCCTGTTTTGCCTTTTGTCACTGTCACCGTATGTGTACTGGATGCTGCTGACAGAGGCGGTACTGCAGTGCTACACAGCAGCATTCATTTGCCTTTGCAAGGTAGAGAATGGTTTACCATCCCTACTGCACTGTCTGCCATTGTAATTTGATGAGATTGAATGGTTTTCCAATCATTTTGTACCATTTGCAATTGGAATTAGGTGATGATGGTTATCAAGCATATTTTGTACCCTCTGCTGCTGTCATGGGTGCTCCTGGCTGGCCTCGCTGAGGGTTGGCCGGGGGCCGCTATGGACAAAAATGGGTAATGACTCCCCGGTCATTCCCTATTTTTAGAACAAAACATAAGAAGAGTAGTCCTGGCTAGAATATGGGCAAGTCTACTACAAGGCCCAGAGAGCACAGCCGCTCTGGATCACAGAGCCCCAGGAGAACTTGCAGAAATGATGAGCTGCATATGCTCGTTCTAGGGGGTTGACCCTGCCAACAAACCCCACCAATGCTTCTCTCCCACACCCCTCCTGGGCTACCATGGCGTGTCCCCCGTTTGTGTGATGAAGTTCATAAAAGATGCAGGAATAAGAAACACTGACTTTTTAGTGAGATAAAGTGAGGGGGAGGTCAGCCTCCTTGCTGCTATTGATAGTCCAGGAAGTACAGAATCTTTCTTTGACATGGGCGAAAGAGAGGGGTGGCAGGCTGAAATGGAAGCTTCAGGCTCCAGCTGCTATGCATGAGGACGATTAACCCAGCCATTTGTACTGTCGCCAGGAATGACAGGGAAGTCATTCCATTTTTACCCAGGCGCCGCCGGCACCCACCTCACCTAAGCGGCCAGCCAGGAGCCTCACGGGAATGATGACGAGGATGCTATAGTCATTTTGTACTGTACCATCTGCCACTTGGGGAAGGAAGGGGAGAGGATGCCACTGTTTAGGCATTGCGGCACCCCGTCTTACTAGCAGCATCTAGTAGAATACGGGTGACATTGAAAAGTGGCGAGAAACACATTTTTGTTCTTCTTTTCATTTGGAAGGGTGGGGGGTTAAAAATTGACGACATATTCCTGAAATACTTGGTTGACAAGTTTTTGACCCTTCACCATTGGGAAGCTCAGCTGAGACGCATATATATGCTTTTGGAGACTGGCAGGAATTGTGGGAGCTCGGGGGAGGTCCTCAGTCCCCTCCTCTCCTCTCCATTGAGGCGTCCATTTAATTCTTTGGCTTTCCATTACGCTTGTACACAGCACTGTGCTGTGGACTCTGTATCATTTAGCCTGGAGATTTTTTTCAAAATGCTTTGTCAAATTTTCGTCTTCTGTAACGGAGTTCCTATAGAAACAGATTTGTCTCACCAACACAGCCCGATCAGATCCCAGTAAATCTCCCATACGGTCCATGCTGGAGCTCTTTTTGGATTTGGGACTGCATCACCACCCATGCTGATCAGAGCTCCATGCTGGGCAAACAGGAAATGAAATTCAAAAGTTCACGGGGCTTCTCCTGTCTACCTTGCCAGTGAATCCGAGTTCAGATTGCTGTCCAGAGCAGTCACAATGGTGCACTGTGGGATACCGCCCGGAGGCCAATACCATCGATTTGCGGCCACACTAACCCTAATCCGACATGGCAATACCAATTTCAGCGCTACTCCTCCCGTCGGGGAGGAGTACAGAAACCGGTTTAAAGAGCCCTTTATATCGATATAAAGGGCCTCATCGTGTGGACGGGTGCAGGGTTAGATCAGTTTAACGCTGCTAAATTCGGTTTAAACGCGTAGTGTAGACCAGGCCTAAGTCCCAGGATGATGAGAGCCTTATTCTCTGTAGAGGGAAGAGAGGCTGCTACAGTTTAATTAGAGCACCTGAAGCCAGTCACCTGATAAAACCCCCCCTGCTTCAATCAGACAGTTGGAGGAGTTGAAGCAGAGTGGTTTGGTGTTGGAGCAGAGAGCAGTTTGAAGGAGAGCAGCTGGAGAGAAGCAGAGAAGAGTTTGGAAAAGTGTTGTGGCAGGCCAGAAGACCAAGACCCTTGGTAAAGGGAAACCCGGCTTGTACAGAGCCGAGGGACTCCACAGACACAAAGGGTTGAGAGAAACCTTGCCCAAGCAGAGAGAGGGCATGAAGCCCCACCAGCTGAAGGGCGAGAGAGGGAAATAGCCCAAGGGAAGGAATCGCTAGTTCAAGTGATTTGCCGCTACCCCTAGGGCCCCTGGGCTGGGACCCGGAGTAGAGGGCGGGCGCAGGTCCCTCCCTCTCCACTCTCCTTCTCTGGGATACTAGTGGGACAGTTAATGCCCCAAATCAGGGGCGAGAAATGGCACCCTGAACACCCCCACAAGAAGAGAAAGTTCGGGACCCATCATAGTAGTGCCAGCAATTTGTCACAATAGGAACTGAGTTCTGTTCAGTACCTGATGGAGAGTCAGTGATCCTACACACTTTAGACCTCAATGAAGTGTGAACACAGCCCAGATTCAGATATACATCTTAGGCTGCTATATAAACGTTTTCCTAGGACTTACTGGGGCCTCTGGGCTGGATATCTCCTACACTCCCAGAACAGCTCTTAAGCGTGTTAGAGACTGAGCAGAGCCCCAATTGCTGATTAAATGGTCTCACCCAAAACATGAACATCAAGGCCACATTTATATAGACAACTTTTATTTTTCTGATCACACTCCCAATGTGAAATAGCCATAATGGTCTCTCCCAAAACATGAAGCTGTTTGAGGTCCGTGACAAAAGTTCCTCCTCTACTTTGGTGGGTCCTGCGCTTATTGGCCAGATTTGCTCACCTCACAGATTCACTCTGTGGGTCAGGAAACAGCCCAGAGACCTTCCCCTCTGGTAGAAGCCACAGTCCAGGTCAATTCCTCCTGTGTTTGATCAGGAATTGGGAGGTTGGGGGGAAACCTGGGCCCACCCTCTACTCCGGGTTCCAGCCCAGGGCCCTGTGGACTGCAGCTGTCTAGAGTGGCTCCTGGTACAGTTGCGTGACAGCGACAACTCCCTGGGCTACTTCCCCATGGCCTCCTCCCAACACCTTCTTTATCATCACCACAGGACCTTCCTCCTGATGTCTGATAATGGTTGTAGTTCTCAGTCCTCCAGCAGTATGCCCACTCACTCTCAACTTCTTGCACACTCTTGCTCCCAGTTCCTCGCACACACTTCCTCTCCTCTGGCTCCCCCTGGCCTGTGTGGAGTGAGCCCTTTTACAGCATCAGAGGGGCCTTAATTAGAGTCAGGTGCTTAACAGCCTCACCTGACTCTTAGCAGGTTAATTGGAGTCAGATGTTTTCATTAGCCTGGAGCAGACCCTGCTCTGGTCACTCAGGGAACAGAAAACTGCTTATCCAGTGGCCAGTATATCTCCCTTTTACTACTCCGCGGTTCTCAACTGGCCTGGGTCTATCACAGATCCCACTGGTCAATCACTACAATTAATCTTCAGGCAGAGATCTTAGTTATGATCTGAAACTATGAAACCAAAAAAGGAAGGACACCACAACAGGTTCCCCAACCAAACGAACCATCAAATAAACAATTCAGGCCGCCAGAAAGAAGTTCAGCTGAAACATTAAGTGATTTACAATACAATTCCAAAAAAGGGTTCCAGATTAAGTCATAAACTTTCAGTTCACTCCTTGAAAGATTTTTTTCCCCTCTATTAAGCACTTGCAAAAAGTCCTAGATCTGGAGGATCTGGCGAGTTCTTCCCATTTGTTACTGATTTCTTTGCTGATAATTCTCAAAAACTTTTCTTCCATCTGTCAAGGTTACGAAGAGGATAAGTATCACCTATAGCTGAACAGCTGCATCTTTATACAGTTAATGACCACTCCATTTTTTCCCAACCACATCCCCAAAGAGGCCACATTTACACAGCCAGCTTTTATTTTTCTGATGACACTCCCAATGTGAAGTAGTCATGATAGGATCCAAGAGAGTAAATGAATTATTTTATACTGGATAGCTCATAAATTCAGGTCCACAGAATGTTCCTGTATATTAATTATGAATGATTTTGTCCTAGTAAGGTCAAGATCTGTTTTTCTTAAATTCTACTTCTCATTCTTTCTTCAAATGCAAGTTTAGGTCATACTTAAGCGTTTAGATATTCTGGATGTATCTATTGGGTTTCTGGGAACTGATATTCTGTATGTAGCCTGTAAGGCATCTAATAATATACTGATGCATGTCCATTCTTGTGCCTCCACAGGACGACTTACTAAATAATATTACTACTAAGCTAAGAGTCATTCAGGGATCCCACAGATATTTAAGCAATTGTTTTTAAACTGATCATCTCTCTTCCTCACACTTCCAACCCCTTTCCAGGTCAAGACCCCATGCAAAAACTGGCTCACCTGTAAGAATGTTCAGAACTCAAAGCGCTATGTATTGGATTTATAAGGAGGTGCCAACAGTAATTTAGCTGAAGGTCTACAACTGGAGACAGTGACAAGGTCTAAACTTGAAGTGGAAATTAGAATCAATAGCCGCAACAGCTGTGCGCATTATACCCAACTTCCCCCCTAAAAATACCCTGTAGCTGAGATTTTTCAGGAACAAGAGTAAAGACATTCCAAGCAGTGGTTCCCACAGTGAAATAACCCCATAACATTACATTTTTAATGCTTATGCCACAGTGTGTGTGTTCAAGTTTGAGCAAAACACCATGTGCAACTCTTCTGCTTTAATACTCTATAACCCTAATTTTCTGGTTAGCTGCATATAGGCAACATTGTGCAATGACCGGACTCTCACACCTGCAGGGTTTTGGGCTTCAGTCCAACACAGCTCTTAAGACTGCAGAGCTAAAGCTGAGATTCACAGGATTAGCACCCCTCTCCAGTTTCACAGCACCAAGGCTTCTGATTATCTCACCCCCTCAATTTCACCCCAGTTTGGATGGTCTGAAACCTTCCCAAAAATTGGTCTAGTGTGTGTGCACAATATGACAGAACTGAAGTTACTGTAGAAATGATAGATAAATGTCCTGACTTAACATATGTAAAATCTTAGCCCTTAAGGGAAACATCAATGTAGGTTTTTTCCCCCATTTGTCTCTTTGTGTGTGTTTTTAACTAGTTGTCTGCAAACTATGTTTAAAAGAAGGAATATAAAAAAATTATAAAAAAGTGAACAAGTAATGTAAGCTTTCGTTAAGTCAAATAAACTCAACTCTCACTCGAGCACTATTTATAATACAACTATGGTCATTTCTCAGATGTCATATAAAAAAGTCTTAATGAGTGATTCAACCAGAATCTGAGACAAGTAATAAACAACATTAGAGAAACTAGATAACAGGAAGAACTCATATCTGCATTGCATTTCTCTACACACAAACAGCCCAACATGGGCTCTCTCTTTAAAGGCATGTAGCAAATCTTAGAAAACTGTGCATAGGTCTTCAAGAAGACACCACCATTAGCAGTAAATATTTCATACTGTAGTCTTTAGTTACCAACCCTATAAAAAACAGAATTGAATAAACAAACAAGGAAGAAACTAAAATAACCTTCTAATATCCAAGTGGGAATTAAAATTTAGTCATCTATATTACAGGTCACTGACTGCACATTAACAGAAATTACTTCCATTTCAGTTTTTGTAACACAGGAATTAATCAAGACATTTGCTTCCTCAGGGAGGGTGAATATATAGCAATGAACAACATCTCACTCTTGGTGGGAGAAGCAAGACATCCTCCCACTCTAATTTCTGGAGTTTCTTAATTGTATCATACTCCTCTCTCTCCCCTTCCTTTTTAAAAGAAACTGGGTGATCACTTACCAAAAAATAATTCACAAGTATATTTAAATATATAATTACTGAAAAATTATTCTGTGCAGATAACCGAACAACTGCAGTGTGTGAGCTTAATTGCTAGAGGAAAAACAGCATAGCATGTGATTTTCTCTTCCTTACAACTCTGTTTAATGAATTCTGTTGAGACTTAGAGCAGAAACTCCTCACAGAAAGTAATTCATCTTAAAAGGTTGGTATGTGCTGTAATGTAGAATTGTAAGAACATAGATGTAGAACTGTAAAATTCTCTCGGTCCGTCACCATACTGAGAGTGATGGCATAAAACAGTTACCTACCTTTCCGTAACTGTTATTCTTCGAGACATGTTGCACATATCTGTTCCTTTGTAGGTGCACACACACTTCATGCACTTTTCTCCTCTCAGTGGTACCTGCCAAGGTGGCTGGAGTTCTCAGCTGCCACATGCTACTGTGTGCTGGTACAAGAGGACGAAGCCAACCTTCAACCCTCCCTCAGTTCCTTCATACCAGACAGACTTCGATAAAGAGGGTAAGGAGAGTGGGTTGTGGAATGGACATGTGCATCACATCTCGAAGAATAACAGTTACAGATAGGTAGATAACCAGTTTCTTCAAGTGATTGCACAGGTCCATTCCACTTTAGGTGACTCAAAAGAAAATATGCATGAAAGTGGGTTTGGTGTCTACCAGAACCAAGATAGTATGACAACCTGTCCGAAACTGCCATGGTCTCTGGACTGATGGGAAATGGCATAATGAGAAACAAAAGTGTGGAATGAAGATCCTATGTGTATGCAGTTTCAGATAGAACATGGGTAAGCAGATTGCTTGGTTAACATGAAAATAAGGGACTACTTTTGTAAGAAATGTAGGGTGAGGGCGGAGATAAACTTTATCCTTATGGAAAACTCTGCAAGTGAGCTATGACAATGGAACTCTCAAATTGCCCACTCTTCTAGCTGAAGAAATTGCCACTACAAATGCCACCTTCATGGAAAAGCGAAAGAGGGAGCAAGTTGCCCGTGGCTCAAAGGGAGGTCCCTTCAGTTTTTCTAGAACTAAGCTCAGATCCCAAGGAGGGATGGCATCTCACACATGTGGGTATAATCGGACCAAGCCCTTTAGGAATTGGGTGACAATGGGATTTGAAAAAAGGGATCTATCATCCACCAAGAAATGGAAGGCTGAAATAGCTGCTGAGATGCACTCTTATAGAGCTAATAGCCAAACTCTGTTTTAGAATTAGCAGATAGTCCAGCAGAAGGCCCAAGGGTGCCTCCTCTGGAGATACACCTTCCGCAAGAGACCAGATGGAGAAGCACTTCCACTTAGCCAGGTAAGTATTCCTAGTTGAGGGGATTCTGCTATTCAGAAACACTTTCTGAATGTCCTTTGAGCAGGATTTCTCAAAGCATGTCAGCCATGAAGTATCCACACTGACAGACAGAGAGCTCGGAGGTTGGGTTAGAGCAGACATCCATGGTCCTCGGAAATTAAATCTGGATCCAACAGGAGAGATAGGGGAGGCTCAACAGACAAGGACAGCAGGGTCGACTCAGTGCTGATGAGGTCATGTTGGTGCTATAAAAGATGAGGTAAGCATGTTCTTGTTTAACTTTGAAAATGACTCTGGGAAGACAAAAGGAATTGGAGGGAAAGAGTATAGGAGAGATTTCTTCCAGGATAGGAGAAAGGCATCTGTCAGCAAGCCTGGGCTGCTGAGTCCTCCTCAGGGACAAAACTAATATTTTTTGTTGGTTCTTGTTGAAAACAGGTCCACCTGGGGAGTCCCCCACAGTTGGAAGATGGACCTAGCCACATCTGGATATAATGACCACTCGTGGTAATCGGAGATGGATCTGCTCAGCTGATCCACTAACGTGTTTAGTTTCTCCTGAAAATACGCAGCTCTGAGATTAATTGAGTTGGTTATACATAAGTTCCCAGAGGCAAACTGCCTCCTGGCTCAGCTGGTTCAACCATGCCCTTTCTTATTTGTTTATGTAAAACATGGTCATCAAACTGTCAGAATTAATCCTTTTTTCCCCCAACTACATGGGGGTGGAAGGCCAGGCAGACTAGACATACCACTCTTAACTCCCTGATATTTAGAAAGTCTCTAAATCTTGAGACAATCAAAGACCTTAAGTCTCCAGGGACCGTCCATGAGCTCCCCAGCTCAGAAAGGTCACATCTGTGACTAGAGTGAGGTTTGGTAGTGAGGGGGAGTAAGGGAACCCTTATGTACTCTTTCAGAAGGTTCATCCACCAGCCGAGACATGATAAAATTAATGTTGGCACTCAAACCAGTTTATCTAAATCGGAGCATAAACTGATCCAAGCCATGCTTGCAGCTTTCTGAGGTGTGATCTGGCATGATGAACTACATACTGCCATGTGACCAAGGGGATTGAGACAGCTGCATACTATTGTGCGAGGGAATGCTCTTGTTTGTAGCACTAAGTCCCTGAAAGTTTCAAACCTGGCTTGGGACAGAAAGGCATTGGAGTTCATAGAGTCTAAGACTGCCCTGGTGAATTTTATTCTCTGTCCTGGTTTTAGGATTGATTTGTCTCTATTTACATGAAGCCCCAGTGCATCGAACATGGACAAGACAGTTGATATTCTGGATAGGACTTGAACCTTGGACTGACCTCTGATCAATCAGTCATCCAGGTACAGGAATACATGGACATCTAATTTTCTTAGCAGAGCTGCTACAACTGCCATGCACTTCATGAACACTCGAGGAGCAGCTGACAGACCAAACAGAAGCACTATGAACTGATAATACCGTAGCAGCCATTCACCATGAATCTGAGATACTTCTGATGGTTGTGATGTATTGTGACATAGAAATAAGCATCTCAATCCCCCTGCTCCAGGGAAGGAATAACTGAAGCTAGGGTAACAATCTGGAATTTTATTTTCTTCAGGAATTTGTTTAACTCTCTTAGGTCTAATATAGGTCTGAGACCCCTTTTGTCTTTGGGGGCAGGGAGGGGGAATCAAGAAATAGCAGAAACAGAAGCTTCCCCCCCCCACCCCCCGAGGTACAATGGAACTTCCTCTATGGCCCCTGCCTGAAGAAGTGATAAGATCTCCCGTTGAAGGGCAATCTCATGAGAGTGATTCCTGAAGAGGGACAGGGAAGAGAGGGTGCAGAGAGAGGGGGTAGAACTGAACTGGATGGCATACCCCAATTCCACCATGCTTAAGACCCATGACTGGCCTGAAGTTATGTGGGTCCAAATACCTAGGAAGTGCGATAAGCGATTGGTAAGACTACGCTTTAGTCATGGGTAGTTTTAGTAAAAGTCATGGGCAGATCACAGGCAATAAACAGAAAAATCACATCCCATGACCTGTCCATTACCTTTACTATAAATACTCCTGACTAAATCTTGGGTGGGGAGGGCCCGGGGCCAGTCCCACCGGCTGCTGCTCAGGCTGTCCCTGGGGCCAGCGGCCACCGAACAGCGACTGATGCAGCTGTTCCTGGGGCCATTGCTCTAGCCATCCCCTGACAAGCTCAGGAGGTTTCCACGGCCAGCAGGACCACTGCTCAGGCGGTCGCTGGGGCCAACCGCTGCTCAGTCCCCGGGGCCAGCAGCCGGGGGTTGCCCCAGCAGTAGCTGGTGCAGCTGGCACCAGGGCTGTGTGAGTGGCTGGCTGTGGGGCGTTCCAGTAGCAGCTGGTTTGCTGTCCCCAAGGCCAGCTGCTTGGGTGGCCCTGGGGAGAACCACACTGGCCACTGCGGAAGTCATGGAGGTTGTGGAAAATCACGGAATCCGTGACTTTCATGACAGACACGCAGCCTTAGTGATTGGTAAACGAACACTGGAGAACAGATGGAGCTATGGTGACTAGTACACTTCCCTTCACAAACCTATCAAAATGCCTGCTTGGACGAAGTGGCTGGACAGGATGAGGGCAGCAGAGGGGATCTCCTTTAATCTCAGCTCTTTTTCCTTAGTGGATCTTGGGATTGGGGAAGAAAACCCCTAGTGTCTGTATGGCTGCTGCAGATGAAGCTGCTTCCTTTTTACTGCTGGGGTATGGATCCCAAGGGATTTGAATGTTGCCATGCAATTCTTAAGGCTCTGAAACTTGTCCTCTGTTTTCTCTGAAAAGAGGGAGGGATCTTATCTTCCTTTAAGGTCCTGGATAGTCTGTTGGACCTCTAGAGCAATGGTCTCCAAAGTGGGGGTGTGCAAGACGACCCATTGGGGAGCGCAGTGGGAGGAGCGCCACTGGAGGGGAAAAAAAGAGGGGGGAGCACGGCCGGAGGAGGGAGGAAGCGAGCGAGCAGGGAAGCTGTCCCTCCCAGCCAGGCAGGGCCACCCAGAACGCAGGGGCTTTAGGGGCTGCAGGGTCCTGGGCTAAGGGGGCCCCAGGACCCTGGCCTGCAGCTCTAAAGCCCCTTTCGGAATGCGGACCCAAGTCTTCTGGCCCATGGAGGAGCAGGAGCAGCCACACAGCCAGCGGCCAGAAAGAAGTGGCGCTTTCCCCTTCAAAACTGGCGGGAGAGAAGCGGCGCTTTGAAGGGGAAAGCAGCGCTTCTCTCCGGCCACTGGCTGCACGGCTGCCCCTGCTCCTCCTGAGTCCTCCAGCCCATGCTCATAGGGCCGCATTCCGAAAGGGGCTTTAGAGCTGCAGGCTAGGGCCCTGGGGCCCCCTTGGCCCAGGGCCCTGCAGCCCCTAAAGCCCCTGCGTTCTGGGTGGCCCTGCCTGCCCTGGGACGGGGAGGGGTAGCTCCCAGAATCGCGGCCATGGGGGCGGCGTCGCACTGTGCAGAGTCACTTGCACAATCCCTGCACCAAACAGGAGCTGCCCCAGGTAAAAGTGCTCTGCACCTCCTGCCTCCCCCAGCCCTGAGCCTCCTCCCGCACCCCCACTCTGAGTGCCCTCCCGCACCCTAACTGCTTCCCAGACCCTACAGCCCACCCTGAGTGCCGTCCTGCACCCTAACTCCCTCCCAGAGCGCCCTCCTGCACCCTAACTCCCTCCCAGACCCTGCACTACACCCTGAGCACCCTCCCGCACCCTAACTCCCTCCCAGACCCCGCACCCCACTCTCAGCACCCTCCCACACCCTGCACCTCACTCTGAGCACCCTCCTGCACCTAACCCTAACCCAGACCTTCGAATCGCTGTATCACAAAGTGTTAAACCAAGATTTTCAGAAACAATGAAGCATATTCAAATCACATTGCTCTTACTAAAAAAATTAATATTTTTGGTAAAAGCAAAGAGGTTTTAGTACCATTGATAAATAAAATAAAAAAAATTAAAATTTAATCTTTATTTCATGCTTTAATTTCTATTTTTGTGTATGTTTTATAATGTACATAATATATTAGTACAGTAGTACATGTATATAATTTATGCATAAATATACATATATTGGGGGTGCATGCTCAAAATTTTTTTACTGATGGGATGCACAATCAAAAAAGTTTGGAAACCACTGCTCTAGAGGTAGCCCAGACAACTGGAACTATGAACACTTTCTCATAGTAATAGCTGATGCCACGGTTTGAGCAACCCAGTCTGTGCTACCCAAACTATCCTGAAGAGCAGTCATAGCAACCAGTTTAACCTCTTTAGCTATAGACAAGAATTTTCAGTAATGGCTGGAGCCCTATCAAATTCATGGCCATGAAAAATGTGACACAGACCATGAAATCTGGCTTTTGTGTGCTTTTACCCTATACTGTACTATGTAGATTTCACAGAGACATTCCTTAAATTGGGGAGTCCTGACCCAGAAGGGAGTTGCAGAGGGTCACCGGGTTATTTTAGGGGGAGGTCGCGATATTGTCACCCTTACTTCTGCGCTGACTTTAGAGCTGGGCGGCTGGAGAGTGGCAGCACCCCGCCAGCAGCAGCGCAGAAGTCATGGTGGCAATACCATACCAGGCCATCCTGACATCTGCGCTGCTGGTGGCAGTGGCTCTGCCTTCAGAGCTGGGCTCCAGGTCTGCAGCTGCCACTTCCCAGATGCCCAGCTCTGAAGAGAATGCCGCTGCCAGCAGCAGAGTAAAAGTAAGAGTAGCAGTACAGTGACCCCCACCCCTCCACAACTCCTTTTTGGGTCAGGATCCCTGCCGTTACAACACTATGAAATTTCAGATTTAAATAGCTGAAATCATGAAAATTTATTATTTTAAAAATCTTATGACCATGAAATTGACCAAAGGGGGTCCTACCAAATTCACGGTCCATATTTTTAGTCCTCTGGTAGCTTGTCTTTAAATTTCATAATGTTCTTCCAGAGGGTGAAGTCATATCGACTCAGGAGAGCATGCTGGTTTGCAATGCTGAATTGCATGGTTCCTGAAGAATAAAGCATACAACCATACAGATCCAGCTTCTTTGAGTCTTTACCTTTCGGTGTGGATGCTTTTTGGCCTCACCTTTCCCACACATTGGCAGCTGCCAACACAAGAGAACCTGGGGGGCAGGGGGAAGAAGGGGGATGAGAATAAACATGTTTATACCCCTAAGCGGGGACAAAGTATCTTCTTCTTTGCCCCCACAGCATAACAAGCTGAGAGAAGAGTATCTGCCTAACTGGTAGAGCCACCCTGGCTAAGGTGACTGATACCAGGACGACCACTAACCTTTAAGAGCTTTCGTGCATCTCATCTGCCTGAATGCGAAATACAGAGGCAACTCTTTAAAAGACCTTGATGAGCTCAGTGGTCATCTGGCAGCGGCTCAACAGCCTCATCTAGTGATGAGGAGGTAACAGGCATCTGAGGCGGCAGCTGGTCTGTGGCATGTGACAGGGAGGAGGCGTGAGTGGTTTCTAGCTGCTCGGTACCAGTATCAGTACTGGAAAAATGATACTTTTTGTGCTGATGTCTCTGGTGCACTCTCCACGACAGCAAGTGAGATGACTGAGAGGAGATCTAGGAGCGGGGAACACACCAGAATGGCCAAGGATATGGGCCTGGGACCCATCCTTGCCTGGGCCATTGACCCTTAGGAGGACGCCAGTGCTGGGGCTGCTGCATGGCCCAGGGTCCCAACAGTTCTGATGGGGGATATGTTCCTCGTCCTGGGTGGAATACAGAAGACCTCACCTCTAAGTCCCAGAAAGAAGAGTCAGATTCTTCTAACAGCAGAGGTGCAAATCCAGATGTGACTGGTGAGAGGTAGCCTGAGCCTAGGCATGGCGGTATCACAGAAATCATGGGAAAGCTTTCCTCTAGAAAACATGGCCTTCTATGGAGGCTTGGGTAGCAGCACTGCAGGATCTGGATGAAGAGAGGTATGAACCATGGGCATCAGTACCAGCTGAGGACCTTTCCTACTGGCAATACTGGTAGTGTGAGGCTAAGCACTTTTCTTGAGGCTGCATATGCTTTTGGGGTTGTTGGGATTAGCATCATCTGTTGGCTCTGAAAATGCCTTTCAGGGGGACAGCCAGAGACCTGGCACAGGCTCCCAAGATGATGATCCTCTCTTAGGAGATGACAAGCCTGCCAGTGGGGGTGGGGGGATTGTCTCTCCCCTGAATGCTTCTTCAGGCTTGTGCCTCTGTCTGGCTGCAGGATGGACACAGCCGAATGAGGAACTGAACCTGAGGAAGGCCTGAACCTTTTCTTTGGTCCTGGAGTACAGTCCCAAGAAGCTGCAGACATCTCTGGCAGAGCATTCCACACCAAAGCTGATGTACCTGAGGTGCTCTCCTTGCGTGACAACTCTGATGGGGGTCAAAGTGCTGCCTCTATAAGCAAGCACTCAAGCCTCACCACTTTTTTTTTTTTTAAATGGAGCTTGAATCACCTGCAAATGTGACATTTGTCACTAACATGGGATTCCCCCAAACATTTCAAACAGGTTGAGTGCGGGTCACTGACCGGCATGGGTTTTGTGAAGGTCCAGCAAGACTTAAACCCTTGTGAATGCAGCACTGTTCCAGTAAGGGAAGATAAAAAAAGTGGTCCAAATAGACCAAAAATGGAAACCTAGCACTACAAGTTGTCTAACGCTAACTGTAAATAATAAACCAGTAAACAGGATCTAAATACAGAAAAGGAGTGAGGAAAGCATTTGAATTAACAGGCCTGAATTGTTCCAACAACTGTCACTACCAGTAAGGAGGAACTGAAGCGGGTTGGGGTGGCTCTGACCCCTTATACCACCAACTGAAGGCACTCCAGCCACCCCGATGGGTACCACTGAGGGGGAAATTTTTCCAACATCTGTGCACAGGGCACACTCACACCGGCAGTGGAATGGAAATGTGCAATTATTCAAAGAAGAAACTCCTTTTCCTTATAAACCTTTCCCCCTAGATTTCCCCCACCCAGCCACTGCCCTTGCATATTCTGCAGATAAGTCATAGAATCAAGTTAGGCAGATCATTACTGGCTCAGGTGTGTAAGCTCTTTGGAGACCCATTTTCCTTACCTTCGTATTGGCGCATGCTTTCCCCTTCTTGTAGTCTTTGTGGCTGCCCCTCTTGTCTATCTTGGCCCAGAGGGCTTTGGCTTTCCAGTAGTTGAGCTTGGACTTGAGTTTATGATAGAAAGAACGATAGTCCTTGGGCTTTAGCTCTAAGTAGTCACAAAGCTCTTGGAAAGCTTTCAGAGTCCCCTTACAGGTTGTGGCCTGGACAAATCTGTCGAAGAGAATGTGGGCTTGGTTCACCTTCTCATTCCTGCTTTCCTCCATGCTTCCCACTCAACAGCTGCGCTAGTTGGTGTGGGGTCAGCTGTGCTCTTCCAGTCTGGTGGCCTTCCTGATGTTGCTCTGCCCAGTCACTTCCACCTCTAGCCCACAAGCATTATTAACCTAGAAAGTAACAGAGAGAAATGTCAGTGAACTTGCATTTACTCATGTTTCTAGAGTTACAACTTTGATCACCTAACGTAGTTCAATCTTTCCATAAATAGTAAGGCAATGGTCCTCATTGAGGCCAGTTGAATACCACACAATTGGAGGTTCTCAGCCAAGCTGATGGAGATAAAATATTCTAAAAAAAATTATTAGAACTGTTTGAAAACAGTTCTACGTCTGATTTTTTTAAGAGCATCAAATCATGAATGTTCTGTCTGATTCCCTCCCACACTCAAGTTTTTCCAAACATTTTTTTCTTTTGTGCTCCATAGTCAGAAGTTTAAAGTGAATTGGATGAATTTTGGTGAAGTTGGAGAGGAGGAGGAGGCAGTGTTTAAATAAAACAAAAACATCAGGCTTTTAGTTGTAATGAAAAGCTAGTCATAACCATAGCAGTGGAGATACTAGTACCTCCATTACACAGCTGTGCTTACATCTAGCTCCTCTTATGAACACCAGCACCACCAACGTAAGAAAAAGTTGCAAGAGTTGAGATTCCACCAGCAAAATCAATGCTGGTTCTTTGATTCAACAAGAGACATGCATCTCTACACACAGCACCTGGAGAAGAGGAAATAGCATGTTGAAGATGGTGCTACTGGGCTGAAGAAGCCTCAAACACAGATGTTAAAGAGTGACCTAAGGAATGTGATCATGGCTACTTCACTCCAAGGAAGTTTAACCAACAAATGGCAACCAAATGACTGAGGAAGAAAAGGACAACAAAATAAAAATTTCTAACTCATTTCATCAGTAGATCTCACAGTGCTTTACAAAGGAGATCAGTATCACTAGAACGAAAAAGATGCCTCCAAGTGTACCTGCTCCATCACACTAGGGCATTCACTTTGCCCTGTCTAGGCTCTCTGTGGGTATTCTTCTGGCCTCAATTGCTTTTTGGGAACTGGATATGATGGAGTGATTTGGATGCTGTATTATCATCACTGTAAACTCTTTCCTTTAGGAGTACAGCATTTTATATGAACTCATTAAAGGAAGCTTTGCAGTTTTTGCCGAAAGAAAAAAAGGAGGCTAGGGCAGAAAAGGCATCTAAGGATTCAGATAAAAAACTTCCAGATTCTCACCAGAAAGGAAGCCAAGTCAAATGTTGCAGCTCATATCGATGCCCCAATAGTTCATAGCTTTGCAGCGGTTTGTTTGGGCGCATTGAACCATACCCCAACATGACAGTGAATACTCAGTGCTGGGAAAGGTGGAGTAGGCTTATACCCCATTACACAACACAGAATTCTTTTTTGTTCGAGAGAAACAAGTTTTCATCTACAGAATCCAGAGCATGGTGGCGGGTTTACACAACTCGGACTTCATTAGGGCAACTGTTTTAGTGCACTGAAGTGGTTTCTCTGATTGGCTGCCAGTAGTTATGGCCATATCAGTAACATCCACTAAGTGGCATGGAAATGATGATCTTCCTTATTTTTAATCTTAATTCCCATTTCACAAGAGTGAAAATTCTCTCCAGGCTGTGGCTCTCAAGGCACACTTTTCCAGGGGTTGAAGTCACTATGCTTTAAGCCTTAAAAGAGACAATGTCACCCCTCTTCTAACCCCAGAAGAATGCTAACAAGCACTCCAACATAATGCTTGTCATGTTGGATTGCTTATTTCATTTATATCTATGTAATGCTGACTGTAAGCCCTCCCCCCAGTTTGCTAAAAGATTCAAGGTACAAATGCTGTTTTGTGTTGTGTCTACTTGTCACTCACCATTACTCAAAGATCCTAAAACTCAGTGTGATCCTTGCATTAAGTGCTATCTCCAGGCTTCCTATCACTTATAAAATGCTTCCCAATAATGAATAATCTAGATTAAGGGACATAAACCCCCTGCAGATAATGGCAATTTCGCAGAGAAGTCCATTAGTCTATAGAGCATTATTAATGCACCCAGTTCCAAGCCACCACAGGATTCATTCCTTAATGCTGGTTCTATTTTTATTTCACTAAACAAATGCAACAGAATGATCCTGCAGTGGAGTCTCCCTGTGGGTTAAACCCAAAACTGCTACAGTTCCGGCAATCTATTTCTGTGTTTAAACGCTGCCAAGCCGTGACCTTCTATTGTAGTTTTGTCTCATTGTACACAGCTTAACCAAAGTGATGTATTAAATATTTGGGGAGCATGGGGACAGGACTCCTCTTCACACTCCACTTTATAAAGGGTTATATTTAAGCCACTTATTCTTAAAGAAGAAATTCAGCTGTTCTTTCTGCATGTAGCTTCACTGGATTTCCATTTACTTCCCACTCCTACAATTTCTACATTCTCGATGCAAAAAATTGAAGCCCCTGAAATCAGAGGGCAACAAGCCAGAGATCACAGGGACTACAGGAGCCAAGGCAAGGACAGGCAGAAGTATTTGCCAGGTTTCCAGGGTATAAGTATGTGTCTCTGGCTTTTCTGCAAGTCGGCAGTATCCTGCATGTTTTGTCTCGAGGCAGCTGATTGCTGACTCAGAAGCTCTGCACATTCCTTGGCTACTACACTGAAGTGTTGAGAAAGACAAAGCCTATGAAGTGCATGCAGGAACAGGGCTCATGTTTCTATTTACAACAATAGCAAGAGGTTGTCACTGACTCATGGTTGCAAGTATGCTCAGGATCTGCTGCTCATGTCAGGACAAAAGAAAACAACAAAAATAAAACATGCTATGAATGATTCCAGGTGCTGTTTCCTCCCTACAGTCACCATAGAATGTTAATTTCAAAGTTGCATAAACATTTGAACAGATGTGCAAATGGTAAGAGAATGAGTTGCCTGCAAAACTCATTCCCATCCTGGCTCTAAGTCCAATTTAGCAAGTTGGAAGAGGTCTTGGAGGTGATGTGTGCTTTGGAGTTTGATCACGCAAGTGACTGGGACAGCGTTAGATAGAACAAACATTTTTTTCTTCCAAGCAATATTCATTCCTTCTGAGGTTCTTGCGATTTCATAACCAGCAAAAAAAAAAAAAAAAAGTTAAGAGGCAAGATAGGAACGCTCCGAATCTCTGAACTTTACAGGCATCAGCCTATGACATCTCTCAGAACTTAACCTCTGAAAAGGTAGGATCTTTCATATAATCCAGTACAAAACGATTATTCCAAACAACAAAAAGTTCCTTTTAATGCCAAGATTGTTTTATTTATTACAGATTGAATCAAAGAAATGACCCCCTCTGCAGAACATCCAACTCATGCTAAAAAACATGTGGATATTTACTAGCCTTTTGGGTTGAAGGGCAAGGACAGTCAGGCTGTAAAACAAAATTCAAAATGGATTGCTATAACTAGAGCTATAAAATACTCTACTTATTTTTGCCCCATATTATACAGACAAGAAATGGGGAGATAGGAGGAGCAAAGATGCAGCTGCAATGTTTGTTGCTTCCCCTCCACAACTGAGAGTAGAATGCCATCATGCACAGTATGTTTTAAGACGTTACTTAAATCTGCCTCTGTTCCATAAAATTTAGCAGACAGGAAAACATACTGGACATTAGATCTGTTTGTCTTCTAATAAACTAACCAAAAAGTTCAGCAGGGGCTGAAACATTTTGGTTTTCATTTGTCTCCTCTGAATATATTTTTCAAGGTGGAACACGGCTGGGAGAGGTATAGCCCATACAGGAACTAAGCTGCCCAAATGAGAACCTGCTCTTCCTAAAGGAAAGTCTGCACCTCAAGAAAATTGATGCCCAACCCCCCTCGACCCCCAAAGATTTAAAATAAATACCTCAAAAGGAAGAGAATGTACGAGCTGGTGACTGCAAAAATGGCTGCACGGAGATGTTTGGGCCAGTTTATACTATATCCAGGGAATCTTAGGTTTTTACCCGGTTCACCAGGGTATACTTGATGTCACCTCAGAGCACGGGGCTGGATTAGATGACCTCTTGAGGTGCCTTCCAGTCCTACTTTTCTATATATTCATTGTGTCAGTTGCCTTGAAATAAGCACTGCAAGTGTCTGAAAAATGGATTGAGATGTTGTCTAGATTCACTGTGGCAATAATTACCTCACTGAACTCAACTAAAATACTATTTTGCATCTTCCTCCTGCATTATCCTGAGACTTGGCAGAATTTTATTTTTATTTTTTCATAATTCTGGCAGGCAATGCCTATGTTTATTTTTAAGCATTTTTCCTGATTTTTAAATCGATTTACATTTTCATATGTGAATGAAATTATGGGGCTTTCAAAACACTTATTTAATGATAGTCTCTCCAATTCTCAAGCAGCATTTTTCTTACTTTTCCTAGCTGTAAAATTTGATTATTACAGATAGAAATGTTGTTGGTTTGTGTGTGTGTGCATCATGAAATTAATGTTAACTGACACTGACTGATAAAAATCTAATGCATCCAAACCTAGTTACCCTGTGACCACAGCAGAAGTTCCTACATTAAGAGTGCACCTAAGTGGGGACAGAGACACTTCTTCTTCAGCTGCCTTCTTCTACAGTAGGGGTTCTCAACCTTTTTCTTTCTGAGGCACTCCCCCCGCCCCCCAAATGCTATAAAAACTCCATGGCCCACCTGTACCACAACTGTTTTGCTGCATATAAAAGCCACGTCTGGCAAGAGGTAGCAAGCAGGGCAGTTGCCCAGGACTCCACGCCAAAGGGCACCCTGTGAAGCTGAGTTGCTCAGGCTCCTGCTTTACCCAGGGTGGTGGGGCTCAGGACCATGGGCTTCAGTCTTGTGTGGCAGGGCTTAGACTTTGTGCTCTGGGCCCCAGCATGTCTAACATTGGCCCTGCTTGGCAGACCCCCTGAAACTTGCTCATGGCCCCCCCAGGGGGCCCTGGACCCCTGGTTGAGAACCACTGTTCTACAGTATGATTAGAACAGGGTGACCAGATAGTAAGTGTGAAAAATCAGGACAGGGGTAGGGAGTAATTGGCATCTATATAAGAAAAAGCCCCAAATATCAGGACTGTCCCTATAAAATTGGGACATCTAGTCACCCTAGATTAGAATGACAGTGTCCCAAATGGCTGTGTGGTGAGTCAGGATTCCGTTCAGCTATCTGCAGCAAGGCAGAGTTGCTCAACTTAGTCACCAAAGTTAAGAATTTTTTAATTCAGGGTTCATTTTAACCAGTTTCAATGATTCACAAAATGCTCATAATACAAGACTGCTCAGCTGCAGCATTTATCCATTCAAGGAAAAATGAAAGAGAGAAGCTAGACGGATATAATGCATCTGCTCACTTCTTCTGTCCTTATAAGATCACAAGGGAATAGTAAGAGATGTGGAAAGCTAATATAATACAAGACCAGCTTCAGGAGGAAGGGAATGAGCCCAGCCCCAAGGACCTGACATCTATCGTGTCACCCAGCAAGTGCAGCACCCATTCACAGGGTACAATGATGCTGAGTTCCATTGATTGGTGGCTCCCCTGAGAGCAGAAATCCTCCCCTCAGGCAATTAAGGACTCTGGTGGAACCACCACTTTAAAATCAAGACCAGACTCTTGTTCTTTAAGGGCCTCAGGTCCTGGCACTGTCACCATACTTCAAAGCACCACAAGGTATGCTGCATCGATGGCACAATAGCCAAGGAATTTCATTTCTCAAGGAAGAAAATGCCTTCTGGAAGGAGGATGTGCTCCCTCAGTACACAGAGGGGGAATGCCCAACCAAACTGATCTTTGAAGTGTGGCAGTCAACATACATTATATTCCAATAAGGTGAAGTGAGCAATACTCCCCTATATGAAACAGGCTCTGAAAGTATAAGAAAGGGGATGCCAAAGGCAACATGTGCAGTTTGACAGGTAGAATCCCTGCCTATTGCCCCAAATCCTCAAGAGACGTTTCCTGGGAGCAGGGAAAAATCCCAACATCCCAACTAAAGTAGTGAAAATATTAACAAGAGACTTAACGTAGCATTTATTAGCCACAGCATTCTTCAAAGTGTGGGTAAGCACCAATAACCCCATTTTACAGTTGTATAAATTAAGGTACAGAGTAAATAGCATGAAGCAGCTCTATTACCTATCTGCTGTTCTGAGATAAACTTATATCCAATCAATCTTTACATCCTAACTCCCTGAAGTAAATCCCTCCATTCATGATGGATTCCAGCCATTGCAGTGGATACTCCCATACAGTGCCAGCTTCTGCCCAAACATCCTGAGGCATCACCCTTCTTTCCTCTGACTTTTACTTCCCCAAAGATATGGGGTGCTTCCCCTGCCCCTGCTACTTCACGCCCCCCCCCCCCCGCCATACTGCCATTTCATCCCTTCTTTCTGATCAACTGCCATGGAACCTTTCGGCTCTGCTATTCCACTAGACCAGTGGTCCCCAAACTTTTCAGGCTCCCCCCCCCGGTTACTCCTGTCCACCCCACCCTGGGGCCACACTGTGGCTACTGGAGGGGATGCGGTTGGGATAAGGGGGCTTAGGCTGGGAGCAGGTCTGCAGTCAGGTACAGGGCTGAGAACGGAGCCGTGGCCAGAAGCTGAGTGCGGAGCTGCTGCTGCAACATAGTCAGGGGCTAAGGCTGGGTATGGGGTTGGAGCATAGCTGGGGTGGCTCTCCCTCCCTGCCCCTGAAAACGTTTCTCTAAAGACTACTGTAACTTTCCCCAGTCTTATTCCTCACTGGAAGGGGTGATACTCCATGTGTGCGCAACACACTCCTTTTCAAGTCAATCTACAATCACTTCACTATAGGCAGAGATACAGACATGTTTGTCTTCAGTACTGAATCGGGTGAGACGGGGTGAGACAGCTGAGTGTTTCTGAACGCAAATGCACTGAGGATGTCCTACCACTTCATTTCACAGGCAGACCCACTGAAACATACTGCCAGGATTAGACACCACCCTAGCAGGTCCTACAAGGTGGACATTCCTAGAACGCCTCCACAGCTATCCTATAATTGACAGCTCTGGTTTAAAGGAGGTCTCTGAAAAATGGCTGGAATGGACACTTTCATATGACAAAAACAATCTACACTCTTTGGGAGGACCCAGCTACAACTCCAGTTGAGAATCAATATTTCCTGCACAGCAGACCTTACCGGCTTTGGAACAAGGTACAGGATACAGATTAGTTGTATCTCTGTTGACCCAGCATGATATACCACTGGAAGGGTATGCTTGTGGGGGAGAAAAGAGGTTTTTTTAAAAAACAAAAACAAAAAAAACCCCACAGCATTGAACACTAAAGAATGAAGAATTTTCTGAGTCTTAGTAAAGAATGCAAAGGGCATAAGCCTGGAAGCTGTGGACAGTGTATGGGGACTCCAGCGGTATGGTAATTAAGTCCTTTGAGGACTGGATTTTCTACCAGCATACTGGAAAAAAAAATATAATTTTTTTTTCCAGGGCAGCAGTTTGGCAACAGGTAATCAGGGATTACACTATGGTATAGTCTAGATGCCAAAAGAACTTCAAAAGAACAAGTTAACTGGCTAACAAGAACCACATAGAATGTGGTTTTAATACATATAAAAAACTCAAGAGCAGAGTATACCTCTGTCAGAACCAACTAGTGACTGTGACCCAGGAAAGCCAAACAGGAGAGATGGTAAAAACAGCTGTAATTGTATCACGTGAATACTGCACATGTATACTTTTCGAAGAGCAATAAAATTTCCTATGAAATTTAGAAATTTCTAACCTGAAATAAGGCAGGCAGGTGTTACACAAGCTTCTCTTTTGCCACACTCAGCTCCACCAGCATGCTTCAGTTCTACCCTGCAGCAACTCCAGCTAGCCTTGCCATATACATCTCAGCATAGACTGATAATTGCATAGAATTATACTGTCCCCAACTGGGCTGAGATCGCCAAACCCACAGGCACCGGCTTCCTCCAGACCCGGAAGGTGCTCAACCCTCTGCTCCACCCACCCCGCCCTTTCCCAAGCCCCACCCCGCCTTCTTCCACCCCAGCTCCGCGCCCAGCCCCGCCTCCACCCAAGCCCCCACCCCGCCTCTTCCCACCCCGATCCTTCCTTCCCAGTTCTGCCGCCTCCTCCAAGTGCACCCTGTCCCTGTGCCTCTCCCACCCCCTGCCCTGTGTGCCTCCTGCACACTGCAAAACAGATGATCTTGGTGGACAGGAGGTGCTGGGAGGGAGGGGGAGGTGTTGATCAGCGGGGCCGCAGGCAGACCAGAGGCGCTGGGGGGAAAGGAAGGGAGTTGGCTGCTGGTGGGTGCTAAGTACCCACTAATTTTTTTTCCATGGGTGCTCCAGTCGGTGCTTATGACCAAAACCATTTTCACCCTGGTCATCAAGAGATGCCTCAACACAACAAGCATGAAGCTCAGACACTCAGCCATCTGTGTCAGCATTAGCAATCTTGTATTTTAGCTGTGAGACTAAGTACCATTCCCAGACCTGAAGAACAGCTCTATGCAGCTCAAAAGCTTCTCTCTCTCTCTCTCTCTCTCTCTCTCTCACACACACACACACACACCCCCCAATAGAAGTTCGTCCAGTAAAAGATATTACCTCACCCACTTTGTGTCTGTAACATTCTGAGACCGACATAGCTACAACAACACTGCATATTCCAGAAAAGTGACCGTCAGGATTTTTTTTTTTTAATTCTGAGGCACACTCCCTAGCACGTTTTGGTGAATACCAGATTCTCAATAGCTAAATGTAAATGTTCCCAACCACTTGCACCCAAATGTAAATAAATCACTCCTAGCGAATATTGTAGCACTTGTGCTGCTTCCAACTTTTCAGCTATTCTGGTGATGGAGAAAAAGCAGGCAACTTTCTGGAAGGGAGTGGGTAGAAAAGGAACAGGCAGACAGGGGACACACAAAGTTGTGGCATGAGACTGATGATTTCCCCACCACACCCACATGTGATGAAAAGCTAGGGCATCGGTTATGAAGAACATTGCTCTGAGTAGCTCAAATACATCACTTAAAGGAAACACTTCCTGTTTCTGTTATGAAAGACTGGATTTGGTAGACAGAAGGGTTTATAGGTTTGGAAATCTAAATTTCTTACTGCAGAACCAGCAACAGCATTTGGGAGAGAAGCTGCCAAAGCAAACCAACAGCTGGGCATGAGGGCTGTATAGATTTCCCTCTGCCCCACACAGCCACTTCATTTGAGCTTTTAAAACAAAATAAAAAAAGAAACTGTTTGGGAAAAAAAATCTGGGAGGGCAGGGAACCTACGGGTTCAAAAATAGACATGATTGCCAACACCACAATACACACGGATTATGATGTACATATCTCAGGAATCTAGTCCATAAAACATGGACCTCTTATCACTTGAATCTCCACACAACAATTAGAGACTATATTGTCTTTGCATGACAGCCCCTCTAGAAAGGGAGACCATCACAATCCACAAACACTTCAACAGATTTAATTACATACAGCAGAGGGCAGCAGTACATACACCAGTAGGAACGAGATTGATTGAGCAGAGAACTTGAACAGGATGCAGAGTGCAATTTGAAGACAGCGAGAAAGAGGTTTTTTCCAACAAACTTTGAATATCTGTTTCAGTAGCCAGCTATTGTGTTTGAGTGGCAGATTCAAGATGGGGATATAACCTTCAGTTTCAGGGTTATAGTTATTTATCTAGAATCTTATCCAAATCTATATTATAGAATCTATGTCATGTATCTAGAATCTTATCAGAATCAGGGTTATAGTTATGTATCTAGACTTTTATGCAGAGTCGTCTAGATCCCAGAGCTCACAGACTAAACTGCAAAAACTCAAAAGGAATGAAGATTAAATCTGAATTTCTTAGCCTAAAACAAACAAATTAAGCACCAATCATATCTCACAAAACTGGTTCTTTTATTAGGCCCCTTTCTGCAGCTCTTGAAAGTCCTTTTCTAGAGCCTGCCTCAAGGCTGATTTCCCTCCAATAACTTATTTTATAGCCTAGAGACAGAATCTCCATCCTGTCTCTCTCTCAGAGCAGGGATGGGAAAACTAAGGCCCATGGGACAGATCCGGCCCCTCAGGGCTCTGGATCCGGTCTGCGAGATTGCCCCCCATGGTGCTCCAGACCCTGCATCACTCTCAGAAGCAGCTAGCACCACATCCCTGCAGCTCCCCTCCCAGGGGAGGAGGGCAGAGGGCTCCATGCGTTACCCTTGCCTCCAGGCACCGCCCCCCGCAGCTCTCATTGGCCGGGAACAGGGAACTGCAGCCAATGGGAGCTTCGGGGGAGAAACCTGGAGGCGCAGCAAGGGCAGTGCACGTGGAGCCTTCCGCTCTCCTCCCCTCACCCACCCAGGGGCCGCAGCTCTCCCTGGAGCAGCGCAGCATGGGGCCAGGGCAGGCGTGCAGGTAGCCCAAACCCTTCCTGCACCCTGCCCCCCAACTCCCTGCCCTAAGCCCCCTGCCTGCACCTCACACCACTCCTGCATTCCCTCGTACACTCCACACCCCAACCCCCTGTCCTGAGCCCCATGCTGTACCCCACAAGCACCGCAACCCCTGCCCTGAGGCTCCTCCCACAATCCACACCCCTCCTGCACCCCAACCCCCTTCCAAGCCCCCCTCATACACCCCACACCCCTCCTCTGCCTCAATCTCTTGCCCTGAGCCCCTTCCTGTACACTGCACCCCCTCTCACATGCCAATCCCCTGCCCTGCATACAATTTCTCCATCCAGATGTGGGCCTCGGCCCAGAAAGTTTGTCCACCCCGTCTTAGAGAAATAGCATCCTTTCTCCGTAATAACATACCTACTCCCATAGCATCCAAGTTCTTAACCTAAAGGCATAACAATCTTAATTTTGTATTAATTCTTAAACCATTTGCTTATTTATTTGAATTATTACTCTTCTAAAATAGGAGTTCTGGGTGCCCTCACTTGGATAAAGGCCAACAGTTTTTAAAAACACACTAATAAACAGACATGTCAATTGACTGAAGATCAAATCAAATAACCCAGCAACATAATGTAATAGAAGTCTGTCTCCTCACACAACCTCCGAAGTCTCATCCTATCACTATCCAGCTCTCCTCATGAGTAAGGGAGAAAAAAAGTGAGCATGGCACAGGAAGGGAGCATCTATCCTATGTTTTATTCAGGGTGTCCTGGGTAAAAGACTTTTATGATACATTATGTCCATTATATTTCCAAGAAGTTTGTGTGGAATTGAGCACTTGTTTCTCTGTAGTGTGACAAGATGGCGACAGTCTCCACACAGATAAGCATACCTTAACACTTCACTGCTCTCTACAGGACCAATGACCTGAATTCTGTGGAGAGCTGACAGCTGAGTAGGACCAGGCCTTCTGTCTGGAGATGAAAGCCTCCATTTCATAGGTTAACAGCACTTGTGCATACTATTAGTTTGCTTAAAAATAGCAACAGGGCTGTATGTTCCTCACTTGACTGGGACATTTGGCTCCCACTAGATACTGAAACCAGCTTCAGTTGGCCAGATAACAACTCTCCTCAAGGCGCTGGGTATGCAGAGATGCCTCTCTCAGCAAAGATGATGCCAAGTTCAATGTTAATAGCAAGTGAAAATCTGTTAAGAAATCAGTTACAAAGGAAAGAGGGGGAGGGGGTTATTTGATCTTCTCCCCTGAGGCTTTGGCATGCACAGCTTCTGAAGTAAGGCAGCAACCATCATTTCCAGAGCCAAGCATGGCTAATGTTCTTGGATCCTGCGAGAAAAGGGGTTGGTATGAATTAGTCAGAGGGGAGCAAGGGATGAAAATTTAATCCAACATAAGTGTAAGGATTCCAATCAGCTAGGGTTACCACCTTTTTGAAATGCAAAAATAAAAAAAGTCCCTCTCCTCCTCCATACACACAGCAAGCCCAACTCCCAACCAAAAGGCAAATTCGCAAACCTTCCTTTCTCCTCATTTTCATACGACTCAAACCCTGTCTTGCACACAGTTTAAATGGGTTATCACTTAAACTGAGGAAGTGGGAATACTGCGCATCTTTAACTAGACATAGAACTTAACATTAGATATCTCAGTGCATTGTGGTGATAATGCAAATCTTTAGACTCACGTAAAACAAACCCCAGCAGATTAAATTATTTTTCTGGCAACTGGTAAATCCATTAAAAAAACTGGCTAGGCCAGTTGAATACTGGCAAGGTGGTAACCCTACGATCAGCAGTATCTGTGTCTGTTAGCAGGAATACAAGAAGTTTCTGTCATTGCTTTTCACCCTCAAGGCCATTTCTATCTTGCCTTTCTAAGTCAATCCTCATTTGGATAAAGGCCAAAAGAAATGACTCTCCTTCAAGGATCTCTCAGGGGTATGGTTACTATCTGGCCAGTATCTGACCAACCCGGCCGGTTCTTTTTATGGATTTGCCAGTTGCCAGAAAAATAATTTAATCTGTTGGGGGTTTTTTTTAACACGAGTCTAAAGATTTGCCTTATCACAATACACTGGAATAGCTACTGTTAAAATTTTGTGTCCAGCTAACGATGCTGCAGCATTCCCATTTCCACAGTTTAAGTGATAATAGATCAAAACTGTTGAAAATGCAGCAGCTGTCTGCCCACCAACACGCAAGTGCATCGCGGATGTGAGAGAGAGAGGGTTTGAGTGACGGGAGAATAAGGAGACATACAATGTTGTGTTACCACATTCTAGATCAGTGGTTCTCAATCTACTTACCCTTGTGGGCTGCATATACAGCTCTCTGTGTTGAGTGGGCCAAATACACACAATACATACACTACCTGCATGCCCTGATTGGGCCACAAGCAGCTGATGGGTTGAGACCCACTGCTCTAGAAACTATAAGTGGCTGTTGGCGGGGAGGATTTGCAGAGTTGCATTGTAATTGGGGTTGCAACAGGCTTGTCTGGGGGGGATGAGGGGGTAGAAGGGTGCCTTTTTCTTTTTGCATTTCAAAGGTTGTAACCCTACTAAGGGGTGCAGGGAAATCCTTACCTGAGCTCCAAGAGGCTTTGTACAGAAGGCTTCTACAAGCACTGCTCTTCGATAACAGAGTAAATTTCAAGGAGAGACAGTGGCATGTGCAGAAGGAGATGCAAGAGCACCAGCTTTTTCACCAGACAAGGAAATAAAACTGTGGCTTGAAGAAAGCTTTGAGGCATGATGGTGGAGTCTCTTAAATATCCCCTCCCCATGCAAAGTAACCCCAAGGATTTAGCATGGGAGACAAACTTCTGGCTTACAATAGGTTTGCTCCTCTTTTGGCTCCTTCCTCCAAACACAGAAGTCAAATTCCAGCCATGAAAAAGAGTGCACGTGCATGAAAAGAAAATCAGTCTGTTCCAGTTGGGCCATGCTCAGCAACGTGAGTCACTACTAACGGTGCCAGGGCCATGTTAAACTGGCAGCCTGCCATGTCATTAGCTCTGCCCTGACTAGCATGTTCTGGTGCATAAGAAATAAGTGTTCTATTTGGAAAAATAAACCTCAATTTCTCTCTTCTCTTCTATCTTAGGCTGTTTCAGGCAGTCAACAAACCTGTCTGAGTGGCAAAAGTACATAGGAGTGGGTCAAAATGCATATTCAAGAGCCAAATAAATGTGATCCTTTAACACAGCAGCACAATGCCCGCTGCAGCAGCAAGATTTGCATTTCTACCCCCTGCACAGACTATGTTTAGTGTAAGGGCTGAAAATGATAGGGAGGAGATGGGCTCAGCTCAAAGCAAAGGCAAGGACTAGACAAAGACAAGGACTGAATTTAATAGAACTGAACAAAAACAACTACCTCTCCCCAACACCTTCCGTGCACACTGAGTTTGGGGTGAATTGTAATTCTTGTAAAACCAAAGTTGCATTATTAAAATAACCTTCCAAACTGTGGTTGTGGTGGGATGTGGGAGTTATCACACCAGTAAGTAAATGACATTCAGGAATTGGCAGAGATAAAAAGGAAAATGACCTATGGGGCCACAGCAAACAGCTATTCGGATGTCAAATTAACTGCAAGGTTTTAAATAGACAGTTCTAAACAGCCTAAACTAGAGATTATTCTGTTGCTCTCTGTGCTGTCAACGTTGCAAGACAGTGAGGAAATGTCCTACTGCTGTACGATACAAACAGAAGGACAATGACTTACCTATACATTGAGTTCTTGGAACATTATATCTCTGCAAAGCTACACTGCAAGACACTGACCAAGACCCAAACAGTATGGACCTGTAGAAACAAATCATTAAGAACTTTTGGCTCAATTTTGGTGTAAACAAATAGCACCTTGGTAACATGACGTCTTAAAATACCTAAATAAATCCAATCCTTCAACATAAAGAGAGGTTCATGGAAGTGAATGAAGTTCATCACTGAGGTGAGAGGCTGATTCTGGTTAATAATTAAGGGCAGATAGCTATTGTACCTTCCCCAGCTGCTTAATTTTCTGGAGAAGGAAGGAAGATGTTGCTTAGAGGGAAGCTGTGTAGAGGAAGCATCATTGTAAAAGCAAGTAGCAGGTTAAGTAGGAAAGCTGACTTTGCAGACAGCATAGAAGGAAAATATTGCCACATCTAGTGAAATTACACAATACACACTAGTAGGAAAATTAACTGTTACTGTGACTGAAAAAAAGTGTACTAGGAAAGATTTCTTTGACTGCTAGAAGGGGAGTCCCTACAGTGACAAGCTGGGCTGCAGTGCCCTCTTGGGAACATGATCAATTATGTTGAAGCTGGTTGTATGCATTTAGTTCACTAGCTGGAAAAAACAGTTATCCACTTTCTCATAACTGTTGTTCTTCGAGGATGTGTTGCTCACGTCCATTCCAATTAGGTGTGCTCACGCTGCGTGCACAGTTGTCGGAAAGATTTCCCTTTAGTAGCTCCTGTCGGATCGGCTGTGGAGCCCCCTGGAATGGTGCCTTTATGGCCCTGAATTTATGCCCCTGCTGACTCAGGCCATTCCTCAGTTCCTTCTCGCCAGCTACTCCGACAGAGGAGGTAGAAGGGTGAGTATTGGAACGGATATGAGCAACACATCTCAAAGAACAACAGTTATGGGAACTGTTTTTTCTTTTTTAAGGGACTGCTCTTATCCATTCTAATTAGGTGACTCCCAAGCCCTACCTACATGGTGAGATCAGAGTTATGGAATCCCTGATTGGAGCACCGCTCTGCCGAATGCTGCATCATCCCTGGCGTGCTGGATGACGGCATAATGAGAGGTGAACGTGTGTAGCAAGGACCACGTTGCCACCCTGCAGATCTCTTGTATTGGATCCTGGGCCGGGAATGCCACCAAAGAAACCTCCACCCTTGTGGGGTGTGCCATAAGAGCCAGGGTTGGAACCTTGGCTAGCTCGTAGCACATCCGAATGCAGGACGTGATCCATGATGAGATCCTCTGAAATGAGACCAGGAGGCCTTTCGATCCAGTCCGCAACTGCCATGAACAGCTGGCTCGACTTTCGGAATGCCTTCGTGCACTGGATGTAAAAGGCTAGCACCTGCCGAACATTCAGTGAGTGGCACCTCTGTTCTCAGATATTAGCGTGAGGTTTTGGGAAGAAGACAGGCAGAAAAATGTCCTGGTTGTTGTGAAAGTGTGATGCCACCTTTGGAAGGAAGGCCGGGTGAGGTCTGAGTTGTACCTTGTCCTTATGGAAAACCATGTAGGGGGGGATCGGAAGTGAGGGTCTTTAACTACAACACACTCTTTGCTGAGGTAACAGCGACCAGAAAGGCAACCTTCCATTACAGGTGAAGAAGGGAGCAAGCTGCCAGTGGCTCAAAGTGGGGCCCCATTAGCCTGGAAAGAACCAGGTTAAGGTCCCAAGCAGGGAGTGGTTGTCTAATTTGTGGGAATAACTGGTCCAGGCCCTTGAGGAAATGGCTTGGGTTGGCAAAGTTTGAATGCCCGGCCGCACCTTGATGGATGATGCTGAGAGACTGTGCTGTTTCAGGTGCAGCAAGTACTCCAGGATGAGTGGTATGGGGGCCTGGAGTGGAGATATGCGATGCTAAGCACACCAGAATGTGAACCTTTTCCACTTTGCTAGGTACGTGGCCCTAGTGGAGAGTTTTCTGCTGACAAATAGGACCTCTCTTACTGGTTCCAAGCACAGAAGCTCCATGGGGTTTAGCCATGAAGCTTCCAGGCGATGAGATGGAGGGACTGGAGGTCAGGGTGACGAAGACAACCGTGGTCCTGAGTGATCAGGTCCAGGAGTGGCGGCAACGTGATCCGGGTGTCCACTGACAGCTCAAGGAGCGTGGTGTACCAATGTTGTCGAGGTCATCCTGGTGCCACCAGAATTAACTCTGCCCTGTCTCTGCAGACCTTGAGTAGGACCTTGTGCACAAGGAGGATTGGGGGAAAGACATACAACAGCCAGTCTCCCCACGGTAGCAGGAACACATCTGTGATCGAGCCTGGGCTGTATTTCAGGAAGGAGCAGAACATTGGGCACTTTCTGTTGCTCTGGATGGCGAAAAGGTCAAACCAAGGATATCCCCACCTTTGGAAGATGGAGTATACGACATCCAAGTGGATGGATCACTCATTATTGCAAAAGGACCTGCTTAGGTGGTCCGCCAGTTTGTTCTGAATTCCTGGGAGATAGGATGCTCCCAGGTGAATGGAGTGGGCTACGCAAAACTCCCACAGCCGAGGGCTTCCCGACATAGGGAAGAGGAACGGGCTCCACCCTGCTTGTTCATGTAAAACATGGTGATGGTGTTGTCCATTAGAACTGCTATGCACTGTCCTTGTAGTTGGGCCTGAAAGGTTTGACATGCTAAACACACCACCCTCAGCTCTTTGATATTGATACGGAGTGAGAGCTCAGCCTATGAACACCAGCCCTGCGTTTGGAAGTCTCCCAAGCGTGCTCCCCATCCCAGAGCTGACGCCCCCATTACCAGGGATGAAGAGGGCTGAAAGCTGTTGAAGAGGACTCCCTCACACACTGCCTGAGGGTCGAGCCACCACTGGAGGGACTCAAGCACTTGTTGAGGTACAGTGATCACTGAGTCCAAGCTGTTGTACCCCAGGTGATAGGCCGAAGCGAGCCATACCTGGAGGGATCTGAGTCTCAGTCTGGCATGCCAGATAATGCAAGTGCAGGTTGTCATGTGGCCAAGGACACTTGGGCATCCCCTTGCTGTAGTGGTCGGGTATCTCCTGAGGCCTTGAATAATGTCTATCATCGCCTGGAATCGGGTCTTTGGCAGAAACACTCTTGCCTGTACCAGGTCCAATACCATCCTGATGAACTCTATTTTTTGGGATAGCGACAAGATTGACTTGTTCATATTGATGAGGAAATCCACAGTCTCGAAAGTGGACCTGATCAAATGGAGCTGACACACTACCTGTTCCCTGGAGCACCTCCTGAGCAGCCAGTCGTTGAGGTCAGGGTATACCTGCCTTTCCTTCATCAATAGCAGCCGCAAATTCGGCTCTGGAGTCTGGTGGAATCAGCTCTTTAAACTTCAGCATGGAGGTCCACAAGGTGAAGTTGTATCTGCTGAGGATAGCTTGTTGGTTTGCTATCCTCAGCTGCGGGCCTCCCATTGAATAGACCTTTCTGCTGAAAAGGTCCATTTGCTTCGACTCCTTCAACTTGGGAGTCAGTCCCTGCTGCCCCTGTCTCTCCTTCTCATTAACCGTGGCCATTACAAGGGAGTATGGCTGCGGGTGCAAGAATAGGTACTCGTACCCTTTAAAGGGTACGAAGTACTTCCGCTCAACTCCTTTAGGGGTAGGTGGGATAGATGCAGGGGTCTGCCATAGGGAGTCTTAATGTTGCTCTAAATAATTATCAGGGGCAGAGTTACTCTGTACGGTCCCTCTGGTGCCAAGATGTTCACTGGTTTCCTCAGGTTTCACTGCTTCCTCCACCTGCAACCCCATGTTGGGGGCAATCCTCCACAGTAGTTGTTGATCTACTGGGGACAGACCCGAGGTAGATGCACCTGCCACTGCCTCGTCTGGGGACAAGGATGACGAAGCCAGGGGTGGCACAGGGTCTTCCTGATCCTCCAGCTCTCTGACCTCCTCCTGGTCAGTGCCGGGGGCCTCAGTGCTGACTGTTGTCAGGGTGGCAGTGACCTCGCCAGGCAGTAGGCCTTGTGCCGATGTCATCTCTGTGGCATAGGTCAGTCCTTAGGTGGTAGGGGCACTCGAGTCTCAGAGGTCACTGACCGGGAACCCCTAGAAAAGGACCCCTGAGCCTGCTGGTAAGTCCAGGGGACCCAAAAGGGCCACTGTACAGGTGGCTGCCACTGGGGATGCCAAGGTACCACTTCTGCCTCACTTCGGCACCTGTTAGATCTGTGCTGGCTGCGCCAGGAGTAAAAGGAGTCCCCAACAGAGAGCAATGAGACCGAGCTCGACAGTGATGACCACAGTGGTGCCAATGGGTAGTGCATCAGGGACCAGTACCAAATTGACAGCGTGGGCAACCAGTGTCGCTCCATCAGTGCTGGGGACCAGTGCCGCTCCACCCTCGGTGCTGGGGAAGGAGATAGTCGCCCCGCTGGTGTTGGGTAACTCCGCCTGGAACCCGATGCTGGTGAGCGGTGCCTTAAAGACAGCAATCGGGAGCTGTACCGAACTGGAGAGGTCCACCACCACATCATGGCTGGCTTGCCTCTAGACGGAGACAGTTGTTGAGGCACCAAAGGCTTGTCTCCGACTGCAGGGGGATGAGATGCCATCATGGCCATAAGATTCCTGGCAGCTTCTGGGGTAAAGGGCAGCTCTAACTCCTCCACTTGGCACTGCCTGCCTGGACAGTCACTGGTACTGGACTCGACGGTCCCCTCCAGGAAACCAAAGTCAACAGCGCTGACTCCTGTGCTCTCAGCACCAAATACTTCTGCATAGGATGTACTGCTGTTGTGCCTGCCGGCACCGCTGTCTTCAGCACAGGGGAAGGATCTCTGTCCGTCTTTGTGTGGGAGCAATGCCGGGCTGTCTCCGCAGCCAAAGATCTCTGAGGTCAGAGTCCTTCCTCAGCGTCATGTTGCGTACCGAGGCCAGGGCGCTCCATACGGATGCACTCAGTGCCGGGTCCTAATGGTCCATGGCAGGCTGGGGATGAAGAGCAGATTTCATCAGGAGTTGTATAAGACAGAAGTCTCGGTCCTTTTTCGTCCTGCAGCGGAAAGCTCTGCAGATTTTGCATCTCTGTCTGGTGCGCCTCCCGCAGACATTTCAGGCATGAGTCATGGGGGATTGCCTGTTGGCATAGGCTTGCTGCAGGTTCTGCAGGGCTTAAACCCTTCAGACTGACGCATGCCAACAGAACCCAAGGGACAGGTCAGGGTTTGGAGGAAAAAACCCACTCCCAAACGTTAACTATATACAACTATAACTAACTGAACTAGAACTACAACTACAAACTAGAAGATACGTTAAGGGAAGCACTTGCTGTGCAAGTGACTGCAGTTCCAATGACTGTCACGGGCAGTAAGAAGGAAATGAGGAGGGGCCAGGTCAGCAGGGGCATATAGTCAGTGCCATGAAGGCGCCACAGCTGACCCGATAGGAGCTGCTAAGGGAAAAACTTTCCAATGACTGTGTATGCGGCACGCACACACTTAATTGGAATCGATATGAGCAATCACTCGAAGAAGAACAATAAAGTTACAGACTCAACTTAAAGGGGACTCAGGACTCAGAAATGGGACTGGATAAGACTTGTCTATGTTTAACTGGTATATAGCCTTTCCACTCTGAGAATGTGATTGTCACCTACGGGTTGTTCAAGCCTGACCATAAAATGGCTATTGAAGGCTTATGAAAACTGTTGCAATGAAGTCATATTACTTTATGTTGTTCTGTACAGGTTTGCATTTTGAGTACTCGTGTCATGTTTTTGGAGGACGCTACTTTAAGAAAATTTAATATAAAATGTGTGACTTACAGAAACATGACTATTTTCCTATGTGTTTAGAAACCAGCTACATCCACCTCAACACACACATTCTCGGGATTAGGAAAATTAGCACTGAATCTTTATGAGGTAAGCAGAACCTGACCCAGTCCAGCTGTGAATGATACACTGTCATCCAGAGGAACCTGAGGGAGGATTGGGACTCTATTTTTCTAAGACAAGTTTGCTTTCGCCCCATATTACAGTTCTGCTAACAGTACTGGTGTACCGATAGTTGAGATTTTAGTCAGTGCTGTGATCATTGTCAGGGATTGTATTCACACCAAAGCTTGGCACAAGCCACCTGAAGCAAGCTTTTTTTTTTTTTTTAAAAGACAAAATTTAATTCTGAGACATGACTTGGGTGTTCCATTACATAACTCAAATACTTGATATTTGTAAAGTTGTTAGTTTTTGCTTGTGTAATTTAAACATCTTGGATTTAATTTTAGCAGGTTTATAATCTATAATCTAGTCTCATTGCTTTGGGTATAAAGAAGAAGCACCAGTCTGAATTTAGAATTAGCTGACTTGTATCAAAACCTCTTGTTTAAAAAAACACATTTTTTAATTATTTGCATGAAGTACCTTTGTATTTTCATTCATGCACCTTGCGTCTACATGGGTATTTGTACATCTGCCACCAGAAAAATGCCTAGTGCTACCTTAGCACAGAACTCAAAAAGTCAATCCCTTCCTCACCCCAAGAGATAGCTAGCACCAACAGCCGCCAGGTATTTGTAAGAGACAATAACTGGTTACAGTCCATCATTGTGAAGTCTTTGGGAGGAAGGGAAACATTTAATTTTAAAACCTGCCTTCTTCTCTTACTACTACTAAAGTCAAACAAATTATCAGTTTCAATATATCTTGGAAGCCTGAGCTCAATCACTTGTAATGAGACAAAAAACCCAAAACACTGTTTACAAACATTTCAGAGCTTACATTTATAACATTAAACATGCCTCACTAGGAGATAAAAATGAGCCACGTGGCACATTATTTAAGTCACAAGATACAGCTCATGGATCATTATGACCATGTGAATGTTCAGTTTTCAAAACTTAAGAAAATTTACTAATTAATACCTTTTTTTTTTTTGGTTAGTTTGAGGATAGCAACTGAAAACAGACAAATCCACAAGACAAAGAACAAGTATAGTATGGGAGAAAAGGGAAAGCTTGCAATATTTCCCAAATCACACCTAGAAGCAGCAACTTTGGTGTGGAGAGAATAATTCACTCTCAATATCCATCCATGGCTTTTCAGACTGCCAAAACAGTGCCAGGGCAGATAATGTTTTCTATTACGGTGATACAAAGAACTTAATAGATCATCAACTAGTTTTCGCAAATCTAAGAACAGCTGTCACGTGGCAACAACTTTCAGTCGCTACCAGTCTGGACTGGATTTGAACAAGTGACCTACAGATGAAAGGCTCTGTTTTCCATTACCAATATCTGAGCCACCTTAGTGAGTTCCATGTTAAACTCTTCAGAAACAATTCATTGTGACAGTTACCCAATGGTAACCCAGCATTATAGGGAGAAGGAGCGAGATCCATTATTTAGTTCTTTTAAAAATTGGAGCATATTAAATATTTTAACTTTCAAAATGCACTGAAATTACTAAATATACTGTTTTAAAACTGGAGAGCAAATCTAATGTCAAGCAACTAATTTTAAAGCAATGCGTAGAACAGAGATGGGAATATTTAATATCTTTCATCTCGACACTAGTAAAATGAGACATTTCCTGCCCTTTCAAAAAGCTAGAAGTGACTACATAAATTTTATATATGTAGTTCTTGGATTTCACCACATTTTTCTGTAGTTCTGTGGCTTAAATTGATTTATTAGAGCAGGATCAATTGATATAATTAAGTGGGTAATGATATTGCTTAGACTGGAACTCTGTTGCCTCTGTGGTCAGAAACACTAAGCCACATAACTCTCCTTACATTTACATTAATGCACTTGATTAAAGGCAAGAACAAACAGAGGGAAAGCTCTCAGGATATTCCTTACAAGCTTTTAAAACAGTGTTTCCCAAACTTGGGACGCTGCTTGTGTGGGGAAAACTCCTGGCGGGCCGGGCCAGTTTGTTTACCTGCCCCGTCTGCAGGTCTGACCGATCACGGCTCACTGCTCCAGGCCAATGGGGGCTGCTGGAAGTGAAGGCCAGTACGTCCCTTGGCCCACACCACTTCTAGTAGCTCCCATTGGCCCGGAGCAGTGAATCACGGCCAGTTGGAGCTGCGATCGGCCAGACCTGCAGACGGGGCAGGTAAACAAACCGGCCTGGCCCGCCAGGGGTTTTCCCTACACAAGCAGCGTCCCAAGTTTGGGAAACTCTGTTTTAAAGAATGGGTGGGCCACAAGCAATTAAATGGTATGTGTCAATTCCCAAATTTGGTGAGATTTGAAAATATCTAAGTGATATTGTCTTGTCTAACCTAGAATAAAATATTTCAATGATATTTTTCAGAAATTCCAATGAATATTTTTTTTAAAAAAACCAAACACTCTTCTGTAGTGTCCATAACTCAGTTATTTCAGTGTCAGTGCACTAGAATTTAAAGTAACTAGAAACTGAATGTAAATAAAAGTGAAGCTGCCCAGCCTGTTTGTGTTTCTCTTTCTGGACAATGAAGAGTAAATATGAAATGTAAAGAGTGACAACGTTTTCTGAGTCTTTCCATTTTATTGATTTCAAGTGCTATGGAAACATTGTGGAAATTTGTTTCCTAAAAATGATTTGTTAACTTGAATGTCCTTTTAAGGAAAATATGTAAATGTTCTTTTTATGTTTAAGTTCATTTAATATTTAACCCCATGTTTTTCCTGTATACACAGCAGCTGTATAGCAAGTCAAGCTCTGTTCCTGGCTCCTAATTTGTCTTTTTAACTCACTATTGCCAAATTAGAACACACACAATTAGAGGCCTAAAACAGGTTCCCTCAAAGGAAGGAGAGATACAGTTTAGGGTGATGTAAGGGGATGCAAATAGGAGTTGACAGAATATCAAAGAAAAACGGAAGTTATAGATTAAGATTTCATGAAAAAAAACAATCAGTGTGGGAGGGCAGATGTCAATTCAACTGTGGCACAATCTCTCTAGGGAAATTGTGGAAGCCTGTTGCTCAAATGACTTAAAATCAGATTGGAAAAAGTATGAGAAAAATATATAGTGAAGAATAAACCTTAACTGGCCCTTTCTGAGAATGGGCAAGATGGCATGTGTCTGCTCTCTATGATTTTTGCAAGGAAATGAATGAAACCAAAACCCCAAAGCTTTCTTTGTAAGTACAGTATTAGGACAGCAATGGGCAATTGGGGGTATAAAGCATTTTGAAGTCATAGGAGTTCAATGTTTACTTCAGAGCATTTCAATCTGACAGTTTTCTGAGCTAACTATGTAATAATATCCCAATGACTTCTCTATTAGGATGGTTGGTAAAGTAAGTTTCAAAGCCCATACTTCTCCACCATACCAAAAATCTGAGCCTATCTGTGGCAAATTGAATTAAAAAGAAAAACCTCCCGTACAGCATCAGTAACCCTATCCTAAATCATTTTGCCCCATACATCTAGCCACAGAATGCGTGTTAGGGCTTGGCTACACTTGGAAATGTGCAGCGCTGGGAGTTACAGCTGTGGTCGTACAGCTCTGTAGGAACAGCGCTGCAGTGTGGCCACACTCACAGCTACCAGCGCTGCAGTGTGGCCACATTTGCAGCAGTTGCAGCGCTGTTGGGAGTGGTGCATTGTGGGCAGCTATCCCACAGAGCACCTTGCCCATTTTGGCACTGTGGTGGTGGGAAGGGGACGGAAGGGTGTGGGTCATTCCGCTTCCTGTCCCAACGCCCCGTGGTGCATCGCTCCAGCAGTTTGGTGCCATTGTGAGTCTGCAGCACGGTTTCAGTTAGAAATGGAGCCCGAGCTGCTGAGGACTTTGCTGATGAATGTCGCCAGCACATCACGTTGGCAGTTGAGCTATTTTTTCTGCTCCAAAGTGACAGAGAGGAGTCCGACGACAACTATGATACAGATATAGATTCACCTGACGCGTGAGACACTAAATTGCTTGTGGCAGTAACGGACGTGCTCAGCAGCGTGGAACGCTGCCTTTGGGCTCGGGAAACAAGCACTGAGTGGTGGATCACATCGTCCTGCAAGTCTGGGATGACGAGCAGTGGCTGCAGAACTTTCGGATGAGAAAAAGCCACTTTCATGGACTGTGTGCTGAGCTCGCCCCCACCCGCGGCACAAGGACACAAGATTGAGAGCTGCCCTGTCAGTAGAGAGAGGGTGGCTATTGCAGTCTGGAAGATGGCAACGCCAGACAGCTACCGATCGGTCGCGAACCAGTTTGGAGTGGGAAAGTCGACCGTTGGAATAGTGGTGATGCAAGTTTGCAGGGCCATTAATTGCATCCTGCTAAGAAGAACTGTGACTCTGGGGAACGTGCAAGACATTCTGGATGGCTTTGCACAAATGGGTTTCCCTAACTGTGGGGGGGGGGGGCGATAGATGGGACGCAATATCCTATTCTGGCACCACACCAGGCATCCAGTACATTAATCGGAAGGGGTATTTCTCTATGGTTCTCCAGGCGCTTGTGGATCACCGTGGGTGTTTAACTGACATTTACACAGGCTGGCCTGGAAAGGTGCATGATGCACGCATCTTTCGAACAGTGGCTTGTTAGGAAGCTGGCAGCCCGGGACTTTTTTCCCAGACCGAAAGATCACAGTAGGGGATGTCGAAATGCCCACTGTGATCCTTGGAGATCCCCCTTACCCTTTAATGCCTTGGCTCATGAAACCGTATACAGGGAAGCTTGACAGGAGCAAGGAACGGTTCAACTACAGGTTGAACTGGTGCATAAGGACTGTGGAGTGTGCTTTTGGCCGTTTAAAGGGACGCTGGAGGTGTCTTTATGGAAGCTAGACTTGGGGGAAAGCAGCACCCTGCGGTTATATCCGCGTGCTTGTACCTCCATAATATTTGTGAAGGGAAGGGTGAAACATTCCAATGACGAATGGACCTCCGAGGTTCAACGCCTGGAGGCTGAATTTGCACAGCCAGAGAGCAGGGCTACTAGAGAGGCCAGCACAGGGCTTCAAGGATTAGGGATGCCTTGAGGGAGCAATTTGAGGCTGAAAGCAACAGTAATGTTTGGTGCCTTGCAGGGGTTAAGTGCAGTGGTTACAATGATTTTTCCCTTGGGGTACAGTATGTTTCTCTTTCTGCAATAATAAAAACTGTTTTAAAAGAAAAGAATCTTTATTAAAATAAGTACATAAAAGGTTAGGGGAGGGAGGGTGATGAAACTGTACAGTCAGATGTTTGCATATGTCCTGCCTGGAGTGCTCTGCAATGCCTGCTGCACTTCAGGATACTGGGCTATGGTGATGGGGGTTGAGTGCAGAGGGTAAGGGTCGTAGTTCTCAGGGCTGGTAGGTGACGTACGGTGTGGGGGGCAGCTGGTGGTGGTAAGAAGCAGGAATACTGGGGAAGGGAGTTATGAGCAAACACTGGGACAAAAGGGAGAGAGCTTTGGATTGGGTGGGGTAGGATGGATAGATCTGCCTACATGGCTACCACTGACTGCATACAGTCTGTTTGGGCGCCAGAGGCTATAAATTGGTTTGTGGTTTTCTTCTTTGCCAATTGCTTTTTCCTGTTAGCCAATTCTTTTTTCCTGCTTTCTGTTTGCCTCCACTGGTGCATTTTTCTCTCCAGTCCTGAACTCTCTTACTGTCTCTGCATACGATTCATACTGCTTTCACACAATCCTCTTTGGTCTCCTTGGCGCTTCTCAAGTTCTGGAGTCTCTCCTCTGTACTACTAGCCGTATCATTCAAGGACACTTTAAAAAGGAAACAGAAACAGAAACATATATTACAGAGGCTGCATTGTGTAAATCACGGTGCAGGAGTTTGTAGACCTTTTGTAGCATCATTTACACATACTAACATAGCACAGAGAGGCACAGCAGAGAAGACATGGCGAGTACTTAGGGGCTGGTCACTAATGAATCAATGTTTCTGCTGGGAGTCCCCTGGGAATGGAGCTGCTGAGTGAGTCAGGGCTCAATGGGATTTTTTGGGCATGGGGGAGCAGAGAGCAAGCTGGGGGAAAGACCACTGAACACCACCCACAATTGCCACAGCACTTACTCCTGAATCACGTTCTGCTGCGATCCCTGGGAAGGGGAGCTGCCAGATAAGGGCTCAATGGCGTTTTTGGGCATTGGGAAGAAAGCAGAGAGCAGCTGGGGGACAGTGCACTGAACAGTATCCCTACATTTTCCAACAGATTTATCTCCAGATATATCCCTGACCCGCGTCAACCTGGGAGAGCAGGAGGGTCTTTCCCAGCAAAGTGGATTCCGCCCTAGTTCCTATGCAGCTTGCCTGTGTGCAGCAATGGTCCCCCCCATCCCTCACGGCACAGTGGCGCGGACGCGTTACGCTGACTGGACAAGGACCACGGTAGCTCTCCCTATAAACTTGCGCAAGCACATTGCCCACGCTCTGGCAGAAACTTTGCAGAGATTGCAGAGGCCAATTATCGCAACGTGATAGACCAAATCAATGGCTATCCACACTAGGCATGCATGCAGGCATGCATGCACGCACGCAGGCAGCCAATAATCACCCCCTTCTCATCACAAAACATTTTGAAAAGCTGCTTACGCGAGATCATGCTCTGCTGCTTTCTTCTTCACCAACAAGTTCCAGCTGCTCCGACTGGCTAGCTTCCTCCTGGATTGAGAAGAGCTCCTAGCTGCATGCTCCTGGACTCCACCACCCCAGTACTCCTCAGTCTCTGGTTCCTCCACCACCTCTCCCGGCTTCTGAACTGTCCATCGTGGTCTCGATTGCAGTGGGTGACCTCAAGTATCTTCGCGTTGTTAAAAACGGCAGGTCGTGGGGCAGCACCCGAGCGACGGTTCCTCACGGGCTTTGCAATAGCACTCCCAGCTCTACTTTGACCCTAGCACTGCAGTGCCGATTGGCCCTTTCCAGCATGGACTTGATACTGGCCATAGGTCTAATTTCATCGGCGGGGAGCGCACTGTGACTGCACAGCTTCCTCACCCAAACACTGAGGTCGCAAGCTGCCATTGCTCCATGCTGGGGCTCGTTGGGCATGGGGCATAGGATCGTGGGTGGTTGAATTGCCTCCACCCTTTGCGGCGGGGTTGTTAAAAATTCCGGGGCCTTGGCGGTACCGGCGGCAGTGGAGTTGAAATGTGGCGGTGGCAAAAAAGGTCTGCCCTGGGATACCTCCAATACCCTGGAGGGCCAATAACAGCGCTTTATGGGTCCACAATGATGAGCACGTGCATCCCAGGCTGGAATCGCTACACCCCAATCAGACCAGGTGTACAGCCAGCACTGCAGCCAGGGAGTTGCAGCACTGGCTGGGCTTTCCCAGTGTGTACACAGAGTGAGTTGCAGCGCTGTAACCCGTTCACCAGCGTTGCAACTCTCCAGTGTAGCCAAGCCCTTAGAAGCGTATCTGCTTGCTGAACCTCTAGCCAAGATTCACAAGGGACTGAAGGGCACCTGTGCTAACTGACAGCCTTGTTTACACCACTGGTTTCCACAGGGAAAGAGGTGGGGTTGAGCAATCAGCAAAGTGATAGAACCAATGGATAAGCTGGACCTATTGTACAGAAAAGCCAGCTATTTTCAGCTTGGACTCTTGGGAAATTTATTAGACTAGGGCACTAGGCAAAAGGTTAAGGGGACAGAATAGACTGAACTGTGCTATAAATAAATAAATACTAGACTTTTGACCATGCAGTTTTATTACAACCTGCGTCACCAATTACTGTGATGGAAGTGGGTGTGTCAACTAGCCACTGAAGTAACAGCTGTTTAAAATATATAGTGCAGACAAACGGCCTCACGAGAACGTAAGAAGTGCGACAGCTAAGCACTCAAAAGTCAGCAAATGCCAAAGTTAAGGTTGCACACACACAGCCATACCTGCCCTCTTGTATGTCCACATTATATGGTCTAATTGCATGATTGTAACTTTTGACATATGAGCACAAAAGACAAATTGTGTACAACCTTTTCATTACACTTCAGCAAGAGCTTTAATATATACTACACTGTTATATATTTACCATGATTTTGTCACAACGGCCCAGTTTCACTTAGAGCTAAATCCCAGAAGCTGAGGGCTTACAAAGCTCAACAAATTTAATAAGAGTTGGAAGTGCTCAGCACCTCTCAGGATTTAGCTATTGGACATTTTAAATTCAGCAAGTTCTCTTCTCTCTAAGGCCTCCCCACATTCATATTTTTACTCTTCCAGTCAGGTACGCTTCTGAACATTAGTTATATTAAAATCTCAAAAGCTGATTCTCAGAGTAATACATAGAGTTGAATTACTAACATTTAGCATTTCTGTCTTCTACATTGAATTAATTTTTTGTAATCGTCACACAATTTATACTCAAACTATCTTAAAATTCTAATATTATACTGATTTTTCTTCTGTTGCCTGTTAAGCAGGAGATTTTCCAAACATACACAAAATAGAGGTAAGGTATACAACACCCATACACTTTCAACAGGAAATGGGCACTTCACTCCCCTTTCAAAATCTTTACCAAACTGTTTCTTTAATGAGTTTAGCTATAGAATTAATGTATTTCTAATTGGACAAATGTAAGTAAATTGAAAATGATTTTTTACTCATAAGAGGACAAAAAAGGTGTTTCAAGGTGTTGGTGTCACTAGGCATAAATCAAGGTAGCTCAGGAGGGTGGAAGATCATGAGTGCCGATGAAGCCCTCCTGCTCAGGCCTCAATGAACCATTGTTCCTTCATGTTAAACACTTTGTGTAACCTAGTGTAACTTAATGTACTAATAGCTGCAAAAATGTAGTGTTAGCAGTTAGTGTTCAGTTGTAATAATCAGTTTTCCGCTGTAATACATTGAAGCTAGGCTAAAGCACGCTCAAGGCCATTTTAAGATACTGTATACATGTCTCAGCAGCGGAGAGGTGGGAGGAAGGGGGAAGACAAAAAGATTGAGTGAGAAAAGATACTGCAGCTGGATTGGAAAGGAGGGGGGAGTGAGAGATCAGCTAGTCAGCAAGAAAAAGTTTTGTAGTAAACAACTGGGATATAAAAGGAAGAAACTGCTTGTTTTAGGTGTGCAGGATTTGAGATTGCATTCTCCTTCACACCTTATTTGAGCTCAGATAAACTTGTGTTTTGCTTCTCCACCCTGGTGTGTTCATTGGCGCTATGCACTCCGGGCCACGAACCGCTGTTGCTTAGCCTCTGGCACTTTGTGCCGGCAACAGTTCTTGGCACTTGGTGGTGGGCTCGAGGCTGAAAATTAGCCTTGTCCGGATCCCTCCTGGAGGTCAACGGATCGCGGCGACGACCGACGCCCAGTGTACTCCGGTGACTTCACCGGGGGCCTCGGCGGAGACGCGGTGAGAGCGACCCCAGAGGGCACAACGGTACAATGTGCTCAAATAGTGGAGAAGCAGTTGTGGGCGACAGTGTGGAACCGGTCCCTTGGATAAGGTAGGAACAGTCCGGTTGTCTAGACTTTCTCTGTTAGGACCTGGGGACGCCCAGTGTCCTCCTGCGGCATGGGGCAGGGACAGAGCAAGGTGGGGAAGGCACGGTGTACCCCCCCTAGAATGCATTCTAGAAAAATGGAAGGTGTTTGGATCGGATCCGATGACCAAAAGTAGGTTACAAAGGTTTTGTACAGTAGACTGGCCTCAGTACAAATTAGAGGGTCAGCAAAAGTGGCCACCTGAAGGATCAGTAAATTACAATACGATCGTCCAATTACTCCTGTTTTGTCAGTGAACGGGTAGCTTCTGAAGCTGTTTGTATGAAGAGCTCTTGTAAAAAGGAAAAAAATAAGGAAAAAAAAAAATCCCCCACCATAGCTCCTGTTCTTCCCCGTCTGGCCAAGTGCAAGGATTCAAAAGCAGGTTAGGGATAGTGCTGGGACAAAGGAAAGACCTGTCTAGAAAGGGGAGACCCTATGTCCTAGTGCACTCTTTCCCTGTTGTAGCTGTTAAAAAAAAAAAAAAGGAGGGGAGGCAGTGTGAGTGACTGTTACCGGAAGATGCCCAGAGTACCCTGGGAAGCAAAAGCTCGTGACCAGGACTACTCTAACGCAAGCCCGGTAACTAGTGGATCTTTAGGAGGTCCGACCCATGGTGGGCTGACTCGGCCTGGCATCGTCCAGTGAGGAAGCTACCTGAGTCTAGGAGCGTGTGAACCCATCTTCCCTCCCCCTTTCCTTTCCGTGTGGGCTACTGACAGTCTGATCATTTCACTGGATGCAATCAGAGTAAGCAGCGCCGTCTCCCTGAGACTAGCCGACGGTCTTTGCTGAAGGGAGATGTAGGAAGGTCGTTGCCATCCTCGTTAGTCTCTCCTGTGTGAGTACCCTGTAGGGAGAGACCCTTAGTTTATGTGCCGCTAGCGCGGACAGGGCATCCCCCCTGTGTGTGTGAGATTGGAAAATGGGTAGGGGACAGTCTAAGCATTCCAGCTCACCTCCTAAGGGTACCTCAACTTATTTCATGTACGTACATTATGGTCCAACAACCTGCAGGTATTTAGACAATTGGAATCTTTTCACATGTGAAAATCCATCTAAACAATGCCCACTAGAAGATACCTTCAATCTAGATAAGATCATACATCTAAGAGGAGCTTTTAATCAGTGTGAGCAATTTGTCTATTGAGGAAAGGAACGGGTTAATTTGAAATTCAGCTTGGCCCAGAGATAAAGAGAAAGTTGCTCTGCGTTCAAGGTCAAGAATCAACACAGACTATGCTAAGTACAAAGAAAACCTGCTTTCGGCCCCAGTTGGCTGTGAAAAAAAAAAAATAGTACTGTATTAAACATTAAATGTATTTGCAACAAGAGGAATTAAACGCTATGGATAGTGTTGTAGTCAGTGAAAAAATGTATTGTAATTTAATTCTGAATACTATAAATATTTTCACTCTGACCCCATTTCACTTCATCCATAGTGGTTTAAGTACTATGTTCCACCCCTCCAGAAGAGCCTGAACGTTCAAGTGTGACTATATGTAACTTCTCATTTTCTGATCAGTTCAGAAACATCCAGAAGTCTATAGAGTTTGAATAGCTATCCGTACATGAGTTATGCATCCATCCTTATCTTCGCACATTAAGAACTTTGCAAGAAAACACCTGGAAAAAATTTATTGTGCATGTGATTTTAAGAAATTTAACTTAGACAAATAAAACTATATTTTCACTTGAACAGTCAAATGCACTTGTCACTGAGGCGTATTTTCATTCTAATTTTCAACTTTTAAACTTCTGCCTCTTTCATTTCATGCTGTTCAAAAACTAATACAATATATTTATTTTTTAATTATAGGGAAAGTATTTTTTCTATTCTCTTGTATTCAATGGCTGAACTGATTTGACTTCAAAACAAAACAAAAATCACTTTTGGGAAGAGACAAACACTAGAAAAATTCAGCCCAAAAGTTGTAAGTTTCAGGAAGTCTGATAACAGGAGACAGCAGAATGGAAATTATTATGCACCTTGCCATATAGGGTCTTCATTAACGCTCCACTACGATTAAAAGACATTTAGGAAGAAAGTAGACCTTCCTGTGTCCCAGACTGCAGCCCATTTGCACATGTAGGCTTCTTGGATCCTCATGGGTACTCTCAAGAGAACAAACTGTGTCCTTTGTGTCCGGAGAGGGACATTTTAATCACGTTGCTTACAATAAAGATTGTGTCCATACACCCAGCACAGCGAGGCAGAACGTTGGCTGTAGTGCCGGGAGGAACAAAAATCTAACTTTTATAACACTTCCTTTCCTGCTCTTGTTCAGTTCATAACCTGCCTAATCTACCATCCTACTTGCAAACAAAAGGCTAAGAAAAAAAGCTGCTTAACAAAGAATTGAGTAATGCTTCAGAGAGCATGCAAAGGGTGGCATGCCTACAGCAAGAGTATATTTTGTACAGGAAAACGTAAGCCATCTGTAATGTTCTGTCTCTCCTGGGGTGAAGTTATACCACAAAGCAACTAAAGATAGCACTGTGATTGTGTGTTGGCAGGGAAGCAGCAAATTAAGCTCTGCCTAAGCAGACTAAGCTCAGCCATGAAGTGAGTAACTGCAGTTTCTGGGACAGCTTTTAATAGTTCTTTCCAAAACTCAAATACAGGGTTCCTAGGGAGATTATAGAGGCCTTGCCCCAGCTAGACAACCCAGGTCAAGGGTGGAAGGAGACTCAAACTTCATTGTTCAACTAGCAGTGCCTCCCATGTTATCCAGCCAAGAATTAGAAGGATGAAATGTGAAGGGAATGGGAAGGAGAGTTCTCAGTTGGAAACAGACGTGCCTGCAGCTAATAAACACACACAGTACTTACTACAAAATGTATTTGCTCCTCCCTAAAGTGGCATCAAAAGGGATTCCTTACAAAAGTAGCCCTGAATAAGATAAACCACTGACAGGATTCAGAGTAGCAGCCATGTTAGTTTGTATCCGCAAAAAGAACAGGAGTACTTGTGGCACCTTAGAGACTAACAAATTTAATAAATGTGTTAAGTCTCTAAGGTGCCACAAGTACTACTGTTCTATAAACCATTGACTAGTTGAAGTTTCATCTCCTCCGCTCCCATCTCCCAGTATCTTTATCCTCTCCCAATGTCCCTTTGGTCTCCATTTTTCTCCCATGCACATCCCCTTTCTGCAGTGATTGTTTCTGTCAATTGCGGAAGACACCACAAAATCCCCTCAGTCTGGGCAGCATTATCTGGTTTTACTGCACTATAAAATCCCTACCTCTCTCCACACAACTCCAGAGCTCCCTTTGACCTTAAGTGGTGCAATAAAGCAAACTGCTCCTGCATTTCTGCTCCCTTACTTCACTATTCCTCTCAGAAGACAAGAGCATGTACCCTGCTGGCTAAATTCCTGGGTTTTGGTCTTGCACTCCAGGAAAATTGATTAGATGTAATTGTGCACGATTACATCATCAACCACCAATCAAAATGCAGGACAGATGTAGTGTGTTGCATCCATGAAGCTACATGCCAAAGGGTGCAGGTGTAAAGCAGAAGTCTACCACATTGACTGCATTAAGATGGGTGGGGGAAAGAGAATAATCAGCACACAAGACTAATAGAAGTAAACTACCTTCATTAGATTCTTAGGCCCCAATCCTGTAGCTCTTCAGGTAAAAACTTATTTCAATGAGAGTTTTACACAATCAAACTCTTAAAGGGAGACAAAAACCTAGTGAGATGGCAAGCTGGTTTTCTAGTCACTTACCAGAAAACCCCAGTAGATGATTTCATGTCAGCAGCCCATGTTTTAAACTGTACAGTGATTTCAGTCACAAAGGAAATACTCAGTTCTGTCTTGACATGTAAAAAAGGATTTCTGATGGCATGGCAGCAGGACGGGTGGAGGGAAAAGAGGAATGCAAAAATAGACAGTTTTTAACAGAGATATTAGTTTCAAATTTCTACCCAGAAACTAAACAGATTTTACATTGCCACCCACAGCCAGACACTTCAGGACTGCTTACTTTCATTCTGTGGTCTCTAAGGAATGACTAGCTCTGTATGAATGGAGCTTTTTAGCTAGGCTTAGGGCATGCAAGAAGGGGGGATGAGTGGGGTAATTGGGCAAGACCAGGAAGGAAAGTTACAGAGCACAAATTGTTTACAAATACGGAGCTAAGCTAACACGATCTCCTTGACTGTTCAAGCATATCATTAAATTAAACCCTGAACAATAGGCATGGGGGCCGGGAGAATGGTACCACTTCATCCTCCACTTTGCTAATGGGCAGAAGGGCAACATTCCATTTAAAGTTTATATGAGTGGAGCAGCCGGAAACAGGAGCCCTCAACCAGGGTTGCTTTGGAAATTAACCACTGCTAGGTTGTCAGTCAATGCCAGTGATGCCACAGGAAAGTGCCCTTGCGTCACTGCAAAAACAAAGCACTGCAGCCACAGGTAGGAGAATGGAAAGTGTCCAGACAAGAGCTAAACTGAGGCCCCCCCCCCCCCTTAAAGCAACCAGAACAAAGGAGGGTAACAACTTGGTACAGAGAAGAAACCTGACTGGGAAGTCCCACTCTAAACATGAAAGCACAGCACTGCTGGCGTCTGGCCTGCAAACACACTATTATTTTGGGTTTCTATTTTTAACAGACTGAGGGATGCAGATGAGGGAGTTAGAGCTCACCACTACTATTTACTGACTAGGTTTTTTTCCCCCCAAAAGTTCATTTAATGCTAATATATAGTACTGGATGATAGCACTGGAGCAAAGCCCCATTTATCTCCTGTCCAGGCACAGCATGGGAGAATAGAGCAAATGTTTTCCTACTTCCTGCCATGCCAGTGTGCCTTAAACCACTTTTGAAAGGAACTCCATTGGGGTTACAGTCTACACCCACTGAATCCTTGGCCTCTGAGAGTGTCTGTTCAGTCCTGTTTTGGGAAGGCTCCAATGCAGAAACTTGTGCCATAGAAAAACATGGTTACTTACCTTGTAACTCTTGTTCTTCGAGATGTGTTGCTCATATCCATTCCAGTANAAAAAAAAAAATAGTACTGTATTAAACATTAAATGTATTTGCAACAAGAGGAATTAAACGCTATGGATAGTGTTGTAGTCAGTGAAAAAATGTATTGTAATTTAATTCTGAATACTATAAATATTTTCACTCTGACCCCATTTCACTTCATCCATAGTGGTTTAAGTACTATGTTCCACCCCTCCAGAAGAGCCTGAACGTTCAAGTGTGACTATATGTAACTTCTCATTTTCTGATCAGTTCAGAAACATCCAGAAGTCTATAGAGTTTGAATAGCTATCCGTACATGAGTTATGCATCCATCCTTATCTTCGCACATTAAGAACTTTGCAAGAAAACACCTGGAAAAAATTTATTGTGCATGTGATTTTAAGAAATTTAACTTAGACAAATAAAACTATATTTTCACTTGAACAGTCAAATGCACTTGTCACTGAGGCGTATTTTCATTCTAATTTTCAACTTTTAAACTTCTGCCTCTTTCATTTCATGCTGTTCAAAAACTAATACAATATATTTATTTTTTAATTATAGGGAAAGTATTTTTTCTATTCTCTTGTATTCAATGGCTGAACTGATTTGACTTCAAAACAAAACAAAAATCACTTTTGGGAAGAGACAAACACTAGAAAAATTCAGCCCAAAAGTTGTAAGTTTCAGGAAGTCTGATAACAGGAGACAGCAGAATGGAAATTATTATGCACCTTGCCATATAGGGTCTTCATTAACGCTCCACTACGATTAAAAGACATTTAGGAAGAAAGTAGACCTTCCTGTGTCCCAGACTGCAGCCCATTTGCACATGTAGGCTTCTTGGATCCTCATGGGTACTCTCAAGAGAACAAACTGTGTCCTTTGTGTCCGGAGAGGGACATTTTAATCACGTTGCTTACAATAAAGATTGTGTCCATACACCCAGCACAGCGAGGCAGAACGTTGGCTGTAGTGCAGGGAGGAACAAAAATCTAACTTTTATAACACTTCCTTTCCTGCTCTTGTTCAGTTCATAACCTGCCTAATCTACCATCCTACTTGCAAACAAAAGGCTAAGAAAAAAAGCTGCTTAACAAAGAATTGAGTAATGCTTCAGAGAGCATGCAAAGGGTGGCATGCCTACAGCAAGAGTATATTTTGTACAGGAAAACGTAAGCCATCTGTAATGTTCTGTCTCTCCTGGGGTGAAGTTATACCACAAAGCAACTAAAGATAGCACTGTGATTGTGTGTTGGCAGGGAAGCAGCAAATTAAGCTCTGCCTAAGCAGACTAAGCTCAGCCATGAAGTGAGTAACTGCAGTTTCTGGGACAGCTTTTAATAGTTCTTTCCAAAACTCAAATACAGGGTTCCTAGGGAGATTATAGAGGCCTTGCCCCAGCTAGACAACCCAGGTCAAGGGTGGAAGGAGACTCAAACTTCATTGTTCAACTAGC